>NC_056726.1:363983496-364285044 GCF_019279795.1 Protopterus annectens | reverse complement strand
TGGCTCGACCTATGCCAGAGGATGTCAAATCCAAAATTGATGGATGCTCCCCTGGACAATGAAGCCTTGTTTGGCTCTGTGGTCACTAAACTCTTCAAAACCTTGCAAGAGAAGGGCAAGGAGTTAAGACTAAAACACCTCCTGGTTTCTCCGGTCCCTAAATTCCAGAGAAACGACCCCTCTAAACCGGCCTTTGTCAGGAGGCAATCCATACCTGCTCAACCCAAGACCAAGAGAACAGGAAAGAAGCAATAATCCTTTTGTACTCCACAATAGACCCCACCTCAAAAACGGTCCTTTCCTGACAGACCACCAGGGTCCATCTAACTACCTGAACCCCAGCTACCCTCTCCCTCTCCTTTCGCCTATCCCTTGCAGGTCCAGTTTGGGAGGCCATTACCAAAGACTCTTGAGTACTGTCCATAATAGAAAATAGATACTTCATGGTGTGGGAGTCTCAACCACTGTTTAGGAGCACCCCCTAATCACCCAAAGAACATCTACCTCTGTTGCCTCCAGTGCTTCAGCACCTGCTGGATTAAGGCACCATTCAGCATGTATCCGTCAAAGACGAAAGCATTTCTATTCCAGGCTATTCCTGGTCCCAGAGAAAGGAGGACCATGGAGACTCATCTTAGACCACTCATTCTTAAACACTTTCCTTAAGGTACCTTCTTTCAGGATGCTCATCTTGCAAACCTTGTTTCACCAATCCTACTTAATGCTTTTATGGCCTCTATAGACGTATAAAAGATACCTATCTTCATATTCCAATCCACCCAAGATACAGGACATATCTCAGATTCTCTGTAGCCTCTGGACACTTTCAATTTTCTGCCTTGACCTTTTGTCTTTCTACCATGCCAAGGGTCTTCACAAAGTGCCTAGCACTAGTGGTGGCATTCTGCAGGGCATCCAAATCTTCCCATATCTGAATGATCTCTTGTTCTAAGCAGACAGTCCAGAACTGCTACAGCAGGACCTCAGTTGGGCAATCGGCATTCTCCATTCCTTGGCATTCACCACAAATTAAAAAAAGTCAGCCCTCACCCCAGCACAGGAAATTTACACAGACTCTTTAGACCCAGGGATGGGGAGCAGGCTTAGCTGTCATGAAAGCTCAGGACACCTGGTCACCCTTGCAAAGAAAAGAGCACATCAATATAAAAGAAATCGGAGCACTACTTTAGGCACTCCAGGCCTTTCAGCCTCTCCTTATCCCGGGGCCCCTCTAAGTCTTAACAGACATCATGACAGTGCTCTGGTGTAATTGGTATGTAAATGAATGGGTGGACCCGTTCATACCTACTATGCAGACTTAGCTCTACAGGTATGGAAGCTAGCAGTCAAGTTGCAGACACCACTTAAGGCAGTATACATTCCATCCAACTTGAATGTTTTGGCAGACACACTCAGCAGGTCCAAAACACAACCCCACGAATGGATGCTTCACCGGGATGTGTTTTTGGACATTCTCCACCGATGGGGTGGATCTGTCTCCCCCATGAACAGACAACTTCCTCTATTTTGTGCCAGAAACCCACATCCTGTGGCCTGGAAAGTGGATGTGCTAAGCTTCTCTTGGAGAGGGATGTTCTTGTGTGCATTTCCTCCCTTGCCTCTTATCCCAAGATTCATCTTGAAGATTTGGCAGGACAGGCCAGAAATCTTGTTGGTGACTCTTCTTGCCAAGACAGCATTGGTTCCCCTTATTCCTCCATTTAGCCAGGGGCAGTCATCACAAGTTACCCCACAGAGTGGACCTACTCACACAACACAAGGCACCCTCATTCATCAACACTTGTCAACCTTACAAATGACACTGTGGGTGATAGGGCCCTGATTCCTTTTTGACATCTTTTTTTTCAGAAGACATGCTAATGTTACTGCAGGAGGCTAGGAAACCCAACACAAGGAAATCTTATTTATCCAAATGGAAAAGATTTTCAATCTGGTGTCTCATAAACTGGACCCACTAACAGTTGATGCCCCTAGTCTTAGCATACTTGTGTGAGTTGCCGGAGGATGGACTGACTTCTTCCACAGTGAAAGTACATTTGTCAGCTATCTCTGTCTGTTTGCCTCTCTCACCCCTACCTTGGCCTCTAGGTTTGAGGCCAAATAATTTGTGAAAGGCATCCTGTACATAAGTCCTCCCAGGAGACCAGTGCTTCCTCCCTGGGATCTTAACTTTTGTTTTGGAAAACCTGACCCTGGCCCACTTTGAGCCAGCAGCTTCTGCATCTAAAATTCTGCTTCTGGAAAACTTCTGGCAATCACCTCAGCCAAAAGTGTTTCATAATTACAAGCTCTTGCACCCTCTACGCCTTTTCTAGTCTTTCCTAAAGACAGGGTTTCCCTCTGCACCAATCCCTCCTTTGTCTAAGGTGGTCAACGATCTATCATTAAACCACGCAATCCACCTTCCCACCCCAAATCTTAGGTTTTACCTGGTTAAAACCAAGAATATCAGGAAAACTGATCAGCTGTTTGTCTCCTTCCACTCTAGTGCCCTAGGGCTTCCTCGGCTCTAAGGAGACTGTTTCTTCCTGGATCTCTAAAGCCATCACCTTCTGTTATAAACATCATGGAATGAGCCTGCAGTCACTAGTGAGGGCTCACTCCACCAGAGCCATGGCTTCATTTGGCACCCTTTTCAAAGAATTGGACACCCAACTCTATTTTGGAGGTTGCTACTTGGTTCTCATTTCATACTTTCACCAGACATTACAAATTGGACAACCTTTCTAAATCCAGGCTAGGGTTCACTAGGGCCATTTTCCACGGCTTCATGGAAAGCTCCTCTGCCCCCTACCTTGTTCCTCTCTTCCTCATGGGATTTTGCACTGTCCTTCTTGTAAAGAATACTGCAACAGTAGAAGAGAAGGGATATTCATAAGTTTTGTAAAATCTTACCATAACGTTAGATGTTCTGTTCTCTTCTCTGTTCCAGTATTCTATTCCACCTGACATCCTCCTGCATTTGTTTCTTGGATGCATCTATGCTACATTCCAGTTTCTCTGGCATTCTCCCTGGAGCACTTGGTTCTGAGGATGAGTGCATGTGCCACTTTTATAGCCTACAGTCTAATAGACTAGCAGACTACTTGCGACGTACCACACACCTTAGGCACTAAACTTTGTAGACTGGCTGATGTTGAGTCGCTTGGCAGGTAATCTCCCTCATGTAGAGTACTGCAACAGAGAAGAGAAGGACATCTAACATGGTAAGTACATAACTTGTTTCATTGCTGCCAACCCTTTCTGTACATTTGCTGTGGGAATCTTCCTATTAGTGACTTTAACAGTAAGTAGTGTATTCATCTTTAAGTTCATTTTAAGTATGTGTTAAGAATTTACCATAAATGCCCCCCTTTTCTTTTTTTTCCCATTTTTCCTTCCTTTTGGCTCAAAAAGGGTTTTTGGGGCCAAAAAAATTTTTTTTTTAAAGGGCCCCCGGGTTTAAACCTTTTTAAGTTCCTCCCGGGAGGGAAGTGCTTCCCCTTTTTCCCGGGGCTTAATTTTTTGGGCCCCCCCTGGCCATTTTCCAGTTCGGGGAAAAATTTCCCGGGGCCCCCCACCTTGTTTCTTTCCTTTTGATTTTACGTTTTCTTTTAAAAAATTTTAACAGTAAGGGGAAATTTTATTCTTTTAAAAGGGAAAATTTCCCCAAATTTTAGGTTTTTCCTGTTCCAATTCCCCAAAAATGATTTCCTGTTTTTTCCCCTTCCCCCTTATCCCCTCTTCCCATTTTCTTTTTCCCAAAGCCCCTTGGGTTCCAGGTGAGGAGTCACTTTTAGGGCAAAAACGAGAATTTTTTGGGCCCCCTTTTTAAAAATTGCCCCAAATTTGGGAGGTTGCTATTTGGTCCCAATTCCCCCAGGAATTAACAAAGAAACTTTTTCAAACCCATTAAGTATGGGTTTCATTCGAAACCCTTTTTTGGGCTTTTCCCGGGGTTTTTTCCCTTTTGGTACTTTAACAGGAAGGTTTTCATTTTTTTTTAAAATTTTAATTTTAAATTTTTGGGTTTTTTTACCATAAATTTTGGTCACAGTAATCCAGTTTTTTGGATTCTTACCTTGGGGAATTTGAATTACTTTTTCCCCTTCCCCGTGCCCTTTTTTTACCTTTTTCCCTTGGGTTTCCTAAGTAAAGTTCCGGGGGCCTTTTCCAAACTTGGTTTTCTGCCCCCTTTTCACTCCTTTGGCTTTAAAAAGGAATTCTAAGTTTTTTGGGTTTTTGTTTTTACCAAAATTTTGTTTTCAAAGCCCTGCCCTTTTTAAAGGAAAATTTGGGGAGGTTTCCCAGGGGACCCTTTTCATTCCCTAAAAGTCCCCTTCCCTTTTCCCCTTTTTTGCCAAAAAAGGGGGACGCGGGGGGCCTTTCCACTTGTAAAACCAAAACATTTATTTTTGGAAGGGAAAAAAACTGTTTTTTTTGGGCCCCTTAAAAACCTAAAAGGGGGAAAGGGGTTAGCCCCGGGCCCTACCTGGTTGGGGAAACTGGGGAAACCCAACCCAAACCTACCCTTTTTTTCCACACAGCATTTCCTTAAACATTTTTAATAACCCCCATTTATTTTCTTAACACATTTTCCCCTTTTTCCTAAAAAACACCTTTTTTTTTTTCCACCCACAAATTTTCACATCCTTTTCCTTCAAACTCCAAATTTCTCCAACAACAACTTTCCTTTTTAACACTACTTCTCACAATCTTTCCCCCTTTCAAAATTTCTCTAAAAACCTCCCCTTTAAATTTGAAAATTTCTTAACCCACCTTTTTTAAAAATCCCTTCCTTCAAAATTTTTTAAAAAATCCCCCCCTTTTCAAACAAACCAACTTTTCCAAATTCTTTCCTCCTCAACCTAAACTCTCCCTTTTTTTGGCCTAAAGGTTTTTAAAAAGGGATCGGGGCTTTGGGGGGGGGCTTTTTAAGGATGCTCTGTTTTTAAATGGGAGTAATGTTTAAGGGTTGAAAAAGGGGGGGCCCGTTGTTAAAAAGGGAAATATTGTTCCAAAATTTAAATTGCCAAAACTATTTCCCTTTTTCTTGGGTTTTAGGCCATACTTTGGTTAAAACCCTTTTTTAACTGTTAAAAAAGAATTGGGGGGGCCTGTTGCACCGTCAAGGGAAATTAAAACTACCCCAAGAGAACCCGATCTTTATTTTAAAGCTTTACAGGAAAATTTTTCTATTAGCTCCTGCGTCCTTTTCGGGGGAAAAATTTTTCCTTCACAATGATGTTCTTCGTCTTCCATTGCTGCAGTCCTTACTATTGGGTATAGTCCGCATCCAGTCGGCCCGAATACCAGAGTATAAGGCTGACGGCGGTCAGGGCGACAGACTGACGCCAGTGCGTCAGGGTACTAATCGCATGACGGCGCCATATCCTCAGTCTTTTGCCGCGCTGTCCGATGCATAAGCAGTTTTGCGAGTGCAGGTTGGCGTTCTGAAATATTTCGAACCGGAGTTTCAGACCCGAATCAGAGTTGGCTAAGTACCCGTTGGGAACATTTTTGTTTTTCTTGCCTCAGTATTTAACGGATGTCAGAAAAAGTGAATAACTGTATTTCTTGTGGGAAACAAATACCTCATAGGGATTACCATACATTGAGTATACCTTGTTTAGGGCCTGAGCACGACGTTGTTGGTTGCCGCTCTTGTGCTAGGTTTAACAAACGCACTATTAAGAGGAGGTTAGACTGTGCCAGATTAGTGTTTGGGAAGCGTTGCAATTATAAAATGCCGCCGGATGCTCCACGCCCGCTTCCAAGAAGCGCAGGGACAAAACAGCGAAGCCTAGGGTTGATGAACCGGCAGTCCCAGACGTCGGTTCTTAGATGGCTCAGTGGAGCCAGAGGTTTTGCCAGGAGTTTCTATAGAGTCTCAGGCAGAAACTTTGCTGTTACAGGATGTACCCTCTCAGGAGGCAGGCCAGGCTGAGGGGGCTTCTCAGGTAACTATTCTTCCCTCTCTTCCCAAAGTAGTTAGAGCCTCTCCTTCTGTTGCCAAAACTTCTTTTAGAGGTAGGCCAACTTCAGCTTCAGTAGGGGCTTCTCCTAGCCTTCGGGTTCTGTGCCTAAGAAACATATGCTTAAAATGGCAGAAGATTTGATTACTATGATTAGAGGTTCTATGGGCCCTCCTGATAAGAGGCCTAGAGTGGAACCAGAGTTTGACAGTTTTGAACAGGGTTCAGGGGCTTCTGAATCTTCTGCGGAAGATTTGCAGGAGTATCCTCATTATTCTGATTCTGATGGATGATGCCACTCCTTCGGCTTCTCCTCCTGAGGATTTTTCATTTTCAGAGACTCTGCATTCCATGAGAGAGCACTTTAAATGGGAAGGCCAGGATTACTCTGATTCCAGGAAGAGGCTTAGGGAATTCTTGTTTTTACCCCAGCATAGGCCCTTAGCTATACCGCCTGTGTTGCATGTGGTAGAAGATGTTTTTGCAGAGGCTTCCCTGAACCCTGATTCTTTGCCTCCTGCTCCTGTTAAACCTGATAGGTACTATAGGGTGCCCGAAGCTCATAAATATTTGTTTAAGAGTCCTAGGACGGACCCAGAAACTGTTTCTCAGGGGCCTAAAGGTGTTAAGGCCTCTGTGGTTAAGAATCCTGTTCCCACTGACAAAGAGGCAAGGGCATTAGATAGGTGGGGTAAGAAAGTGTATACTTCTTCCACTCTAGCCATGAGGGCGTTAAATTGTCAGTTTCACATGCTGAAATATCAAAATTATCTCCTTTCACAATTGAAATCTAAGGTGGATGCTTTGGCGGAAGGTATTGATTGTAAAGACTTGCTGGATTTAGTTTATGTGTCTGAACAAGTGGGCAAGCATTCTTTGCAATGTGGTTTTGATGCTGTGCAGGCCTCTTCGAGGGTGGCTGCCACTAGTTCTGTTCTTCCAGGCATGCCTGGTTGAGGGATCAAAATTTGGCTGAGCATGTTAAGACAAGGATTTGGATGCTCCTTTACAGTCTGATGTGTTGTTTGGTTCACCTGTGGAAGCAGTTTTGAAGAAAATGGAGGACAAAGCTAAGTCTATGCAAACTGTTAAAGATTTTTTGCGGGTACTGCCACCGAAGTTTAGTAGGAATTGGCCTGCTAAGGGTGGACATATCCTGCTTATGATTCCCAGTCTAGGGGTAGGTCTAGACGTGGTAGGGGCAGGGCTCAAGGTTCTTTTAGGCCTAGAACAGGAGTTCACCTGCTCAGACTTTTGGTGAGGGCAGGGGTCAGTCCTTTCGTAATCAGACCCAATGACCTGCCTTTTCAGCTGCCAGTAGATTCTCGTCTGGCAGCTCCTTTGGTAGGACAACTGTCTCTTTTCAAAGGAATTTGGGATTTAATTACTCAAGACAGATGGGTGTTGGACATCATTCTACCAGTCCCTATATCAAAACGGGGCCTAGGATTTTATTCTCGCATGTTCCTAGTACCAGAGAAGGGGAACACGTGGAGACTGCTTTTGGATTTATCTCTCCTCAACACTTATCTGGACATTCCCAAGTTCGAGATGTTGACGTTACAACAGCTTTTACCCCTGCTGGGCAAAGATCACTGGATGGTAACTTTAGATCTCAAGGAAGCTTACCTTCATGTGCATATCAGGCTAAGTTACAGGAAGTATCTGCAGTTTCAAGCTGGAGATTCTCATTATCAGTTCTCTGCATTGCCCTTTGGCTTATCTACTGCCCAGAGTATTCACAAAGGTTCTGGCTCCAGTGATAGCTTACTTCAGGCTACAAGGACTTCAAATCTATCCTTATTTAGGCGACTGCCTGATTCTGGCTCAAGAAAAGGAAGACCTTCTACAGCATCTGGAATATCTTATAGCAGTGCTAAGATGCCTAGGGTATTCTGTGAACGAAATAAAGTCCAGTCTAGTACCCTCTCAACACATGTGCTTTCTGGGTGTGAGACTGAATACAGCAGCCCAGATGGCCTTTTTAACCCCGGACAAACGAAAGAGTCTGTCACTTTACTTCCATCCACTATCTCATCAGTGCGTACTGACTGCAGAGACAGTCCTTCCAGCATTAGGGTTCATGGCATCTTGTATTCTGGTGCTTCCCAATGCCAAACTGCATATGAGGAAGTTACAATGGTATCTCAAAATGTATGGACACAGCACTGCCAGGATTTAGACACTGTCATTCAAATAATACCTTGCCTTCAAAGAGTATTTTTGTGGTGGGCTCAGGAATGTCACCTAAACAAGGGACTCTCTGTGACCCGCCAGAGGCGAGTCAGATTTTACCGACAGATGCCTCAGACATTGCTTGGGAGCTCATCTAAATGCAAAGTGGATACATGACAAGTGGCCTGCCAGACTACAGCATCTACATATCACCATACAGGGGTTACTTCTTCCAGGGCAGGTGTTGATTCTAACAGACAACATAACTGTCATGTGGTACTTCAACAAACAAGGGGAACACATTCTTATCCTCTATGCAGGCATGCAATGATTTTATGGGAGACTGCGCCAGCCTGCACCTAACTCTTCAGGCAAGGTTTCTGCCAGGAGCACAGAACTCCTTCGCAGATGTGTTAAGCAGACAAATCATGGATCCCCACAAGTGGAAACTGGATCTTCATGTATTTCAGAAATTGACAGTGTCATGGGGAACTCCAGACATAGATCTGTTCGCTTCTCCACTAAACCACCAGCTGCCACAGTTTTGCACAAAGGGGTTTCATCACACAGCTTGGAAAGTGGATGCTCTGTCTTTCAGTTGGACAACCCTTCATCTGTATGCCTTTCCACCTCTGCCTCTTCTTCCAAAGGTACTGTTAAAGGTCAGACAGGACAGGCCAAGGATGATTTTGATAGCTCCAGATTGGCCTCGGCAACACTGGTACCCTCTACTACGGAGTCTGGTGAAGAAGCCTCCATGGCCTTAACCTTTGACTCAAGATCTGTTATCCCAGCAGGACGGTCATCTGCTCAATGTCAAGCTTCACTCTCTTCCTCTGACAGCCTGGCATATTCTGTGTTGAAACACAGCAGGTCTCAACTTCCTCAACAAGTTTTAAATGTGATTATGGAAGCTAGAAGACCTAGTACAAGGAAAGTGTACGCAGCAAAATGGAAAAGATTTTTATTTTGGAGTAAAGCAAAGAATTTGGAGATTTCTGAGCCTAATTTGGGTATGGCTCTTCAATATCTTACTGAGTTACTGGACAAGGGTCTGTCCTTCTCTTCCATTAAGATTCATGCTGCAGCGATCTCAGCTCACTATGATTGTGACCCACCATTGTTTTCGCATCCTTTGTTCAAGCAGTTTCTTAGAGGGGCTAAGAATATAAGACCCCAACGTGAGCTCCTACTCCTGCTTGGGATCTCAATTTTGTGTTGGAAAAACTTACTCTACAACCTTTTGAGCTCGGCTACTGCTGAATTGAAATATTTGTCATGGAAGACTGCTTTTTGTTGGCTATTACTTCTGCAAGAAGGGTGTCTGAGTTGCAGGCCCTTATGGCAGTCGAGCCCTTTTGATTTTCCATAAGGATAGGGTATCATTACGTACTAATCCTTCCTTTATGCCTAAGGTGGTTTCTAGTGTGGCTTTAAACCAAACTATTCATTTGCCTACCTTTTATGCAGACCCCAAAAAAAAGGGGGAAAAGTTTTTGCATACTTTAGTTGTACACGGGCATTTGCGTTATTACTTAAGCAGGACTAAGGATTTTAGGCAGTCTCAGCAGTTGTTTGTTTCTTTTGCTTTGAGTTCGCAGGGCAAGCCTGTGTCAAAACAAACTATTTCTAGGTGGATTGGCTTTTGCATTGCATTTTGTTATTCCCATCATGGCAAGGAGGTTCCAGCTGGGATTAGGCCTCATTCCACTAGGGCTACTGCCACTAACAGCATTTCTAAGGGGTGGCAACTAAGGATATTTTGGAAGCAGCTACTTGGAGTTCAGTGCATACTTTCTCTAAGCATTATCACCTTCCTATCTACTCTAAGTCTAGGGCTGGTTTTGCCACAGCTGTTTTGCAAGGCATGTTGTCAGCTCCTGCTTCTTTATGATTTGCCAGCCTCCCTTACCTCTGCTTTGGGATTCTACCCAATAGTAAGGACTGCAGCAATGGAAGCGAAGAACATAGTACAGTTTTGTACCTACCATAAATGTAGATGTTCGAGGATTCCATTGCTGCAGTCCAATTTACCTCCCTCCTTCCCCTCTGTGTTTAGGGGTGGTTGTGTAGGTGATTTACCTGCTTATATTTTTGTATATATTGTTCATGTTTTGGTGCAGGTATTTTGGGCCTTGTCTTTTTAGGGTCTTCTGACATCTGGGGCAAGAAAAGACTGAGGATATGACGCCGGTCATGCGCATTAGTACCCTGCCGTACTGGCGCCAGTCTAATCGCCCTGACCGACGTCAGCCTTATACTCTGGTATTCGGGCCGACTGGATGCGGACTATACCCAATAGTAAGGACTGCAGCAATGGAATCCTCGAACATCTACATTTATGGTAGGTACAAAACTGTACTTTATGATATCTCAGTTAAGTGCTATTTGTTTTAAGAGAACCAATCTTGAGAACCTGTCTTATCCAAATATTTCTTGCTGCAGAATCATTTGTTGTAGCAAACGTGTATGTTCATCTTGTGGATCACCAGCACATTTCTGATGGTGTGAAGTCTTGTTGAAGTTGGATGTCCAGCCATCTTGCATGGCTTCAAGAGCTTTTGAACTTCCCAGTCACAGGTCTGCACTTTCCCACACCAAAATATTTAGGTGCTTGACATCTTCCATTTTGTTTTGCTGCGTAGTAACAGAAGGTCTATTATCCTGGTGGCTCCCAAAGCTGCCATAAGTTCCGTTTTGCAGTTTTCCTTATTACCTTCAGTGGTTTTGTTGCATTTTCCTTGTTAAATCTTGTGGTTTTGATATTGTTTAGGGATCATTTTCAGTCCTGGGAAAGATCACCAGCAAGTTTGTTTGTGGCCCATAGATCAGACTTGAATTGTCCTCCTCTGTCTGTCCTGCTTTAGTCCTCCTCATAAGATGCCAGATTTGAAACTCTGCATTTTTCGGTAAAATAAGGGCGGCACACATTCTGAATGTTTTCCTGTCTGAATTCTGAAAGTTTTTTTCTCTTCTCTTGAATCTGTGGAAGAGTCATCAGTTAAGTGAGCAAAGTTTCTAAGCATCTTAGGAGAGTGGATTTTAAAATGAGTAACTTTATCTTGGAGCATGAAGCATTTG
Source organism: Protopterus annectens (assembly GCF_019279795.1). NCBI lineage: Eukaryota > Metazoa > Chordata > Ceratodontiformes > Protopteridae > Protopterus > Protopterus annectens. Next base: position 364,273,813 of record NC_056726.1, on the reverse strand, counting down.
CATTTCCATTGGTGCTACAATTTTGAGCGTGTTTGCTTCAGAGGGGCACAAATCCCCTGGCTTTAATTTATTCTGTGATGTCCTGAAATGCTGATGCCCATTCAAAGACTGGTAGCTGGATGTCACAAGTGTACCAGAAGTTTATTGGAGTAATTGCTCTCTCATGGCTGGACGTTATTCCACATGCACACACTTCTGGCCATCTTGCTTATCACACTTCTGAAAAACAATTTGCATTAGTTGATATAGTGCCTGTTTTTATTCAGAAGCCTACAGACATGTGAAAAGAAGCAGTTTTCAATTTTCTAGAAAAAATATGAAGAGGGCGACACTCTGATTGTATCCAGTATGCCTGACATCTGAAGTCAATCCCACCGATTCCTGCCTCTGTGCTTTTCTTTTTTGATTGTAGACATTAATCAAACTGTGTCGTAGCTTGGTAGAGATCCCATGTTCCCCACCCACAGCTGGAGTAGCCCTACTCTCTGAAAAGAGGAGAAAAGCATCTCCTGAACTGTTGGGAGTCAGACATAGTTGAGAAGAGAACTTTCCTTACACTGCATCTGTTTACACACCTCTTGGCTGCACACCAACAATGAGGAGTCATCCTCAGGATACTTACTATCCCCCAGACTCCCAAGTATATCTGACCTTGTCTTTTGGGTAAATACTACAGCATGAGGCCACCTTAAATGGGGGGGGATGCCTTGTAACTCCCATAAGCACTGTTTGGAGTTACTGGGTATTGAACAACCAAGCCAGCCATTTTTCTTCCATTTTTAACATTTTATGTACAAGGAAATCCTTTGATGCATCCTCATGTGAATCTGACTTTCAGACACTTGTGTCCAGGAAGTTTGACTGCTTTTAACAGATGGAGAACTCTAAATATGTGTACAACAATCGGTTAGCCATTCCTTCTGCAAGTACTTCAGCTGGGGAGTATTGAAGCCGGCTCTGGTTATAGTTTATTTAATGGCAAAGATGTGATGTTATCCATATCTCGCCTTTGTTCTTGCCGTTTGGGTTCAGAGCAGATCCTCTGCTCTGACTCGGCCATATACTATAGCTAGAGAGCTTTTACTGGCTCGAGGCTAACCCCTATCCCAGCATGCCTAGCAGTAGTTACCAGATCTCGTTTCCCGCTTGTGGATACTGGCTCAGGCTAAGTGTTTTTTCTTATATTTCTGAACAAAAATGTCTAGTTTAGCTTAGCTAATTTAACTGTAGTTGTCCTTAGCATTTCTATCTATCCCTATCCCATCTGAGTGACATGTTTGTGTAGATTAACCATTTTTTCTTTCAAACCCGTTTAGAGGGTGGTTCTTCCCCTTCTTGCCTTTCCTTTAACTTTTAAGGAGTTGCCGTTTGAGTTAGAGGCTCTCCTTATGTAGGGAGTTTGCTGTTTAACTTAGAGGCCCCCCTTCTCTTTTTTTTTCCCTGTCATTAAAAAAAAAAAAGAAAAAATTTTTTTGTTTATTATTGCCATAGTTTTTTCTCTGTCTAGTTATACATAGTGCTATTAATAGTGTTATTGCATAGTCTTATTAGCAGTGTATAGTCTTAAACATAGCGCTGTTCTCTGTCCAAGGATTCTGCCAAGGATTCAAAACCTTCAGGTTTCAAAAAAATGCGACTCATGCTGCCAAAAGATGTCCCTTACGGATGGGCACATGAGTTGCATATATTGTTTAGGAGCAATTCACCTGCAGGACTCGTGCTCTATCTGCAGTGCCTTTAGTTCACGAGTCCTGCAGGAGAGAAGAAACAAGCTAATCTTGACAGGTTTGCTGAAGAGCCCCTTTGATGCTGCCATGGAGGGGACTCAGCCAGCTAAAAAACCGGATAAAGTCAAGCCTTCATCCTCTTCAGGGCAGAGTTCGGAACTGTCTAGGGGCAAGGATAAAGCCACAAGCTTAAGTCTGACCCGACTTTCGGTTCTGACCAGACGTCTTCACGTACGGCTCCATCTGTGTTTTCGGAGCCAGTAAGGTCCCATAAGCATTCCAGGTCTTCTCCCTTGAAACTGGTGCAGTCTGCTCCACAGTCTCCATTATTACAATCTCTGGTGGGCCGTCACCGGTCTTCAACCCATTCCTCTCTGTCATCCAGGAGCCTCTCGGATGATTGTGGAGAGGGTGGTAGAGAGACTTCTTAGGACACCAGCATTAACCAAAATACTTTCGGGCCCATCCCAGACAGAAATGGTGCCAACAGCCCAAACAGCACCCATCTCGATTCCTCCTCCGACTGAGTTCAGAGCCGGAGTGTGTAGAAGTCATAGTGGTGGAACTGTTGGTTCCAGTAACCTCCAAGTCTTTCGGTTCTGATTACTGCCCAGATCTCCTCGATACCCCCTTCTATCAAGGGATCTGGGGGATGACTCTCCCTAGTCGGCACGAGGGGGGGAGCAGTATCTGACCCTTTTCCGACCCTACTCTCCCTCTTGGAGCTTCGGCACAGGTCAGCTCGACTCCTACATCGGTCTTGGAGCTGTCACCCTCGGTTCAGAGGAAGTCTTCTGCTTCTTCGGAGATGGAGATTTTCGGGTCGAGACCGCTATGCCTTCGAGGTGACGTGTGCTGTCTGCTGCGACAGCTCCACCCTCTGCTCCATTGGCTCTCTTGCCGTCGGTGCAGGTGTCCGCCTGTGAACCTCCCCTCCGCCTCAAGTGTAGGGAACCTATGCTCCAGGACGCCCCATTGGGCGATCCCACCTCATCCAAAACCTCCCCTGAGCATCCCTCTGAGGAGGTCCCTTGGAAGAGGGCTTGCAAGAGGAAGCACGTGGACTCCCCTGAGTCCTTGACATCAGAGACGGACTTGGATGACTCAGAAGGGTCCCCATCTGAAGATGTCTCTCTTTCAGACATCTTAGAAATCCTTAGAGAGGTGACGAAGTCCCTTGCCCCTTCTGAAGACTAGTCAGTGTACCTGGACGCGTTCGGTTCCCGACCCTCCACCTCTTGAGTATTGTGTCCTTTCGACCCACTATTGCATGTAGTGAATCGGAAGGCTTGGAGCTCTGCAGACACGATGGAACCAGTTCCGCGGAGGCCCAATAAATTCATTACAGCCCCTGAAGACAGGCTCTTCTTATCTAAAGGTGTTCCCGTTGATGCTATGGTGGTGGCAGCAGCCACCAAGAAGGAATTAGTGGAAACTTCATCTGTCCATCTGCCGAATAGAGTCTTGTACAATGGACAGGTACAGGAAGCGTATGTTTTTTTTCAGTGACCTTTACACTCAGGTCACTGAACTATTTGTACCACTCTACAAGGTTTTAAAGGGATCTCCTCAAGGAGTTAGGAGATGCCTTACAGGATCCTATAGCTGCAGGAGCATCGGACAAGGCGGCTTTTCAGCTTGCGACTTTGACTTCAGTGGTTAACTCCTCCATTTCTTATGCAGCCGATGGGACGAGCAGGGCGGCAGGCACAGAGGTAGCCTTACGCAGACGCTCCTGGATGCACCTTTCATTTTGTGGAGCCCTTCAAGTCTTCCTTTACCAATGCCCCTTTGATGGCTTGTCCCTGTTTGGGCCTCAGGTAAGAGACTCTTACCAGGTGTGAACAGGATGGTATAACTCTCTCTGCCGTGGGAGTACATTTTTCTGCTCCATCTAGGCCTTATCCTAAAGACCAGAAGAGCAGGAAAATGTGGTTCCGGAAATCCTAGGGAGCTTCACCTGACACACGTGGAGAATTTTCCCCCAGGGGCAGAGGGGAAATAACGGAAGATCCTGACCTCGCAGTGGGGGGGGGGGGGGGTTGTAGAACCAGGGCAACAGATATTTTCTCTGGTAGGCCCTTCCAGTGCTCCTAAAGGTAGGCTTGACTCCGGAGACAGTTGGGGAGAGGGGGGGATTATCCAAAAGCCTGGTGTACCCAAAAGCCTGGCAGACAATCACAGAAGATACATGGGTACTGTCCATAATATCCGGAGGTTACAATATCTCCTTCTGTCTACTTCCCCCATCAAAAAGACAGTACTCTATCTCAGACATTCCACCCAGTCTTCGGGATCAAGCAAACCTACAGGTTCAAAGGTTGCTAACAGAGTCATCCCGGAAGTCCCCACAGACCAAATCAGATCCGCAACTTACTCAAGGTTCTTTTTAGTTCCAAAGAAAACAGGGGATTGAAGACCTATTTTGGATCTCAGCAGGCTGAACAAATCAGTCAAGAAAACAAAGTCCCGAATGGTAACACTGCAGTCCATTCTTTCCTTTCTGGGACAGGACAGTTGGATGTGCTCTGTCAATCTCCAGGATGTGTACTACCATATAAAAATGGACAGACTTTTAAGGAGATATCTACGCTTCCAGCTGAGAGCCAGTCACCATCAGTTCAGAGCTCTGCCCTTTGGTCTTACCACAGCCCCCAGGGTGTTCACCAAGTGCATGGCAGTAGTTGCTGCTCACCTGAGGCGTCAAGGATTCCGGGTCTTTCCATGTCTAGACTGGCTCCTTACTGCCACCACCGAGCATCAGCTTATCAGGGCAAGGGAATACATTCCTCTGCTGTTCTCAACTTTGGATCACCGTAAACTGACAAATCTGCCTTGTTGCCTTGTCAATATATATTACCTTTATAGGGGCAGGTCTAGAGACAAGGGCCATGATAACAAGGGTGCCTCAAGAAAGAATATTAACGATCTGTCGCCAAGTTGTCATGCTGTTCACACAAAAGCGGATTCAAGCAAGATTTGTCCTCAAGGCCCTAGGTTCTATGGCAGCAGCAATCATTCTGTTCCCTATGGCTCGCTTCCACATGAGAATTCTACAGTGGCTTCTGTTTGCACAGTGGTCATTCCAAGATTTACCCATGTCACATCAGATTCTGATCAGGGAATTCTGCAAAAGGGATCTGGAGTGGTGGCTTCACTTCCCTATGGTGACAAAAGGCAGGCCGTTTCTAACCCCCCCCCCCTAACCTGTAGCCAGAGTGACCATGGATGTTTCCCAGATAGGGTGGGGGTGTGGCATTATCTGGGACACTGTTCAAGGGACTTGGCAGGAACATGACTACCACTTGCACATCAATGTACTGGAGATGAGAGCTGTGCTCTTGGTGTTGCAAGCGCTTCAAGACTCTCTACCTACAGGGACTAACATTTCAAACGAGCAATATGTCAGTAGTATGGTACGCCAACAAACCAGGTGGAACCAGGTCTTACCTCTTGTGTCGAGAGGCTCTACAAGGTGTTAGTGTTTCACTGCTGCAGTCATTACACTTGGGTTATCCTGCTGACAGGCGGTCCCGCAGTCGGCCAGAGTTCCAAAGTCTTGGTCTGGCATCGATTGCTGTCTCTTCTTCCCTGACATCAATGCGTCATAAGATGCAGCCGACGCCATTTTCTTCAGTCTTTATTGCCGCGTGGTGTCCGAAGCAAAAGCAGTTCGCAAGTGCCGGTCTGCTAACTCCTGAGATTTTCTAATTTGAATTTCAGAACCGAAGTCTTCAATAAAGCTAAGTACCCCATTGGGGAAACTTTTTCTTGCCTCAGACCGTTGTCAGTAAAAGTTAATTGCATTTCTTGTGGGAAGCAAATACCTCATAAGGATTTTCATTCTTACTGTATTCCATGCCTAGGCCCAGACCACAACGTCACTAGTTGTCGGTTTTGTGCTTGATTTAACAAGTGCACTATTAAACATTGATTTTGCACGCCATTATTTTGGCTGAAGGTTCAATTATACCATGCCGTTGGAACAACCGATGACCGGAATACACAAAAAACGCAAAGGCAAAGATAAGGACAGGCATCCGAAGTCCAAAACTGACAATGAAGCCTCTTCTAGGCCAGTCGCCGGTTCTCAGTGAAGCACTTTCGCAGCCCCTGACACCCACTACCTCAGAGCCACAGGCCGCCTCCGACTCCCACGTGGAGATTTCTAGGCCTCTGGAAACTCAAGGTATTGGGCCTACGGAAATTAACCCCTCAGATGGGTCCGGAGCCACTGAGCAGGCATCGGCTTCTGAGGGTGTTTTCAGACCTTCACAGCTTACCATCAAAACAACAACCAAGTCTAAAACTCCATTAAAGACAAAAAGAAACAAGTACAGCATTCACCTGGATAGGCCTCCATGCCTAACGAAACAGATGCTTAAAATGGCCGAAGACTTAATTACTCTGATCAGGGGTTCCCATCCCCCTCCTGATAAAAGGCCTAGGCAGGATACAGACTATGATTCCTCTGACCAGGTTTCCATTTCTTCTGATTCCTCTTCAGACCAGGGATACTCTTTACCCCCCTATGAGGACTCTGATGCTGAAGAATCAATCCCTTCAGCCTCTCCTCCTGAGGATTGCTCTTTTGGTGAAACTTTACATACCATGAGGGAGCATTTCCATTGGGAGAGCCAGGATTATTCAGAATCCAAGAAAAGGCTCAGAGATTTTCTTATTGCCTCAGCACAGGCCCCTTGCTATTCCGCCTGTGTTAGATATTGTGGATGATGTGTTCTCTGAATCCAGTTTAACCCCTGATTCTTTGCCCCCAGCACCAGTCAAGCCAGATAGGTACTACAGAGTCCCTGACTCTCTCAGATTTCTTTATAAAAACCCTGCTGCTGACCCTGAAACCATTTCCCAGGGTCCCAAAGGGGTAAAGGCTTCCACTGCTAAAAAATCCAGTTCCCTCTGACAGGGATTCTAGAGCATTAGATAGATGGGGGGAAGAAAGTTTACACTTCTGCAACTTTAACAGTAAGGGCTTTAAGTTGCCAGTTCCACATGCTTAAATACCAACAATATTTAATGTCTCTGTTAAAACAGAAAATGCTTACAAGCTCAGAAGGTCCTGACTATAAGGAAATGCAGGATTTATTGCATGCAGCTGAACAAGTGGGAAAACATACTCTGCAATGTGGTTTTGATTCATTAGAGGCTTCTTGTAGAGCCGCAGTTACAGGATCTGTGATTCAAAGGCATGCTTGGTCAAAAGAACAAGGTTTACCTGATCATGTTCAGGCAAAATTATTGGATGCTCCTTTACAGCATATCTTGTTTGGTGTTAAGGCAGAAGAGGTATTAAAGAAAATGGAGGATAAGGCAAAATCTATGCAAACAGTGAAGGATTTCTTACAGTTACAGCCACCTCGATTTAGCAGAAATTGGCCTTCTAAAAATTGGTCCTTTCCAGTGTCAGACAGACTACAAAGAGGCAGATACAGATGCCCAAGAGGCAGATCTCAGCCCCAAGGCTCTTACAGACCACGACAGTGGGGTGCTTCAACCCCAAAAGGAGAAGAAAAGTCACAACCTCATAGGAAACAGTCCCAATGACTCCCCCCTTCACATGCCAAGCACTTGCCTTTTGGCAGCTCCCTTAGAGGGGAAACTAGCTCTTTTTTCACAAAATTGTTATAGAATCACCCAAGACAAATGGGTTCTGGATATTGTGTCTCAAGGTTACAGGTTCCACTTTCACACTCTACCAAGGCCAAAAGGAATACCAGACCTGCCACAAAATCAATGGGCAGAGGCACAAAAACAAAATACAGCCCTCATGGACATGAGAGCTATTCAAAAAGTGCCACAACAGGAACAAGGACAAGGATTTTACTAAAGACTTTTCTTGGTCCTCAGATAGGACAAAGCCTGGAGACCCATACTGGACCTAGCTACTCTAAATACGTATCTGGATGTTCCGAAATTCAAAATGTTGACACTACAGCAACATCTTCCCATGCTGGGCAAGAAGGCTTGGCTAGTTACTTTGGACCTCAAAGAGGCATACCTGCATGTCCCAGTCAAAATTGCAGAAGATACCTCAGATTCATAGCTTGCACAATGCATTATCAATTCTCTGCACTGCCCTTTGGTTTATCTACTGCGCCCAGGGTCTTCACAAAATGCCTGGCACCAGTAATTGCATTTTGCAGACAAAAAGGAATTCAAGTATATCCCTACTTGGATGACTGTCTTATTCAAGCAGAGAGCAAGGACATTTTTCTAAAGCATCTGGCGTTTGTAAAAAGATTGCTAATTTGCCTAAGGTACACAGTAAACGAAAAGAAGTCAAAACTAGTGCCCTCACAAGAGATAATATTCCTGGGTGACAGCATAAATACAACGGCCCAGATGGCTTATCTCACGCGAGACAAGTAAAGATAACTGACTCAGTACTTTCAATTGATGGCAGCAAAAACCCAACTCCCTGCAAGAAAAATTCTGCAGGCCTTGGGCTTCATGGCGTCCTGCATACTAATAATACCATATGCCAGACTGCATATGAAGAAATTACAGTGGTACCTAAAAAGTGTTTGGACTCAACACTGTCACAGTTTGGAAACAGTAATACCACTTATTCCCTGCCTACAACAGGAGTTTCGATGGTGGGCACAGGCATGTCACCACAACAAGGAACAGCCTTTCAGTCTACCCACAGCCAGGCAGACAGTAACAGATGCTTCGGATTAGACCTGGGAAGCACACATGGCAGGAAAATGCATTCAGGGCATGTGGGCCGCAGACCCAAATGCATCTTCACATCAATCAAAAAGAGATGCTAGCTGTACAAAATGCCCTAACAGCTTTCAAGGACCTTCTGCATCCAGGACAATTATTGCTAAAGACCGACAACACCACAGTTATGTGGTACATAAACAAGCAAAGGGGGCACTCATTCCTATCCCCTCTGCAGACGAGCCATGACTTTGTGGAACACAGCACTGACCTATCAAGTTCATTTACAAGCACAATTCCTGCCAGGAAAGAGAAATACTCTGGTAGATGAATTAAGCAGAAACATCATGGATCCTCACGAGTGGAATTTAAATCCACAAGTATTCAGCATGATAACACAAAAATAGGGGTGCCCAGACATAGATCTTTTTGCCTCCCCTCTGAACTGCCAACTACAGAAATTCTGCACAAGGACTTACCACACACAAGCATGGAAAGTGGATGCGCTCTCGTTCAGCTGGAAAACCCTAAAAGTTTATGCCTTCCCACCACTGCCTCTCCTGTCAAAGGTACTCCTAAAAGCCAGACAAGACAGGCCAAAAATGATCCTGATTGCCCCAGACTGGCCACGCCAGCACTGGTACCCAGTCTTAAAGAACTTGGCTCAAGGCCCAGCATGGATTTTACCAGCCAAGCAGCCAACACCTCTCCCTAAAGCTGTTATGGATGTCATTTTGGAGGCCAGGAGGCCCAGCACCAGGAAATCTTATTCAGAAAAGTAGAAGAGATTCTGCGCCTGGAACCAGGCTCAAAGCTTTGACCCTCTTGTTCCTAATATTCCTCAGATATTACAATACTTAACTGAGATGCTGGACAAAGGCCTATCCTTTTCATCCATTAAGATCCACGCATCTGCCATCTCAGCTCATTACAACACAGATCCTCCTATTTTCTCTCATCCATTATTAAAACAGTACCTCAGAGGGGCTAAAAACATAAGACCGCCACAGAGAGCACCAACACCAACTTGGGACCTCAACTATGTCTTGGAAAAACTAACTTTACCTCCTTTTGAGCCAGCCAATTCAGCAGAATTAAAATGTCATGGAAAACTGCTCTGCTTCTGGCAATAACCTCGGCATGAAGAGTCTGAGTTACAGGCACTAATGGCAGTGGAACCTTTCATCATTTTTCATCAGGACAGGGTTTCTTTAAACCCCAAATTTATGCCAAATGTGGTATCCAGTGTGGCTCTTAACCAAACTATTCACTTGCCAACATTTTATCCTCCCCAGAATAAAGGGGAGAGACTTCTGCACTCATTGGACATACGCAGGCAGTTACGCTTCTACTTGGACAAAACAAAAGCTTTCAGGAAAACTGAGCAATTGTTTGTAGCATATGCTGCAGGATCACAGGGAAAGGCTATTTCAAAGCAGACCATTTCAAAGTGGATAGGACACTATCCGTTCCAGTGTCCTCTGATGATTCTGCTGAGACATAACTGGACTGAAGCCCAGCCAGAGGCCCTTCCAATTTTTAAAGATTCTCTACGAAGAGAAATCATCCCCAAGCTTCCCCCACCAGAAGAATTCTCTTGGGGGGAAACCTTTGCATGCCATGCAGAACAGTTCCAATGGCAGCAACATTTTTTCAGACTCCAGAAAAGACTTAGGACTTTTCTGCACCTCCCACAGCACAGGCCCTTCTGCTACACACAGCATGGAAAAACTGTACCTAGCAACATTAGGCCACATCCCACCAGGGCAACAGCCACTTCACCTGCCTACCTTGGAGTACCTACCAAGGATATTTTGGAAGCTGCAACTTGGAGTTCAGTGCACACCTTTACCAAGTATTACCACTTGCCTCTTTACTCTAAATCCAGAGCTGGCTTTGCTACTGCAATGCTGCAAGCCTCATAGCCACCCCAAATCCTTTATAGACACAGCCACAGCTTTGGGATTCAACCCAAGTGCAATGACTGCAGCAGTGAAACACGAACATAGTACAGTTTTGTACCTACCATAAATGTAGATGTTCGAGTGTATTCACTGCTGCAGTCCAGGTTACCCTCCCTCCATCCCCACTTTCTTAGCTGGGACTTATCTATACCTTTCTACTCCATACAACCTATGTGGTGTATTTGCAAGTAACTGAAGGTATTGTTTTTATTTTTTATGTCTGTTTTATTAGCAATATGTATTGCCTACCTATTTGGGGGCACCTAACATCTGGGGCAAGAAAAACTGAAGAAAATGGCGTTGGCTGCATCTTGTATACCACTGACGCACTGACATTAGGGAAGAAGTGACAGCATTCGACGCCGGACCAAGACTTTGGAACTCTGGCCAATTGCGGGACCGCCTGACGGCAGGATAACCCAAGTGTAATGAATGCAGCAGTGAATACACTCTAACATCTACATTTATGGTAGGTACAAAACTGTACTTTTGGCAATGCCTTCCCAATGCTTTCTGGTTGCAAAGCACATCCCGGGGAAATCCAACGTGATAGTGGATAAGCTCAGCCAAGGCTATCCTGATGCCCCACGAGTGGTCCCTGAAGCAGGAAGTTGCAGACTTGATTTTTCACAAATGGGGCCAGCCATGCTGTGATCTGTTTGCCACCCCCCTCAGCAACAAATGCAGCAGCTACTTTGCCCTAGTCCCACCACCAGGACAGTCACCCAGGTACGCACTTGTTCTTGGTTGGTCCCTGGGACTGCTTTATGCCTTTCCACGTTTTCCCCCTATTCCCCAAGGTTCTTCAGAAAGCACAGTCGTTTGGTTGCAAGTTAATCCTCATTGCCCCTTACTGGCCTAGTCAGATATGGTTCCCATTGAAGAATTCTGTACTGTCTTCCTGATGTCCTTCAAGGATGCATCTGCAGTCCTAACATATGGGTTGTCCTGCCTCAGGCAGCCCTTCGGTCGGCCCGATTCCAAAGTCTGGGTCTGGCCTCAGCTGATGTCGCACTTCACCCGACGTCATAGCTGCTGAGGTATAAAGGCATCAGCCAACGCCATTTTCCTCAGTCTTTCTTGCCGCGCGGTGCCCGAAGCAGACGCTGTTCGCAAGTGCCGGTCGGTCAGATCCAGAAATTTCTACTACCGAAGACTTCTAAAAAAGCTAAGTACCCCGTTGGGGACTCTCTCTTGCCTCAGCCGATGTCAGACAAAGTAAATAATTGTTTAACTTGTGGGAAACAAATACCTCATAAGGATTTCCACTCTTACTGCCTTCCTTGCTTAGGCCCAGACCACGACGTATCAGCTTGTCTAGCCTGTGCTTCCTTCAACCGATGGACGCTTAGACGTCGGTCGGAGTTTGCAGAGGAGTTTTTTGGTCCCGCTTTTGCTTATAAAATGCCGTCGGAGACTCCGACTACACAATTAGCTAAAAAGCGCAAGGAAAAGGACCGACACTCGCGGTCCGCGGTTTCGGCTGAAACCACGGTTAGGCCAACCGCGAGTGTCTCTGTTTCGGCTGAAACAGAGTCCACGGTTCTTCCTTCGGCCGAAAGCATGCCTCCGATAACAGAGGCCTCACAGAGCATGGCTGAATCTGCTACTGAAATTTCTGCTACAGAAGCAGGCACCCAGGATTTGTCAGACACTATCCCTTTAGACATTTCTACCCCTGCACGTGGGGCTGCTAGAGACCCCCTGCTTCTATGTCTATCAAGGCCTTTTCCAGGGCTAAAGCAGCTAAATCTTCTAAGGCCTTACCTACAAAAGCTCCCTCACACAGGCCTACCTCTAGTTCCCAGATACTCAGCCTGGCTGAGGATCTCATTTCTTTGATCAGGGGATCCCACCCTCACCCAGACAGGGCCTCTCAACCTCCTCCAAATAAGAGGCCTAGGACTGAACCCCCTGAACCTGTCTCTACAGACTATTCTTCGGATGACTCAGATATTTCAGACCATCAGGAAGGTCCATATTCTCCTTATGAGGATTCTGATGCAGAAGACTCCATTCCTTCTGCTTCTCCTCCTGAAGAATTTTCATTTGGGGAGACCCTACATTCTATGAGAGAACACTTCCAGTGGCAGGGCCAGGATTTTTCAGATTCAAGAAAAGGCTAAGGACTTTTTTACACTTACCACAACATAGGCCTTTAGCCATTCCTCCAGTACTATCAGTTGTTGATGCATATAATGATGCCAGTACTGCCCCTGATTCTCTTCCTCTGGCCCCTGCCAAGCCTGATAGATATTACAGGGTCCCGGACACACACTACCACTTGTATAAGGCTCATGTTGCAGACCCAGAAACCATTTCACAGGGCCCTAAAGGTGTCGCAGCTGCCTCTGCCAAAAACCCTCTTCCCTCTGAAAGGGAATCTAGAGCATTAGAGAGATGGGGTAAAAAGGTTTATACATCTGCTACTCTTTCGGCCAGGGCCTTAAACTGTCAATTCCACATGATTCAGTACCAGGAATTTTTGTTAGACCAGCTAAATAAAAAACTGTCCTCTCCTGAACCTATAGACCGCAAGTCCCTTCAGGATTTGGTACATAACTCTCAGCAGGTCAGTAATTTTTTAAAATGTGGCTATGATGCACTGGAGGCTTCCTTTAGATCAGCTATGACTGGAGCAGTGATTCGAAGGCATGCCTGGTTAAAAGAACAATCCTTACCAGACCATGTTAAGTCAAAACTCCTAGATGCTCCTATGGAGAAACAAAGTTTGTTTGGCTCCCCTGCACAGGAGGTTCTCAAGAAAGTGGAAGAAAAAGCAAAATCTGTCCAAACAGTCAAGGATTTCTTACAGGTCCAACCTCCGAGGTTTAGCAGAAATTGGCCTTCGAAGAATTGGTCCTTTCCAGACACCTCCAGAGCACAGAGAGGCAGAAATAGACGCCCAAGAGGCAGTGGTCAATCTAGGGGTGCCTACAGGGGACGTCAGTGGCAACCTGCCAACCAGAGAAGTGCTGCCACAGCTGCAACTACAACCACTTCCACAGGACAGACGCAATGACTTGGCTCTGGTTCCGCCTACCAGGGAACAACTGGAAGTACTCTTGGGCGGAAAGCTAGCCTTATTTTCCGACAACTGGCATTGCATTACAGGAGACAAATGGACTTTACAAACAATAGACAAGGGCTACAGGTTTCACTTCCAAACTCTACCAAAAAAGAGAGGAATGCCAAACCTTCCACCAAGCCAAAAAACAGAGGCTCAAAAACAAATCAACAACTTACTAAGGATGAGAGCTATAGAAAGGGTACCACCTATGGAACAAGGCCAAGGATTTTACTCCAGGCTTTTCCTTGTACCAAGAAAAGAAAATCAATGGAGACCTATTCTCGACTTGTCCGCACTGAACACATACCTCATTGTTCCAAAATTCAAAATGCTGACCCTCCAGCAACTTCTTCCCATGCTGGGCAAGGAGTCTTGGCTGGTGACTCTAGATCTCAAGGAGGCATACCTGCACGTCCCTATACGACCAGATTGCAGAAGACACCTCAGATTTCTTGCAGGATCAGAGCATTATCAATTCTCAGCATTGCCCTTTGGCTTATCTACTGCGCCCAGAGTATTCACGAAATGCCTGGCATCAGTAATTGCTCATTGCAGGCTTCAGGGAATTCAAATTTACCCATACCTGGATGACTGCCTAATACAAGCAGACAACAAGACAAAATTAACAAAAGATTTGGAAAAGGTCATACAACTGTTGCAAGCCTTGGGATACACCGTCAACATTCAAAAGTCAAGACTAGTACCATCCCAAAGGATAACATTTTTGGGTGCAGAACTGGATACAACAACTCAGATGTCTTTTCTCACAGAAGAAAAACAAAAGCAACTACCAGTCTATTTCATGACATTAACAACACAGACTCAGCTTACTGCAAGGAAAGTCCTGCAAGCCCTGGGTTACATGGCATCCTGCAGAATATTGATCCCACATGCCAGGCTGCATATGAGAAAGTTGCAATGGTACCTAAGGAATGTATGGTCTCAACACAAGCACAGTCTAGAAGCCCAGATTCCAATAATTCCATGCCTGAAAAAAGAATTCCTGTGGTGGGCTCAGGCCTGTCAGATGAACAGAGGATTGCCTTTCCAAAAACCACATCCAAGCCAGATCATCACCACGGACTCCTCAGACCTAGGCTGGGGGGCACACATGGAGGACAAGTGTATACAAGGCCTATGGACCCAAGACCAGCTGAATGTACACATAAATCTAAAGGAGATGCTGGCAGTGAAACATGCAATCCAGGCATTCAGACCATTCCTTCAACAAGGCCACCTGCTGATAAGGACTGACAATACCACAGTCATGTGGTACATCAACAAACAGGGAGGTACACACTCATATCCTCTATGCCGGATGGCAATGGACCTGTGGAATTTGGCCCTGAATCTCAACATTCAACTACAGGCCAGATTTGTACCAGGAAAAGAAAATTCACTAGCAGACACCTTAAGCAGAACTACCACGGATGCTCACGAATGGATGCTGCATCCAGATATCTTCAAAACCATAACAAAGAAATGGGGAATGCCAGAGATAGACCTGTTCGCCTCCCCACACAACCACCAATTGAAGAAATTCTGCACAAGAGCATACCACCCACTTGCCTGGAAGGTGGACTCCCTTTCCTTCAGCTGGAAAAACCTGACAGCATATGCATTTCCACCTCTTCCTTTGATGTACAAAGTCCTACTGAAGATCAGAGAGAAACAGCCAAAGGTAATCCTGATAGCTCCAGACTGGCCAAGGCAACATTGGTACCTGCTACTGAGAAGCATGTCTCGGACACACTCATGGCCTCTACCTCTATGTCCCTTTCTTCGAACACAGAACAACTACAAGACCCTGCATCCAAATTTGAAAACACTGCAGCTAACTGCTTGGAATATTGCATAAAACAAAATAAACCAGATTTATCTCAGAGGGTTAAGGACATTATCCTGGAGGCACGCAGACCCTCCACAAGGAAAACTTATTCAGCCAAATGGAAAAGGTACCTCATTTGGAGTGCAGCAAAGGGAGAAAATGTCTCATTGGCAAACATAGCACACATCCTGGAATACTTAGCAGAACTGTTCCACAATGGCCTGTCCTACTCCTCCATTAAGATTCATGCATCAGCAATTTCAGCAGAGTACAACATGGATCCTCCTGTCTTCCCTCATCCTCTACTCAGGCAGTTCTTGAGAGGAATCAAAAATGTAAAGCCTCCAAGGAAACTACCTTTACCTACATGGGATCTCAACTTTGTGCTGGAAAAATTAACACTTCCCCCTTTTGAACCAGCAGCAACAGCAGATTTACAGTTCTTATCTTGAAAAACTGCTTTTCTGCTAGCAATCACTTCAGCAAGAAGGGTATCTGAGTTACAGGCATTAATGGCAGTACAGTCTTTCCTTATCTTCCATCAGGACTGTGTGTCTCTGAGAACTAATCCTACTTTTATGCCAAAAGTGGTCTCCAGGGTATCACTGAACCAAGCGATTCATTTACCTACATTTTTCCCCAACCCACAGAACAGGGGGGAAAGACTACTACATACCTTGGATGTGCACAGACCATTACGCTACTATCTGGACAGAACTAAGACCAACAGAAAAACTGACCAGCTTCTGGTAGCATATGCAACAGGAGTGCAAGGAAAAGCAATTTCAAAACAGACAATCTCAAAATGGATAGGAAATTGCATTAGATTTTGCTACTCTTTTCATGGAAAGACAACTCCTGAAAATATCAGGCCTCACTCCACAAGAGCTACAGCCACCACTACAGCTTTCCTACGAGGAGTGGCTACCAAAGACATTTTAGAAGCTGCTACTTGGAGCTCCGTGCATACATTTGCCAAGCATTATAATCTTCCTTTATACTCCAGATCCCGAGCAGGTTTTGCAACTGCTGTTTTGCAAGGGATCTTAACTACACCATCTTTATCTTAGTGCCTCCTCCCCCAGTTTGGCTATGGTATTCTACCCATATGTTAGGACTGCAGATGCATCCTTGAAGGACATAATACAGTTTTGTACCTACCATAAATGTAGATGTCCGATAGGTATGCATCTGCAGTCAGGATTACCCACCCTCCTTCCCCTCTGTAGTATTCCTAGGGTACTTACCCCTCTTTTAGCTAGCTGGGGGATATATTATGGTGTATTTGTTTGTATGTATATATGTATATATATATTTTGCTTTCTACTGTTTGGAATTATTTGCATTTATCCAAATTTAGCCTTCCTAGAGGGCACCTGGCATCTGGGGCAAGAAACACTGAGGAAAATGGCGTTGGCTGATGCCTTTATACCCCAGCAGCTATGACGTACGTCGGGTGAAGTGCGACATCAGCCGAGGCCAGACCCAGACTTTGGAATCCGGCCGACCGAATGGCTGCCTGAGGCAGGACAACCCATATGTTAGGACTGCAGATGCATACCTATCGGACATCTACATTTATGGTAGGTACA
Source organism: Protopterus annectens (assembly GCF_019279795.1). NCBI lineage: Eukaryota > Metazoa > Chordata > Ceratodontiformes > Protopteridae > Protopterus > Protopterus annectens. The sequence continues at coordinate 364,256,948 of NC_056726.1, read as the reverse complement.
AAACTGTACTTTTCTTTGTTACTTGCCTTTGCATGCAAGCATACCGCAGTTCATTTAGCTATTTATTGCAATTAACTAGTCTTATTACTGTATTGTACTGAGTACAATAAATAAATGGAGACAAATGTTTCAGTTGATAGGCTATACTATTATTTTCTCATTTTGGTTCTACAAGCAAGCAATACAAATATGTCCGCTCTCTGCAGCAAATTCCCAAAGCTGGGTTAATGCACAGTTACATTTATACCAGAAGGTCTGGTATTTTTTTCAAAGTCTGATGTAATACAGTTTTTTCTTTGTATAACAGTTTTTCTTTGTTCTTCTAATTTATGATTTGTCTTTGATTCTTTGCTCCAGGAAATTCAGTCTTGCATTATCTGAAACTTAGTGTTCCAGCACTATCTTGCTTGTGTTCCAGCTTTATCTTGCTTGAAGTTACTTCAGTGTACTTTCAACTGCCATCTACGTAGCTAGTTTACAAACTTTGTTTCTCAATAACATATTTTTTTTTACATGGATGCCAAACTCTAAGCTATGTATGCTTGCCAGCACACTTACTGTTTTTCTAATTTCTCAGCATTTTATATTATTTCTAAGTTAATACTTTGTGTCATATAATTTTTGCAGCTTTTTATTCACGCTAATAATGTAAGCAACAGTTTGAAAAGACAGTGTATACTAAACTCTTTCATCCATTCCTTTGGCCTCACCTGCAAGGGGAGCCTTGGATCCTGGACCCAGTGCCAGATCTTTTGAGAAATCAGTCAGGGGCTCTCCATCCTTCTATTCAAACTCTCAAGCTCACAGCTTGGTTTCACGACTTCTGGTCTTAGCCAGGCTTCCCGATGTTTCTCCAGCAGTTCAACACATTTTGATTTCCTCCCATAAGCCCACTACTAGGAGACTTTTAGTAAATGGAAGAGGTTCTCTTGTTGGGCAGACAAAAGTCAGGTTGATCCCTTTACTGCTCCCATTTCAAAGATTATTGAATTTCTTGCTGAAACCTTTGACCAAGGAGCAGCTGCAGCTACTATCCGAGTTCAGTTAGCTGCCATTTCAAATTTCTATATGGGAGAAATGGGTTCCAGTATGTCCCATAGCTTATGCAAGGCATTCCTAAGAGGTACTACCCTATTAAGACCTCTGATAAGAGAACCCCCCCCCCCTCCAGAATCTAAATTTAGTTTTAGACGCTCTCTTCCTTCCTCCCTTTGAACCATCTGCTTCTTGTCCGCTCAAATTTCTGTCTTGGAAGACCCTTTTCTTGGTTGCAATTACCTCAGCTGGAAGGGTTTCCGAATTACAGGCCTTAGCTATTCGTCCCCCATACTTGATTTTCTATAAAGATCGGGTTTCTCCCAGAACCAACCAGTCCTCCTTACCCAAGGTATGATGTCCTTCAAGGATGCATCTGCAGTCCCTACAAATGGGTTGTCCTGTCGTCAGGCAGCCCTTTTCAGCTGGAAGGGTTTCAGAATTACAGGCCTTAGCTATTCGTCCCCCATACTTGATTTTCTATAAAGATCGGGTTTCTCCCAGAACCAACCAGTCCTCCTTACCCAAGGTATGTTCTCACTACAATTTGAATCAATCCATAGAGCTTCCTGTGTTCTTCCCCAATCATGGCAACAAGGCAGAGTATAAGCTTCATCAGTTGGACATTCATAGACAGTTGCGTTTCTATTTACACAGGACCAAGGAATTTAGAAAATCTGATCAATTGTTCATATCTTTTGCGGAAAATAAGAGGTTGTGCGGTCTCAAAGGTGACTTTATCAAAATAGCTTTCAGACGCTATAGAATGTCTACGAGTTGCATAATCAAAAACGTCCAGGGAAAATTAAAGGGCACTCAACATGGGCCTTATCTACCTCTCTTGCCTTTGGATTTGCTGTTCGCAGCAGGTGCATGGGCTAATCCTCATACCTTTATCATTCATTATAAAGTAGATGTGGCCTCCCGAAACAGGGCATCCTTTGGTTCCACGATCCTAAAGAGTTTTTTCCAGTGAGCCACCCAAGAATCAGGTGCCGGGACTGCAAACAGCAAGAACGTATAGATATGGACAACATAACATAAAGAAGTTATGTACTCAGCATAACGTTCCATGTTTGTTGTCCTTCATCTCGCCTTCCTCCTTGCATCCCCCCCTCCTTCCCCCTTCCTGGAGGATTGAGAGGAATCCCTTGTTTTATTGGCTATACTGGCTGGGTTTCCTTTATGCCATACCTTATGGGTAGTCTCAGTCTAGTACTTTTACTATTGTGGAGGGATCGCACCTTTACATGTAGGTGTCATCGGATATGTAGAGTATATCGCTTGTCTATTTATATGGTCTAGTGTTGGATTATCACAAACGAGATCTGGGTAACTACCGCTAGGCATGCTGGGATAGGGCTTGCTTCGATCCAGTAAAAGCTCTCGAGCTATAGTATATGGCTAGGTTGGAGCTGAGAATCTGCCGTGAACCCAAACAGCAAGAAGGAAAGGTGAGATAAGGACAACAAACATGGAACGTTATGGTGAGTACATAACTTCTTTTTTTATACAGATTTGGCAGAAGTGTCAACTCACATGCTGTGTTTTGAAGAAGACATCTCAGAGTATCCTTTCAGCTGTACTTGATAGAAGCCATTGTAATGCATCAGTTAAGATGCACAAGTAAGCAGTCAGTTAGCTTGCCATTGGAGCCCCCATTAATAGCTCTGCCCTCACTGATAGTTTTTGAAATGTTCTGTATTTGACAGTATGGAAGCCAGTGCCCTCTGCCTTGATACTTGAATGTTTAAGGAAAGCTGACTCTTGCTCCTTTTAATGTCCATTTCATCAGCAAGGAGGATTTTGGAACTGTTGCCTTTGAAGTTCATTGTGCCTTCCCTGGCCTTCCAAAAAGACACAGATGCCCTTGTCAGTTAGCCATTCATGCCAGAAGCATTCTCAGAAGTGTCACTAAGTCAGGTTACTCATCTTCCATTATCACCCCCCCCCCCCCCAAAAAAAAAAAAAAAGAGATTTTAAACCTTATGGGACATTGAAAACAGGATAAAGGTTTTCAGGTAAATTGGCTGGCTTTTTGTATTTTTGTGCCAGAGCTGTCTTGCCTTTTTTTGTCCGGCTTAGTAAAACTGTACAAGTATCTAGATTGTGATACTTTACGAGGGCATAATGTACAACAGTAGCCTTTTTGCGTCTATATTACAAGATTAAATGCTTAGGTGATCGAACACCTAAACATCAGACTTGTAATATTAAACCAAGAAACATCCAACGCTGCAGGAAAACACATCAGTTAGCCACAGGGGGGGGGGACTTTACACCCAGATTAAGTGTGGGGATGTGCCCCCCACCCCCTAACTAAATATACAAACTCTGAGATCGCTCTACAGTATACAAAATGACAAAATCCGCTGAATTGCCAAGGGAAATCTTTCCCTGCGTTAAATTGGCCGTTCGCTGTTTTTTGCTTTCGATATTACAAGTTCGGTGTTTAGGTGTTCTATCACCTAAGCATTCAGTCTTGTAATATAGACCAGCCTTTTTAGGAATGTCTCCGTAGAAAGTACTTGTGAAGCAGTGATGTGGTCATCCATTTGTGAATTTGACACTGCAGTGCTGTAGGTTTTGTATGCTGACCTTCATAACCGGGACTGGGTTTACTGTCTCAATACTTATTTCACATGTTATGATTGATCCTGCAGTAGTAATCCTTGTGATGAACAATGCAGCTGTGTGAGCCGATGTGCCATAACAATAGATGTTTGCTCAAGATTACCGATTCAATTTAGGCTTGCTCCCTCCAACCCCAGCTAATCAGCTTTTGTTCTGGAGAGGGGAATTTTCCTTTTCTGGAGAGGTGTTCCCTCTGCATTTCCCTGAGGGCAGCAGAGACATTTTAGCCTACTTGGTGCACTACATTAGTACATTGGTTGTCCGCCTCAGTCGTAAAAAGCTAGTATATGTTTGTATGCATACAGAGACACATGCAGAGAAAAAGAACCAAAGATGGCATGGGCACTGCCCCCCCCCCAGCACTTCGTCATAAGTATCACCCTGTCACTGCCACCCATTCTAAGCAACATTTTAGTTCATACTGCAAACTTTTAGATGTAGTATGCACAGACTGACCTGTAGCTACAATACTATTACATTACAACAGGTCTGTGTACCACACTATGTTGGCCCATCTCACAAAGGGAGATTTACAGTTGCTGGCATTTACGTGAAACAGTGATACATTACAACAACTCTATGTGGAGGTTTGGACTTGGGTGAAATGGATCCCAAGGCCTACTGTTTCAGCCCCCTCAACCCCCCCCCCATACACACCCCGTCTAGTCCTCCCCTATTGTTTCCTCCCATCTTGAGCTCCCACACCGTGCACATACTTTTTTTTTTCCTTTTCTCACATTTTGCTTTACTCTTCAGCTTTTTCAGTAAGCCTTAACTGTGTATATGCTCTGAAATGCATTTTAAAGTTTTTTTTTTTTGCACAATCTTTTCATCAGTGATGGCTTGAACAGAAGTTATGATTAAGGCAATTGTGAGGAAAGTGAAAAAACAATTACAGTAATGTATTCTACTTTGATGTCCTTCAAGGATGCATCTGCAGTCCTTACAAATGGGTTGTCCTGTCGTCAGGCAGCCCTTCGGTCGGCCGGATTCCAAAGTCTGGGTCTGGCTTCGGATGGTGTCGCACTTCACCCGACGTCATAGCTGCAGTTACTCGGGTATAAAGGCATCAGCCGATGCCATTTTCCTCAGTCTTTCTTGCCGCGTGGTGCCCGAAGCAGAAGCTGTTCGCAAGTGCCGGTCGGTCAGAACCAGAGATTACTACTACCGAAGACTTCTAAAAAGCTAAGTACCCCGTTGGGGACTCTTTCTTGCCTCAGCCGATGTCAGAAAAAGTGAATAACTGTTTAACTTGTGGGAAACAAATACCTCATAAAGATTTCCACTCTTACTGCTTACCTTGTTTAGGCCCACACCACGACGTAGCAGCTTGTCTAGCCTGTGCTTCTTTTAACCGACGGACGCTTAGACGTCGGTCGGAATTTGCTGAGCAGTTTTTCAGCTCTGATTTTGCTTATATTATGCCGTCGGACCCTCCGACTTCACAAATATCCAAAAGCGCGAAAAGGACCGACACTCGCGGTCCGCGGTTTCGGCCGAAACCGCGGTTAAGCCAACCGCGAGTGTCTCTGTTTCGGCTGAAACCGAGCAAGCGGTTCTTCCTTCAGCCGAAAACATACCTTCTACTGAGGCCTCTTCATACCTGGTGGAATCGGCTTCTGAAATCCAACCTGCAGTTGTGGTTTCTCAGGAATTATCTGACACTATTCCCTTGGATATTTCAACCCCTGCACGTGGAGCTGCTAGGCCTCCTGCAGCCATGTCCATTAAGGCCTTTGCCAGGGCTAAAGCAGCTAAAGCTACTAAATCTGTGCCTGTTAAGACCCCCTCTCACAGGCCCAGCTCCAGTTCCCAAATGCTTACTCTAGCAGAGGATCTCATTTCTTTAATCCGGGGATCCCAACCTCACCCAGACAGGGCCTCTCACCCACCTCCAGAGAAGAGGCCTAGAGCAGAGCCCCCTGAGCCAGTTTCCACAGATGATTCCTCTGATTCAGATAATACAGACCCTCCAGAGGCTCCTTTTTCCCCTTATGAAGACTCTGATGCAGAAGAGTCCATCCCTTCTGCCTCTCCGCCTGAGGAATTTTCCTTTGGGGAAACCTTGCATGCTATGAGGGAACAATTTCACTGGCAGGGCCAAGATTTTTCAGACTCCAGGAAAAGGTTTAGAACCTTTTTGCATTTACCACAACATAGGCCTTTAGCTATACCTCCAGTTCTTTCTGTTGTAGATGATGCATTTAATGATGCTTGTACTGCTCCTGATTCATTACCTCCGGCCCCTGCTAAGCCCGATAGGTTCTACAGGGTCCTGGACACACATCACCATTTATACAAGGCTCCTTTTGCAGATCCCGAGACCATCTCCCAGGGGCCTAAGGCTGTAGCAACTACCTCTGCCAAAAATCCCTCCCTCTGAAAGGGAATCCAGGTCCTTAGAGAGATGGGGTAAAAAAGTTTACACTTCTGCTACTCTGTCAGCTAGGGCCTTGAACTGTCAATTTCATATGATCCAATATCAAGAATTTATGCTAGACCAGTTAACTAAAAAACTGTCCTCTGAAGAACCTTTAGATAAGAAATATGTTCAGGAAATGGTACATAACATTCAGCAAGTTAGTAACCATTCTTTAAAATGCGGCTATGATGCACTGGAGGCTTCCTTTAGATCAGCCATGACTGGCACAGTTATCAGAAGGCATGCATGGTTAAAAGAGCAGGCCTTACGGACCATGTCAAATCAAAACTATTAGATGCTCCCATGGACAAGATCAATTTGTTTGGTTCTCCTGCACAACAGGTGCTGAAGAAGATGGAAGAGAAGGCAAAATCTGTCCAAACAGTGAAAGATTTCTTACAGGTCCAACCTCCAAGGTTTAGCAGGAATTGGCCCTCCAAGAATTGGTCCTTTCCAGACTCCTCCAAAGCACAGAGAGGCAGGAATAGGCGTTCAAGAGGCAGAAACCAATCCAGGGGTGCCTACAGGGGACGCCAGTGGCAGGGTAACAACCAGCGAGGCACAAACGCAGCCACCACCACTACAACAGGACAATCACAGTGACTTGGCTCTGGCACCGCCTACCAGGGAACAACTAGCAGCACCCTTAGGCGGAAAGCTAGCTTTATTTTCAAAGAACTGGCATCACATCACAACAGACAAGTGGATTTTGCAAACTATAGACCAAGGTTACAGGTTTCATTTCCATACTCTACCAGGAAAGAGAGGAATGCCAAACCTACCTCCAAATCAAAAGGCAGAAGCTCTAAAACAAGTAAATCAATTAAAAATGAGCTGTGGAAAAGGTACCATATATGGAGCAAGGAAAGGGCTTTTACTCCAGACTCTTCCTAGTACCAAGGAAAGAAAGCAAATGGAGACCTATTCTCGATCTGTCTGCTTTAAACACATTCCTCATTGTTCCAAAATTCAAAATGCTGACCCTACAGCAGCTTCTTCCCATGCTGGGCAAGGAGTCTTGGCTGGTTACTCTAGATCTCAAGGAGGCATACCTGCACGTCCCCATACGACCAAATTGCAGAAGATACCTCAGATTTCTTGCAGGATCAGAGCATTATCAATTCTCAGCATTGCCCTTTGGCTTATCTACTGCGCCCAGAGTGTTCACGAAATGCCTGGCATCAGTAATCGCTCATTGCAGGCTTCAGGGAATCCAAATCTACCCTTACCTGGACGATTGCCTGAAGCGGACAACAAAAACAAGCTAGCAGAAGACTTGAAAAGAGTCATTTACCTTCTACAAGCCCTGGGATACACAGTCAATATAAAAAAGTCAAGGCTGATACCATCCCAAAAGATGACCTTTTTGGGTGCGGAGCTGGACACATCCAAACAAATGGCATTCCTAACAGTAGAAAAACAGGAGCAATTCCCTCTCTACTTCTTGGCATTAACAAAGCAGAACCATCTAACAGCAAGAAAAGTCCTGCAGGCATTGGGCTTCATGGCATCCTGCATAATATTGGTCCCACATGCCAGACTGCACATGAGAAAGCTACAGTGGTACCTAATGAATTTATGGTCTCAGCACAAGCACAGCCTAGAAACTCAGATTCCAATAATTCCATGCCTGAAGCAAGAATTCCACTGGTGGGCTCAGGCCTGTCAATCAAACGAAGGATTGCCCTTCCACAGCACTCAACCAAGCCAAACCATCACAACGGACGCCTCAGACCTCGGTTGGGGGGCCCACATGATGGACAAATGCATACAAGGTTTATGGACTCAAGAGCAGCTGCACCTACACATAAACCTAAAGGAAATGCTGGCAGTAAAATTGGCAATTCAGACTTTCAAGCCATTTCTTCGACAAGGCCAATTGATGATAAGGACAGACAACACCACAGTTATGTGGTACATCAACAAGCAGGGAGGCACACATTCGTACCCTCTATGCCGGATGGCCCTGGACCTCTGGAATGTGGCCCTGAGTTACAACATTCAGTTACAAGCAATCTTTGTACCAGGAAAAGTTACAAGCAATCTTTGTACCAGGAAAAGAAAACACTCTAGCAGACATATTAAGCAGGACTACCACGGATGCCCACGAATGGATGCTGCATCCGGACATCTTCAAAACCATAACAAGAAAATGGGGTCTCCCAGAAATAGACTTATTTGCATCCCCACACAATCACCAATTAAAGAAATTCTGCACCAGGACGTACCATCCACTGGCATGGAAGGTGGACTCCCTATCCTTCAGTTGGAAAAATCTGACAGCATATGCATTCCCACCACTTCCTTTGATGCACAAGGTGCTATTGAAGATCAAAGAGGACCGTCCAAGGATCATTCTGATAGCTCCAGATTGGCCAAGGCAACATTGGTACCCATTACTGAGGAGCATGTCTCGGGAACAGATGTGGCCCTTACCCCTAGTTCCCTTGCTGTTAACTCAGAACAACTACAACACCCTGCATCCAAACCTGAAAAAACTGCAGCTGACTGCCTGGAACATTGCATAAGACAAATTAACCCAAATTTATCCCAAAGGGTTAAGGACATTATCTTGGAAGCTCGCAGACCTTCAACAAGGAAAACCTACTCAGCAAAATGGAAAAGATATCGCATTTGGAGTACTGCTAAAGGGGAAGATGTGTCACTGGTAAACATAGCCAACATCCTGGAATACTTGGCAGAGCTATTCCACAAAGGCCTGTCCTACTCTTCCATTAAGATTCATGCATCAGCTATTTCAGCAGAATACGACTTGGATCCTCCAGTCTTCTCACATCCTCTGCTCAGGCAGTTTCTGAGAGGAATTAAAAATGTAAAGCCTCCTAGGAAGCCACCATTACCAGCATGGGACTTGAACTTTGTGCTAGAAAAATTGACACTTCCTCCTTTTCGAACCAGCAGCAACAGCAGAATTGCAATACTTATCATGGAAAACTGCTTTCCTGCTGGCAATCACTTCAGCAAGAAGGGTTTCTGAGCTACAGGCATTAATGGCAGTACAGCCCTTTCTGATCTTCCATCAAGATAGTGTCCATGAGAACAAATCCTACTTTTATGCCTAAGGTGGTCTCCAGAGTATCTTTAAATCAGGCTATCCACCTACCTACATGCTTCCCCAATCCACAGAACAGGGGAGAAAGACTGTTGCATACCTTGGATGTACACAGACAATTACGCTACTACCTGGACAGGACCAAGAGCAATAGAAAAACTGACCAGCTACTGGTAGCATATGCAACAGGAATGGAAGGGAAAGCAATTTCAAAACAGACAATATCTAAGTGGATAGGAAATTGCATTAGATTTTGTTACTCCTACCATGGAAAGAAAACTCCAGAAAACATCAGGCCTCACTCTACAAGAGCTACAGACACTACCACAGCTTTTCTACGAGGAGTGGCTACCAAAGACATTTTAGAGGCTGCTACTTGGAGCTCCGTGCATACATTTGCCAAGCATTATAATTTACCTTTATACTCTAGATCCCGAGCAGGTTTTGCCACAGGATACTGCCCCTACACAAGCTATAATAACCTTTGTACACCTCTGATGTCTGCGAGAAAAGTAAAAGAAGCAATGACTACACTCTTCAACCCAAACACAAGCTGTAACGGCCTCCTGTGCACACCAGTAAAGTTTGACTGAAAATTTAAAGAAGCAATAACCACACAGTCTACAGCACACCCCCCCCCCCCATATAACCTACAGCAGCTTTCTGTAAACACATCTGAGCAGGGCTGGTTTTAGAATATGAGAGCAGAGATGATTATCAGCTTTATCTTAATAGGGTCGTATCATAGCCCTCTTCAGGTTAAAGAATGTAATCTGGCAATTATTACATTTTGTCTCCAACCAATAGTAGCTTTTGTGGGACCCCCCCACCAGTCTAGGATGATTAAGGGAGCTCCCTGAATCCATTTATGCAGTCTGGGGAGTGGGGGCCACTGTACCTCTAGAAGATCTAAGTGTCTAAATGGTCTGTGATGTGTTTTTTATGCCATACCTTTGAAAATTAAATGTAATGCTCTGTATATTCTTGATGTTTTGCTGTTGTGGAGCTTTTCTCCCCGGGCCTCCGCTGAAAATGGGTGTTTGACCCAGTCGGACTTTCCCAGTTAACAATTGTCAAATAAATGAAATTACTTATCTGCATTTTTTTACTGATACCCACTAGAATAATGTACATGTCCTGGCATTATTTGGTGTGTGCACAGATAAAAATCAGTGATATTTTTAGACGCATACAAGCCGTAACAATACCAGTTTCATATTTATTTCAGCAAGTAGCAATACATTGATCTGGTGTGGCAGTACCAGTGTTGCACAGAGACTGCTGTTTAGCACTCATCAAACAGCAGCAGGGGTAACCCACTTTTATTTACCTCATTGAGGAATAATGCATACCTGTCGCTGTCACTGATTTCACACATTTTGCTCATAATTTTGCTCTCTCCATCATAAAAAGTTTGATTCGCTGATAAATCATTCAGGATTACATACAATCAATAAATCCAGACAGAGTTTTATAGTTTTTATTGTCCAAAAAATGCATGTTGTCAAAGGTGTTATTCTATTAACTTTTTAAGTGAATTAGAATAATTAAGACATGTTTCTGATTTTGAGCTTTTATTCTACTACTGTTTATGGCACTGGCTGAATTCTAAAGCAGAGAAGTTGAGAGTTTTAGTAGCTGGTGTTCTGCCATAAAATTTCCAGAAAGAAAACATCCCTGAAAACTGGAAGCATCAGTTCTTAAAATCCAAGGTTTGCACTGAGTGATCTCTCTAGTGTTTACCTTGCTCGTGTTTATCATTAGCTTTATCCTATTAGGGTCATAACACAACCCTGTTAAGGTTAAAGAGCATAATAAGGAAATTAATGCATTTTTCTCTTCATTTTCCCCAAACAGCAACAGCTTTTGTGACCCCCCCCCACATACGCACAGTCAAGGATGATTAAGGGCCCCCCTGCAGCCACAGGTATTGCAGGTACCTAAAGATGGCTATTAGTTTTAGTGGAAAGAACGTCCACCAGTAGGGTTTAAGCTAGGGACACTGTTAGTGGTCAAATATTTAATGGAATTGCCTGTTACTTGATAGGATAGGAGATATCTTTGAATTTTAAAGGAGCTATAAATAAGTTATTACCCAGCTGGTTTATTAAGTATACAAGATTGTATTGGCTTATATTGGTTTGACAGACGTTACAAAATGTCAAGATAAGATCATTTGCTGTGGTTGCGGGCCCCCAACGACCACAGGGTTTACTGGTAAGTAAAGCTGCCTGTGCCCCCCTTTATACTGTGCTTCTTTTTGAAGTTCATAGCACAGGAAATGGGTGGTGCTGTTCAGGGAATGTCTGAGAGCTCTCAAAGTCAAGGTGGCTATGTGGGCATTTATCATTGGAATGATTCCCCGCATTTTGATGTGGTGTCAGACTGACTTGAACATCTACAGTTGTGGTGAGTATGCTTGTTTAACTGTCCTTTATGTGAAGTACTCAATGTAGCAGTGGATTTTGCAGAAATCTGTTACTGTAAGTGCAGTCCATCCTATCATATCTCTCTTTTTTTTTTTTTATATGAAGTCGGAGTCTGATAATGTTCTGTTGAGCACCTTTTTTTCTGTACCCACACGCGCACATGCACACTTTTTCCCCAGAAGGTCTATTTTTCATCCAAATGGCTTCATGTATGTGTCCGTCACTGGCTTGGTGCTTGCTCTGGGGGAACTAGGAGTGTGAAGGACTTTTTCCTGTACTATTGCATAGGTATATGAACTTGGTGTCAGCTGATCTATTGACCCTCGTGCACAGGCATGACCTTAACAGCTAAACTGGACTTTTAAGACAGATGAGGACAGGAGAAACTCCATGATTAATGCCTGGTTCTGAAACCTGTCTTAGCTGATCTGCTGTTATGGTGAGTGCTTTATTTAAATGTACCTTATCCACTTTTTGACCGCCTGCCTTGAGTCATAAGTGGGAGTAAATACCTGCACTAGAGAATTATTTTTGACACAGCTATGGAAATGTCTTTGAACTGCATGATTGTAATTGAATGAGGCTACTAGTTCAGCCTTATCCATTTTCTTCAGTTCTGGAGTATATGTTGCATGATTATTTAAATACCTTTTAAGTTGGAGTATCCTGGCTGTCAACACAGTGTTTTACTAACTGGTCAAAAAATCAAAATACAAGAATGACAACAACCGGACAATGGATTTACTAAAATCACGCCCGAGTAACTTTTTAGTTTTGTTTGGCCAGTTGCTTATTGTGTTTTATAATTTCATTTTATTTTTCAAGAAACATGCATGGACAAAAGTAAAAAGTGAATTTAGAGTGGTATTGCTGACTTGTGCTGATGTCAATCTCATACTGTGATATGTATTTCATTATAATGATGTGCATGTTTTCCCCTTTTCCCGATGCATGCAGGGATTCGGGTTCGTAACTTTCGAAAATAGTGCTGATGCGGACAGGGCGAGGGAGAAATTACACGGCACGGTGGTTGAGGGCCGTAAAATTGAGGTGCATGTCTTATAATTGTTTCTAATTCCTTTTATGTCTTTCCTCACTCCACACTTAAAAGCCATTTGTTTGTGTGCATTTTCCTCCTTTCACCTTCCTGCATTGAAATAGTTGTGTAAAAATCTTTTTTTCTTTTGCTTTTTTCCTTAAATTTGCCAAGTATTTTCAGTTTTCTGACTTAATTAAGGGAATGGTAATTTAACTTTGTGCCTTAAAGCAGGTTGCAGACAACAACGTTTTATCACTAAGAGGCCAGTTCTCCTCAATATAGGTATAAAGAAAATAAATAAGGCAGTAGAGGAGCTTGATTGGTTCATAGAGCAATGCTGCCTGCTACTTTTGATCAGTGTATATTGGAGTAGGTAAGCATATTATATAATTTTAACTTGGTGATGGAACTTAAGTCAGTTGAGCATGTTCTCAAAAAGGGATGATGCCTAGTTTTCATTACTGTTGCTATTTTGGTTTCTGCTGCTTCCTGGTGATTCTGAATACTATGTTGAAGGTTAACTGGCATCTTTAAAAATGCATTAGTGTATAAACACAGCCTTTTGAGTAAGATGTTTGCATATTTTGCTTTTTTTTTTTAATTTCCCTTTTTAATAATTTAGTGTTTAGGGCCCTTCACTTGAGTCACACTTCTTTCCATGGTAACTATACACATGCTGGCGATGAGTACGAATGGCGGTAAGTGAACAAAAAATGAGAGAGAACAGTAAACAGTAAATAATTAAATAATATATCATCTGCCATCTCACATAATGCTACGAATGTGATTTGACTTGTTGTACCCTTTTTCAATGCTGTTGGTTAGTGCCGCCTAAACTTGAATGTATGTTATTTTGTAGCAGCCTGAGCTGTTCGATTAGTGACTTGATGGTATTTCCCCGGCACATCTTACTCAGAGATTTACTCCCGTTTGGGTGGTTTAGCACACCATCCTTAATTGTATGCACCCCCCAGCCTGTTTTTTTCGTTTCCATCTTTTTACCCTTCCTTCCACACTGCATTCCTTGTACTTTTTCACTATAGCTTTTGTCATTTAATGCCACATTTTAAAGCTTTTTCTTAGATTGATGTTCAGCTGTTTAATAATCTAGTTAGGTTTTGATTGCATTAACCCTTTGTTATACTTGCATGTGCCCTCACCATTAATGTAATTCATCTTGTTTTGGGACCAAAACACAAGGAAACTGACTATTGCCCGGGCATAGTATGTCTCTTAATGAAATGTGAATATTTGTGAACTGACAGACTTGATTCTTTAATGACGAATAGCCAGATCAATCATTGTCTTATGAAAATTATGTGGAGATATTTCTGGACAGTACTGGCATTGTGGAGTTTAGCTTTTGAGTCTTCTGGTAGGGCAGTTATGTGCTATACTTTAGGAAGTTTGTCCTGGGCTTTTGCACTGCATATTCATACAGTGCTGTCAAGTGTCAAAATACCTTTCTTTAACTTCTCATCTGACCTGATTTTTTTTTTTTGGGGGGGGGGGGTCTTTTTAGAGTAAAGAAGGGTATATGGTTTAATTATGAAATGTACATTATAGGACTTGTGTTGCAGTGACGAGTTAAAAAAATGCAGTAAGCGTCAGTGTTATGGATTTGAAAGAACAGAAAATATAGGCTCCTTAATGTTCTGTATACTCATGTGCATTTTAGAGCTTCTTTCCAACCTTTTGATCCAGAGATGGCCTTAACAAAATTTTTTTGACTAAAAGAAATTTCAGTCTTTTCTTTCAAGGAAGAAGTTGAGTCCAAGCTTTAATGCTTAGACTTGACAAAAAGTATTTCCTTATAAACTGAGGTGATGCTTACAAGGATGCAAAGAGGTATATCTGGAAATAACTGAAATAATGCCTGCTTTTCTACTCAAAAAATTGTCACTTCCTTAAACCCCAATCTAACACAGGAGTGCAGAGTGAAAGGATAAATGGACACAGTCATGTATGTAAAGTCATTGCTGTAGTACATATACACATCTTTTCATCCCCACCTCCAGAGGAATCTGCAAAGACCCAGATCCAGGGACTGGTTTAAATATTGCTCTTGTATACATAGAAAGTTGCTAGAATAACAAGTTTTGCATTTGAAAGCATTTTCTGAAGAAGACTGTGTGAAACATGCCTGTCACTTAGTGACTACTGTCTGTAACAGTTGTCAGAAGGCTACAAAATGTGCAGACCACACCAAAACATGAAGCAAGATCAAAGACCGAGAGCAGTGCCCCGTTACACATGCGCACACTCCCACACCAATTATAACCACTTGTCTGACTGTATGCACATCAGATGTCTGCTTGCAATATGATAAATGCATGTTCAGTGGCCTAGAAAGCGCACAATTTCAAAGTTCTCGGCTCCCCTTGATTTAAAAATAAATGCCCTTCGTGCATAAAGTACCTACAGAAGGAACAGAGGCAGCAAGTTGGTTAACCACACAGATGTGCCAAAGGTCATTATATTTAACCAGTCACATCTACCATCTGGTACAAGAATCCCAACTAAGAAGCCCCAAGAACCATTTGTTTTCTCTCAAGAAATGCTGTATTTGTTTACTTTATGTAATAAGCAGCTCAAGGACTAGCAACAAACAGGCCGGGAACTGGCATCAGTCTGTGGGCCACACTTTTGAGGAGCACTACTTTAAAAGGTATTGCCTGAATTCCCATTAGCATGCGTAGCTGTGGGCGCAGTTTTATGTTGCATGAAGATTAGGACTATGATGACACAGATTAGATAGCATCTGATAAACAGATTCCTAGGCTTAAAATGCTCTTTTATAAATGTAATTGTAAAAAAGCACAAACCATGAATAAGTTTGTTATACAGTCTAGTTTTGCAAAAATAACCCATAACCATGTGCCACACTGGTGTATATTTCAGATTTACCCTTTTTCTTTCAGTAGCTAATGAGTTAATGCACATCTTGGCTACAGAATACGGTACTGTGACTGACTTGCGATATGTGTTGCAAAACCCAAGTAGTTGATTTTTAATACAGGTGAGACTGGGGAGCTAATATAGTCAGTGATCTTGCAAAGGGCAGTAGGCCTGGTTGTAGAGTACTTTCTCATTTCTCTTCCCTGCCATCTTATCAGGAGTGTAAGTGTTCTGGCTGTAAACAAAAATGGCTATGCCAGCTCCATTTTGTAAGAGGTTTTACAGGGGACCATGGGGAGTCAGGGGTACGTAGTTAAAATAAGTGATAAAAGCCTGTTCATAGCTTGAATTTTTTTCTTTTGAAAATTTAAGCAAATTGTGTGTGGGTAACTGCGTTTGGATTATGGCTATAGCTGATTTTCCACACCAGATGGTCTTTGTAGTCAGTGTTGCAGTACTGATTCTTGGGTCTTCCTTCCATGTAGAAACCCACAACTGGCCTTATTTCCAGAGTCTTCACATCATCCTTAGCCAGTGGACATCTAAAGACCATACTGGTCTGGATGTCAAGGTATTAGGGAGTCCATTGGCACCATCTTCCGTTCTTTTTAGCCATGTGGTTCAATGTGCCTCTTGTGCTTAGTACACTCTGTCCAGGTGGCTCGTTTTTCTTGAACTTTCTTCCATTCAGACAAGTACCCTTTTGAGCAATTTTTTTTTACTAATTTAATGTTTGAAAAAGTCAATTGTTTGAATTGTAGGAAGCAAATTGGGCAAAAAGATATTTTAACTCAATTTTGTCTGTTCTGCTTCAGACCTCAGCTTGTCTCTGTCTGTCCTGACTGCAAAATTCCATGCACTCAAAGTAGGGCCAGGGTTCTGGCTGCCCATATAGAGTCCTCTTCAGCTTCCTCAGTGGCATTGCAATCCACTGCCATTGCAGGGCCTCTGCAGATTCAAAAATCAGCTAGCTTTATCCCCCCCCCCAAAAAAAAAAAAAAGGCAAAGGACCCTGACTTTACATAAAAAGCTCCAACTGTAGGTCTTAAGTTGATAGACAACCCAGTTGAGGTGTCTTTACAGTCCCATTGTCGGGTGACTCCTAGGCCCAAACCTTGTGGTCCAATGCCTTGGGAGGCAACCATGGTTTCCAGCCTACCTAAAAATGCTGCCACACATTAGTTGGGTCTAAGGTTGCTCTGCAGGCCTCAGCTTTCAACGTCCCTGACATTTGTCTCAAGGGAGACTTCCTGTCTTCCCCAGATAATAAAGCCCAGTCACCCTTTAAAGCAGACAGCCAAACTGTAATGAGCCATCATTTATCCCCACCGACAATTCTCAGACCGAAGCCCAAGACCTCCCTGAAATAGCACAGTAGTTTATGGCCTTCATGAAATCTAGAGAGCCCTCTCATTCTTTCCCTTCCGAGGCTTCCCCATCTAAAAGGAGCAGGGGAGGTAGCTTTTCCAGGAAGAGGAGAATTCCTCTGGCTCTGAGGATTAGTTGGAATTGTCTTAATGTGGCCACTTACCCTCTGATTTATCTAAACTCAGTTGACATCCTCTCTTCCACCCCCCACGGACATTTCCTTTGTGGATACCCTACATAGAATGAAGGAGGCCCTCATTTGGGAAAGTAAGCAATTTTCTCAAACCCATGCCACCTACAGGGAACTGCTTTGCTTGCCGTTACCCAGACCACTGAGTGTTCTGGTACATGTGGGATTGAAGGATGTCTTTTGAAGACATTGCTTACACCCTCATTCTCTAACCCCCCTGCTCTTAGGAAGCCAGACAGGTTTTACAGAGTACTTGAATCTCAAAAGCACCTCTACAAACACCAGAAACTGTTCTGTAGTCTCCACTGAATCCACAAAAAGCATACCTAAGAGACCAACAAGATGTCCTGTGCCTAATGACTAGGAAAGTGGATCATTAGATTTGGGGGAAAAAAGCTTATGCTTCTGCCTTCATGGCAGTGAGAGCTTTGAATTGTTAATTACACATGCTAAAGCACAGTGAATCTCTTCAAAGAAAACTCTAGCTAAGATGGACCCTGTTGCAGATAGTACCATATCTAAGGAAATCCAGGAGATAACTAGATAAACTTTACAAGTCTCAAGACACTTTCTAAAATGTGGCTGTGAGCAGCTGCCACAGGTTTTGTCATCCACAGACATGCATGGCTGAGAACCCAGCCCCTGTAAGATCAGGTAAAGTCTGAACTACTGGATGCCGTATTGGATGAGGAATTTGTTTTTGCTTTTCCAGCAGGACAAGTTTTTTGAGAGACTGCATAAAAAATGAATGCAAGTTAAAGCTGAAGTAATTTTACCCATCTCCAACCCCAAGATATAGTAGGAGTTACCATTCTAAACTTTGGCATTTTCCACCTAGCTAAGGTAATGGGCACCTTCCTGCGACAAAAGACCAAGGCAGTTTAGGAGATTGCAGCCAGAGCAGTCACACAGACCAGGGTCCTCTAACTTCCACAGCCAGGACAGACAACTGTGACTGTTCTACCTTAACTCTCCCCCATTCCTTGCCATACTCGCCTCCAGGCCTCTGGGGAGAACACTCCCCTTCCTTCACAAGTAGAAATCCATTACCAGGGCCCAGTGGCTTCTCAGCATTTATAGTGAAGAGGTGCTGTATGCAGTTTAGATATACCACCCTTCTTGGCCATTCCAAAGCCACCAAAAGAGCAAGAAAGCCTCATCACTTATCCTTGAGGAGCTACTTCACCATACCTCTCAATCTCTTAGTGCAAGAAATCTGGACAAAGCCCAACAAAAATGGGGGGGGGGGGGGGGAGACAAAGGCCAAAAAATAGGAACATATTTTAAATGTTGCTCTTATAAACTTAAGTTACTAGAGTAATGGGGTTTATTTTAACATACATTTTCTGAAGGATTTGAAGTCTGAAACTGAAATGTATGTCATTTAGTGATTTCTCAGATCCCAGTGATTTGCCAGAAAACCACAGCTTTTAGGAGGAACAGGCCAAAAATATGAGCCAAAAATCTGGACAGTTGAGAGATATGTACTTCACCAAGGATCCATCCAGTCTGTCCCTCTAGGACAAGAGGGGGAAAGGTTTCTACTGAATGTTTCTAGTTGCAGTAAAAGAGGGCACTTGGAGGCCCATCCTGAACTTCTTAAAGTTAAACAAGTTCCTCAACATCCCAAAATTCAAAATGCTTATGTTGTGCAACTTACTGTCCATGAGTCTTGCAAGTGATCGCCGTAGTCACCGTAGGCCTAAAAAACTCTTACTTCCATGTCTCCATAGAAGACCGATGTTCATCGTGTTACCCTGCTGCAGTCATCACACTTAGGTTATCCTGTCATTAGGCGGTCCCGCAGTCAGTCGGAATTCCAAAGTCTTGGTCCGGCGTCAGTTGCTGTCGCTTCTTCCCTGACGTCAGAGCGCCAGGGGTATATGTAATGCATCCGACGCCATTTTCTTCAGTCTTTCTTGCCGCGCGGTGCCCGAAGCAGAAACAGTTCGCAAGTACCGGTCGGCCGACTCCTGAAATTTTCGAAGTCGAATTTCAGATCCGAAGTCTTCAATAAAGCTAAGTACCCCGTTGGGGAAACTTTTCTTGCCTCAGACCGATGTCAGAAAAAGTTAACAATTGTATTTCTTGTGGGAAGCAAATACCTCGTAAGGATTTTCATTCTTACTGCATACCTTGCCTAGGCCCAGACCACGACGTCACTGGTTGTCGTTTTTGTGCTAGGTTTAATGAGCGTACTATAAAAAGACGCTTTGATTTCGCACGACACTACTTCTGTAGAAAATTTAACTACAGTATGCTGTCGGAGCAACCGACTACCGGCGTGCACAAAAAACACAAGGATAAGGACTGGCAGCCTAGACCCAAGCCAGACTCCACGGCCTCGGCTGGTCCGGTCTCCGGTTCACCGGTCTTCAGTGAGGCTCCGACGCAGCCCCTGACTACCGCAGATCTGGAACCAGAGACCGCTTCGGAGCTTTGGACGGAGACTACTAGGCCGACACAGCCATTTTGTATAGCCCCTACCAACGACACTGCTGAAAAAGATGTCGGTGCTGCAGAAACAACTTCGGTTTCTGAAGGCATCTTCAGACCGACGACACTCACCATAAAAATGTATCCCAAGACTAAAACTCCTATTAAACCTAAAAAGACTACACTTCAGTCTCCAATTCAAGGCCCCATGCCTAAGAAACAGATGCTCAAAATGGCTGAAGATGTGATCTCTTTAATCAGGGGTTCCCAACCCCCACCCGACAAAAGGCCTAGACAAGTGGAAGATTATGCCTCCTCTGAACAAGTGTCTATTTCCTCAGGCTCCTCTGAGGACCAAGATTACTCCTTCTCCCCTTATGAAGATTCTGATGCTGAGGATTCTATTCCCTCAGCTTCTCCTCCTGAAGACTACTCCTTTGGAGAAACTTTACACACTATGAGGGAACATTTTCACTGGGAAGGTCAGGACTACTCTGACTCAAAGAAAAGGCTCAGAGTTTATTTTGCTTCCCCCAGGACAGACCTCTTGCCATCCCCCCAGTTTTAGACATTGTGGATGATGTTTACTTAGAATCCAGTTTGAACCCAGATTCTCTGCCTCCTGCACCAGCCAAACCTGACAGATAGAGTGCCTGATTCCCACAAATATCTTTATAAAAGCCCTGTTGCTGATCCAGATACCATCTCCCATGGTCCCAAAGGGGCTAAGGCTTCTATGGAAAAAAAATCCTGTACCCTCTGAAAGGGACTCCAGAGCACTAGACAGGTGGGGGTGAAAGGTTTACACCTCAGCCACTCTAGCTATGAGGGCACTAAATTGCCAATTTCACATGCTAAAATATCAGCAATTTCTAATGTCTCAGGTAAAAAAAAATGAGCACACTCCCTCAACAGTCTGAATTGAAAGAAATGCAAGATCTGTTGCATGCAACTGAACAGGTTGGCAAACCTACTTTACAGTGTGGGTTTGATTCTTTGGAGGCTTCCTGCAGAGCAGCTGTTACTGGGTCTGTTATACGTAGGCATGCTTGGTTAAAGGAACAAACTCTGCCTGATCATGTTAAAGAAAAGATTCTAGATGCTCCCTTACAGCAGGATGTTCTTTTTGGAGTTAAAGCAGAAGAAGTCTTAAAGAAAATGGAGGATAAGGCAAAATCTATGCAGACAGTCAAAGATTTTCTACAGGTACAGCCTCCTCGCTTCAGCAGAAATTGGCCAACAAAAAATTGGTCCGTTCCAGCTACTGACAGACCACAGAGGGGTAAATACAGACGTCCAAGAGGCAGAGGACAACCACAAGCCCAGTACAAACCTCGCCAATGGGGCACTGCAACACGGAAGGGAGGAGAAGACAGGTCCAAAACTACCAGAAGGCAAACTCAATGACTTGCACCTCATCTGGCCAAGCAACACTCTCTTGGCAGCCCCCTTGGGAGGAAAACTCGCACTTTTTTCTGACAACTGGCACATTGTCACAAAGGACAAATGGGTCCTAGACATAATTTCACGAGGATACAGATTCCATTTTCACACCTTGCCAATGAAAAGAGGAATGCCAAACCTGTCACAAAATCAATGGGCAGAGGCACAAAAACAAATTACAGCTCTCATGGACACGAGCCATTCAACTGGTACCTACTCGAAATCAAGCCAAGGATTTTACTGAAAAGACTCTTTCTAGTTCCCAGAAAGGACAATGCCTGGAGACCAATTCTGGACCTTTCAATTCTAAACACCTTCTTACAAGTACCCAAATTCAAGATACTAACACTACAGCAGCTTCTTCCCATGTTGGGCAAGAAAGCATGGCTAGTAACGTTGGACCTCAAGGAGGCATACCTGCATGTCCCTGTCAGACAAAGTTGCAGAAGATACCTCTGTTTCATTGCAAGTTCAACCCATTACCAATTCTCTGCACTGCCCTTTGGCTTATCTACTGCTCCCAGGGTCTTCACAAAATGCCTGTCACCAATAATTGCATACTGCAGACAAAGAGGAATTCAAATATACCCATACCTGGACGACTGCCTCATCCAAGCAGAAAGCAAGGACATCCTCTTACAACATCTGGCTTTTGTAAAACATCTTCTAAGTTGCCTGCGGTACACAATAAGTGAAAAGAAACCAAAACAAGTACCTTCACAAAATATGACATTCCTGGGTGCCAGCTTGAATACAACGGCCCAGGAGGCTTATCTGACGACAGACAAACTACAACTGACTCAATATTTCAAAACAATGGCAACAAAGACCCAACTACCTGCAAGAAAAATTCTGCAGGCCTTGGGCTTCATGGCATCTTACATACTAACACCATTTGCAAAGCTGCATATGAGGAAATTACAGTGGTACCTAAAAAGCGTATGGTCTCGCCACAGCTTGGACACGGTTTACTATTAAATGTGCGAATGCACTCCGTGCGAACGGTGACCCCGTCGACGCGTTTGCGCGAACCGAAACCATTTCGCTAGCGAACCGAAACTCCGATCGACATTACCGGCCGCGCAACACCTCCACACCCATGCTACCATGGGTTGGATGGGGGCGAGGTTTTGCCGTTCGCACATCTGGGCGTCTGTGTTGTGACGTTCGCAGTTCCGCGTTCGGGCAATGCGCGTCGCACAAAACGGGATCGACAATTTGATAGTAAACCCTTGGACACAATGATCTCTCATTCCCTGCCTACAACAGGAGTTTCTATGGTGGTCACAGGCATGTCACCTCAACAAGGGTCAGCCTTTCACCTTGCCCCCAGCCAGGCAAACTATGACAACAGATACATCGGACTACGCCTGGGGGGCACACATGGCAGGACAGTGCGTTCAAGGCATATGGACTGCAGATCAAAGGAATCTGCTCATCAATCAAAAAGCGATGCTAGCTGTACAGAATGCTGACAGCCTTCAAGAATCTATTACATCCAGGACAACTTACAATAAGGACAGACAACACCACAGTAATGTGGTACATAAACAAACAAGGGGGTACACACTCCTACCCTCTATGCAGGAAAGCAATGACCTTGTGGAACACCGCTCTGGCTTACAAAGTTCAGTTACAAGCTCAATTCCTGCCAGGAAAAAAGAACACATTTGCAGACTACCTCAGCAGAAACATCATGGTTCCCCACGAGTGGAAACTGGATCCACAAGTCTTTGCAATGATAACTCAAAAATGGGGCCTTCCAGGCATAGACCTGTTTGCCAGTCCTCAAAACTATCAACTAACAAAATTTTGTACAAGGACACTTCACCATCAAGCTTGGAAAGTGGACGCACTCTCATTCAGTTGGAAAAACCTGACAGTGTATGCCTTCCCTCCATTGCCTCTCCTCACAAAGGTGCTTCTGAAAGTCAGAAAGGAGAGGCCATGACTGATGCTCACAGCCCCAGACTGGCCACACCAGCACTGGTACCCACTATTGAGGAATATGGCCCAGGGCCCACCTTGGATTTTACCACAAATTGCCCATTTGCTCACACAGCAAAACAATCAGATTCTTCACAGCCAGCTCAAAACCTTAAATCTAGCTGCATGGCAAATCACCTAAGCATCCAGCCAGCTCCTCTTTCCCAAGCAGTTATGGATGTTATTCTGGAAGCTAGGAGTCCCAGCACCAGGAAAGCCTATTTGGACAAATGGAAAAGGTTTTGTGCCTGGAACCAAGCTAAAGGCCAAAACACACTTCAGCCTCACATGCCTCATATTCTACAGTATTTAACTGAGATGTTGCACAAAGGACTTTCTTTTTCTTCCTTTAAAATCCATGTATCAGCTATTTCAGCCCACTACAACACGGATCCACCCTTATTTTCGCATCCACTTCTAAGGCAGTTCCTCAGAGGGGCAAAAAAAATTAGGCCCCCCAGGAGAGCACCTACACCAACATGGGACCTCAATTTTGTTCTGGAAAAACTTACGCTACCTCCCTTTGAACCAGCTTTCTCTGCAGATCTACAGTTCCTATCCTGGAAGATTGCCCTGCTGCTAGCAATAATTTCAGCTAGAAGAGTCTCAGAGCTGCAGGCACTAATGGCAGTGGAACATTTCTTCATTTTCCATCAAGACAGAGTTTCTCTACGAACTAATCCTTCCTTCATGCCTAAGATGGTTTCCAGTGTGGCTTTAAATCAAGCCATCCACTTACTCACCTTCTTCCCAAATCCACAGAACAAAGGAGAAAGACTCTTGCATTCCTTGGACATTCACAAGCAACTTCGTTATTACTTGGATAAAACTAAGGCTTTCAGAAAATCTGACCAGCTCTTTGTATCCTATGCTACAGCTTCACAAGGGAAGGCTATATCAAAACAAACCATTTCCAAATGGATAGGACATTGCATTCGTTTTTGCTATACCCATCATGGAAAACCAGTTCCTGCTACTATTAGGCCCCACTCTACCAGGGCAACAGCTACATCTACAGCCTTCCTCAGGGGGGTTCCAGCCAAGGAGATTCTGGAAGCTGCAACTTGGAGTTCAGTACACACCTTTACCAAACACCATCACTTACCACTTTACTCTAAGACTAGAGTTGGCTTCGCCACTGCAGTTCTGCAGGGCCTTCTAGCCTCCTCTAACCCTCTAGAACTCCTCCACCAATCCTTAGCTTTGGGATTCTACCCAAGTGTGATGACTGCAGCAGGGTAACACAGTGAACATAGTACAGTTTTGTACCTACCATAAATGTAGATGTTCGAGTGTACACCCTGCTGCAGTCCAGGTTACCCTCCCTCCATCCTCTCTGATCTAACTGGCTAAATCTCTACAATACCTTCCTGATGTATTTGCTTATAGCTGGAGGGATTTTGTGTTTGTGTAAAAATTACTTAATTTGGTACTAATTACTGTCCACCTTTTTGGGGGCACCTGACATCTGGGGCAAGAAAAACTGAAGAAAATGACGTCGGATGCATTATATATACCCCTGGCGCACTGACGTCAGGGAAGAAGCGACAGCAACTGACGCTGGACCAAGACTTTGGAATTCCGGCCGACTGCAGGACCGCCTGACGACAGGATAACCCAAGTGTGATGACTGCAGCAGGGTGTACACTCGAACATCTACATTTATTGTAGGTACAAAACTGTACTTTACAAAGTACTGAAGATTTCAAGCAAGGGGATCTTTCTTCCGTTTCTGTGCTTTACAAATTGGGCTGTCTTCTGCTCCCAGATTGTTCACAAAATGTCTAGCTCCCCTAATAGCACATTGCAGAAATCTAGGGTTTCCTGTTCATCCATACTTGGGACACCTGCCTTATTCAGGGAAGATCCCCATCATAGACCCTAGACACTTTACAGTTCACTGTAGACTCTCTTCATATAAGGTAAGTGTCATCTTAAATCTTCAAAAATCCCAAATTTCCATCAAGCAAAGAACCTTGTTTTTCGGAGCTCTCATTGATCCAGTTTAACAAAGTGCTCCTTCCACAAAACAAGGCTACTTGACAAGACTGCTTTCAAAGCAGTTAATTCCTGTAAGAGAATTCTTCGGGATACTGGGGTACATGGCATCCTGCCTTCTTAGTAATCAGTTGCATATGAGGACATTCCAGTGGTTTCTGAAAAATGCTTGGAAACGGCATTCACAACCCCTGGAAACCTTATTGCCTGTGTGCCTGAAAAAGGAACATCTGTGGAGGGAAGAACACCATACAGAGAACACGAGCAAATTTTACTTTACTGGAAGCGTACAAAGACCAGCACCAGGGACAGTTTAGACATAGCTTGGGGGCCCACCTCGGTTCCCTGAAGGTACAGGGCATTTGGTCCCCACATCAGAGAAAGTTGCATATAAATCAGAAGGTGTTTCTAGCAGTCTTCCTGGCCATAAAAGCTTTTCAACAAAACTTAAGCCCAGGGACCCTGCAAATCTGGACAGACAACACCACATTGATATGGTACTCAAACAAGGGGGACTTTGTCCTATACACTGTACGATCTTGCTGGAGAAATCTGGATACTGGCTCAGGAAATAGGGCTTATCCTCATAGCCTCTTGTATTCTAGGCCAGAAAAATACCCTGGCAGACTCTCTTAGCAGAGGGACCTTCTAGATCCCAATGAATGGATGCTAAAGAGAGTGGTCTTCGTGGAGCTATAACCCTTCAGTGTGCGATACCCTCAATAGTCCTGTTCACCTCTCACCACATCAAGCAACTCCAGATGTTCTGCCCCAGAACACAACAGACAGGAGAGTGGAAAATAGATGCATTCTCCTTCACATGGACAAGACTCCTTGAATGTATTCTTGACTTGCTCCTAACCCCCAGGGTGATGTCATGATCCTAGTGGCCCCCCTTCTGGTTGAGATAGCATTGATTCTCTCTCCTCCTGACTGTCAGCGAGGGGAGATTCTGCACCCTGCTGAAGGAGGCAAACCTCCCCAGCCACATCAAGAAGTCTGTCTTCCACCCGTACCTAGCCACTCAGGTTAATTGTCTGGAGGATTGGGTTTCATCACCAAGGACTGCATCCTATCCCAGGGACATGCTGTCCATTCTTATGGAGGCAAGGAAAACCAATACCAGCAAGTCATACCTGGCAAAATGGAAAAGATTTTCCAACAGGTGTGTCAGCAGTAACAGCCCTTCTCAGGTAGACGTCAACTCAGTCTTGCAGAGCCTGTCGGGTTTCTTTAGACTAGAACTTTTATTCCAGCATTAAGGTATATGTATCTGAATCTAAACTGTTAGATGATCTAATGCTGGACCTCTTCCTTTAAACCTGCGACCACTGTATCTGTAAGATGCTCACCTGGAATACCACCCTTCTTACAGCTGTTGTAACAGCCAGGAGAGTTTCTGAGCTACAAGCCCTCCTATGTAAAGAATCTTTCACGGTCTTCCAGTGGGATAGTGTCATCTTCAGAAAAAAAACACTTCCTTTATGCCTACAGTAGTATCAGAGCCTTACTTTTAACCAAGCTGTCCACCTGTCAGTCATCTACCCAAATCCATTCCAAAGAACAGAACAGGACAGAGCAAGTCCTTCACTCCCTGGATGTGTATAGGCAGATATGGTACTATCTAGACAAGAGTAAAACCCCTAATAGAGCAGAGCAGTTGTTGGTGGCCTTTGCAAAGGGTAAACAAGACAAATCTGTCTCAAAGCAGACCATTTCAAAATTGATAGCCAACTGCATTAAGTTCTGTTACACCATGGAAAGGCTTTACCTGGGCATATTAAATCCCACTCCACTAGACACTGGTCAGCTGTCACTCCTTTCATCAAAGGAGTAGTCACCCAGGCCATCCCTGAGGTAGCCACATGGAACACCATGTGCACCTTTACAAAACACTAAACTAAGCAGTGTCTGCAGGGCTAGAGTACGTTTTGCTGCTGCCATCCTGCAAAATCTTATTTCCTAATGTCATACAGATGACCCACCACCCAACCTTTAGCTTTGGGAACCCTCTCAGTACTTAGTACTGCAATATTGACTGAGAACGTAGTACAGTTGTGTCCCACTTACCATAATCGTAGCTGTTTGAGTAGATCAGTATCGCAGTACATACTTCCACGTTCCAACCCCACTTTCTGCTGACCACTTTACTCCCTCTTGCTGAGTGCTGGTAGTAGAGAATTATTTTTCTGCTGATAGATGTCTTATTTCAGTCATCCCCACTCTGCCTCCTGTCTTTTTCCTTAAATTCAGACAGTTGGGGAGGTCTGTTCTCTGGTATTGGACTGCTTGTTCACTGCTTAGAAAGACCTGAAAGTGGTGCTGACCCACCTACTTGTATCCTGATGTCCAGAAACTGGTATTTGGACATCTGTTGGCTAGGGATGATGTGAAGACTCTGGAAATTAGGTTTGTTGCAATTTTTCTCCATGGAAGGAAGACCCAAGAATCAGTACTGCAACATTGATCTACTTGAACATCTATAAATCTGAAGTAGGTATGTCATTTGTCAGCAATCTTTGGCATCGGATCCGATAGCTTGTTTCACAGCTATCAGATCCGAGCTCCTAGCTCCTCCCCTTACCCATAATCCCCTGCCAACCCTGACTGACCTCCGATCTAGTTTGCCGCGCTTAGTGAAAGCAGCTAGATTCAGAGCTCCTAGTATATGCAGATAAGTTTTCAACTTATTGTACTTAATGTAATTTTTTAGTAAACGGTTGAGTGTGTTAGGATCCCTTTTTATTTTAGCCTAGAATCTTGTATTTTTTGTTGGTGTAAATTCCTTCCCTCCCCTCGCTGGTGCGTAGTATTTGTGTGGGTCGGTGTGTGTTTGGGGCCTTGTGTGAGTGAGTTTGCTTTTTTTTGTAATGTCAGAGGCCCCAAAACCGATCTTCTCTAAAAGCACAGAGTGTGGCCATAAGCTTTCACCGGCGGATGGCCACACTCAGTGTGTTCGGTGCCTTGGGGTTGAACACCTGTCCTCAGGGTGTGCTATCTGCGCGGGGTTCAACCCCAGGGCACTGAAAGAGCGGCGGTCGAAGCTGATCCTGGCGGGACTTTTGCCCCCGGATTCGGCTTCGGTGCTCCCGTGGCCTCACCCCAGTCCTCGGTGGCGGCCACTCCTGCCTCTCTCCCCCGGCGGGACTCAAACTCCCGCTACGGCGCCGGAGGAGAGGGAGGACAGGAGGGCGAAAGAGGGAGAAGCACCACAAGCGGAGGGCCGAGGCCTCCGCTTCGCCCCCACCGGCTAAGCGGGCTTCTCCCTCCATGGCTTCCAAGTCTCCTCCTCGGCTCCGGTCCCCATGCTTCTCACCGGGACCCGAGGAAGAGGAGACCCGATCTCCGTCGAGGTTATCGAGGCAGCACTCCCGGCCTGCCTCGGTGGCCTCGTCGAGATCCACTTATAGCCTGTCAGATGCAGACTTGGACTGGATGATGCGAAGGTTCATCCAGGCCCAGCTGCAGATGGGAGTGCTCCTACCTCCCCCCCCCCCCCTTCAGGGGGGAGCTCAATGCCTTTTTTTGCCCAGATAGCTTCTTCTCCGGCCTGCTTCCCGGTTTTGGAGCGCCCGGAGTCAGGCAGTGTTAGAGCCGGGGGTGGGTCGGCGCCGACCGTGCTTTGTACTTCGGCTCCGACCTTTCCCTCGAGTTTTTTCGGGTTCGTCCTTGTTGGATCAGAGCTCTCTGAGCCATGGGCTGAGCTTCGGA
The DNA here is from genome assembly GCF_019279795.1 of Protopterus annectens. Lineage (NCBI taxonomy): Eukaryota > Metazoa > Chordata > Ceratodontiformes > Protopteridae > Protopterus > Protopterus annectens. Next base: position 364,228,286 of record NC_056726.1, on the reverse strand, counting down.
TCCGAGGGATTCAGTGTGCCTTTGGCTCCGTCCAGGTCGGAGCACACGGGTCCTTCGAATCCGATGATCTGAAGTAGGATATTCATTTGTCTGCAACCTGTGGTAAATTAGACTTTTTTTTGTGTTTTTTTTAGCTTTTTCCTATTTATTTTGTGTGTTTTTTCTGTTTGTTTGTTTTATTTTAATGTTTTAAGTTACTGTTGTATTTTTTTTTAATTTTTGACTATGGCTGGTAGCTTTAAGTTACCTTCTTGCTTTAGCTGACCTTCTGTTTAAGCTCTCACCGGGCTTTTGGCCACTGTCCACCAGTGGTCTTAGCTGAACACATCACAGTGTTCCATTTGTGCAGGGGGCTGATGGCATAAGTACTTTAGAGGGGATGTCGGGTGAGGGCTGGTCCTGGCGGTCTGGCTGTTCCCATGCCGGCTGGGCCATCCTTCTGGCCTCATTCCCTGGAGCTGTTCCCCAAAGGCGGGTCTTTGCCCAGGTCCTGGCTCTTCCGCTGGGTGACAGGAGAGGGATGGACTGCACTACTTCCCCTGGAGAGAGGCACCACAAGGCCTGGGCCGCAGACTCTGGGCCCTCTGTGCCCCGCCTTTGTAGCTGCGCTTCCCCCCGGCTTCCTTAGCTGGCGGGGGTTCCTCCTTCTCGGCCCGTCACCTGTGGCCTCACCTGTCCGCCTCAGGAGGGCGAGGATCTCCCCTCCAGGCTGCCTCCGATTCAGGCATCCCAGGCGACCCGTAGCTGAGCCGTAGATCTACGTCGAGCTCGATGCTATGGGGACCGATGACGCTACTGAGGCCCAGATGCAGAGCCTCACTCGGCCCTCCTCCCTGGAGCTCAACAATTCTTCCCTTGCCGATTCTCCTTCTCCCACCGCAGATGGGAGTTCTCTTGCAGAGCCCCGAAGCTGAGACTCAACCCCCTTGTCGGATCCTATAACACCTTTGGGTCCGCTTCCCTTGTTCGGGCCCCCGCGCGCCGGACTCAGCCGGTCCGGGTGGGATCCGGGGATCCGGGGTCGGATCCTCCTGTGCCGCCCAGTGGGAGGCGATCCGAGTCGTCGCCGGATCCGCTGCCGCCGATCGGGGAGCGATTCGCCGGGCGCTTGATCCGTGGGAGTCGAGGGAGCCGCACTGTCCAGTGGCTGGTAGCGTGGGTCCCCACTCTTGGATCTTGCTGAGCTCGCCGGATCCCCTTCCTTGCCCCTAGCCCGGCCTTGGCTTTTGGGGGGCTGCTCGCTCCAGAGCTCCTCCATCCGCCCCCGCTAGACCGTCCGCTCCTGCTCCCTGGGCCCTCCGGAGAGCAATTGCTGCGGGCGCAGGACCCCTCTGACAAGTTGTTGCCTGAGGCCTTCAAGTGCTGCGGACGGCAAAAAAGGCAGGCCCCTTCCCTCGGAAGCCCCCACTGAAGCTAGGAAAGGAGGCACAGGGAAGGCCCCCACGGCCACCTAGGGATGCTCCTTGGAGACATCGGAAGGCTGTTCGTGATAGTGGTCTGCCCTTCGCCGGAGACTCCCCACTCCCGTTCTTGGAGTGCACCCCCAAGGGTTCGCTTCTTACCTCTTGTCCGTCCCTCTCGTCGCACCCCTGCCGGGACCTTGGTGGCCACCTGGCGGAAGGACGACCCCACCCCTTCCCCACCTCAAAATGATAGGATAGGATCCCGCCCCCGCTTCTGACAGACCCATTGGGAAGAGGCCGGCCTCCTGTAGCCGCCTTGGCGGCGGCCACAAGACAGGAACTGGCTCTCTGGAGTCCCAGTGTCCCCACCGGCGTTCAGGAGAGGTCCTGATGATGATGGGGCTGGAAGCGGATGTTGGTTCGCCAATCTTTTCGTAAGGACTGAATTATTTGGCAATTTCTGATGCAGCGGTGACTTGGGAAAGAGTACGCCAAAATGCCACCCCATTTCGGAGTCAGGGAGACCTCACAGACTCCACCCACCTGGGCTACCTTAGGTCAAATCACATACTTCTGGCCGCTACCTCCCATCTCTCACGGACTTACTCACAGCCAGAGCTGCTTGACACTTCTGGTCACTCACTAGGAGGCCAGCCCTGCTGCGCCATTTCTACTGGTTCTTCAAGGCGCCTGGCCTGTGCTTGGCATGGGTGGTGTCTGGTGTGGCAAGAGAAGTTCATGACGAGCACCCAGAGGCGAGAATTCTGGAAGTCTGTCTCTGCCGTCGACGAGCGTTCAGACACAGAAGGACTATAAAGAAAACCTGCCGTGTCAGAGAAGAAGATGGTTCAAAAGGACTGGCAGTCAGCCCGCTGCAGACAACCAGTCCTTCCGCAGTCAGAGGAGTGACAGGGAGGACGTCAGCCCCAGGGAGGCAGAGGGGCTCCAGGAGGGGGCCCAGGGAAGAGGGCTCCCAGGAAACGGGACTGCGTCAGGCCTTAGCCTCAAGGCAGCTCTACTCTGAGGCAGCTGGTCGGCCATTCTTTCTACTCTGGAGGGAGTCGGGAGCATCAGACCGCTGCTCTCCAAATCAATCAAATCATGGACGATTCCTTCCTTCACCTCTCCCAAAGATTCCGTCCCTCCCCACTTCAACTTCCCGAAGTCAAGCCCAGGCCGCCCACAGCTTTGGTGGCCATCTGCTAGGAGAGAAGCAGCCATCCAGCCTGCTCCCCCCCATCTCCAGGTCAGGGTTCTACTCAGGTTCTTACTCCAAAAAAAAGACGGGCCATCCAAGACCTCCAGACTACTCTCTCTCCTGAATCTGGCAGTCCTGAAAGAAAAATCTCCTAATCAACACTTCACAATCTATTCCCCTTTCTATGAAATGCCTCTGACTCGCTCGGATATAATCCTCGATAGATCTACCACATCCCAATGGACACATCCTAATGGACAGGCGCCCAGGGCCTTTCCGGCTGGGAGCCAGTCACTCAGTCTGGTCGGTCCCTTCCCCCACAGCCCACCCACCAGTCCCAGGGGTAGGTGTTGTTTACAAGCCTAGTGGTAGCGAGGGCCAGAGGCTTCAGGGCCAGGGGTCTCCCCTACCACCACCTGGACATTCTTGCCCCAACAAGGCATCTACTTCGCTCCGTTCTCGTCTCTTCTCCATCTCTACTTGGGCATCACAATAAATATCACAACCAACCCACCACCCACTCAGCTCTCAGGATTTCATAGGGACTAGACTTAGACACGAGTGAGTTTACGAGACTTCCTCACGGTTCTAGAGACACAAATCTGCAGCTCCAGGTCTCCATCATTCTTCATTTTCTGTTCTGTGCCAGCTGAGTTGTGAGTGGTCCTGGGCTCTAGTTGGTCCCACTTCGCTCTTCTGCTTCTTCTTCCTTTACAAGGCCTCATATGCGCATTCTCTACAGTGGCGTGGTGGTACAGTGGTCATACCTTGCTATCCATAGCGATCAGCAAGGATATTATCAGCAGGCTTTGCAAGTGGTCCTCTGCTCCCGGATCTCCCCGAGGGTGGGATATTAGCCCATCCCCCCCTCTGCTTCTCCTGTGACCACGGTGCGCCTCCCCACGGACGCCCCGGGTGGGGGCTGAGGCGGACGGTCAAAGACGATGGGGCAAGTGGAGACCTCAGAGACCTCTTATGTTCTAATGATGAGGAGAGATGAGAGTACGTTAGCTGCTGGACACACTCTCCCACTTTTCCTTTTTACAATCAATCGGACAATATGTCTATGTCTGCTGTCTGGTACATCAACAAAGGAGGGAATAAGGTCTACCTCTTTCTTTGTCGAGGCCATGAGGGGATGGACAATCTCAAATCCAACCACTCGCCATAGCAACATTTCCGGGTCGGTCCCACATCTAGCCGGACAAGCTCAGTCATTCTGACTTCTCTGCTCCGGTTCCGATCCCCCCATCGGATCCAAGTGGGAGTCGGCTCTCAGATCCAAGAGCGAACGACTCTCCCTCGGCCTTCGATGCGGTGGAGAGGGCTCTGTTGAGTGCATCAGGACCCCCGGCCCTTGCCTCAGCTCCATCTTGCACTCCCTCTCAGCTGGGTCTGGCTTCCATCGCCCGGCCACAGGGACAGCCTGCTTCGATGTCTCAGGTCGTTCCTTTGGAACAAGATGTTGCTGGTGAAACTTCTCGGACAGTCCCCCCCCGAGGATGTTCCTCATAAGCGGAAGTGTAAGAGGAGGCACGTGGACTCCCCTCCGTCCTTAACACAAGACACGGACTTAGATGAAGGGGAAGGCTCCCCAAGGTTACCCCCCGAGGATGTCTCCTTCGGAGACATCATGGAAATGTTCAGGATTAGGGGGGGTGGTCTGCCCCCAAGGCTTTCTCCGAGTCCGTGTTCCTGGAGGCGTTCGAAGCAGGCCCATCTACCTCTTGGGTGTCCCCTCCGCCCGACCCCCTGGTGGACCTTATTACCACCAGGGCGTGGAAGGAGCCGGACACTGTGGAGCCAGTTCCCAAACGCTCCGATAGGATTCTGAGCCCCCCTTCAGAGAGGTCCCACTGGAGCAAGGGTCTCCCCGTAGATGCCATGTTGGTGGTGGCAGCCACTAAGAGGGAGTTAGCTCAGGAGAGCCCCTCAGTCCATCCACCGAGCAAAGAGTCCCGCTCGATGGATCGCCTAGGGAAGCGGGTCTTTAGTTCAGCGACCTTCTCAGTAAGGTCCCTGAACTACATGGCACACGTTATTAGGATGCAGCGAGACCTTATCAGAGAGTACGCTGCTTCCCCCGGAGTCCATGTCGGCGGAGGACAAACAATTGTACGCCACTCGTATGGCCACTCTAAGATCTATATCGAATACCTCTATGCGGCTTTTGTTCCATGCCACAGAGGGAGCCGCTAGAGCCAGCGGAGCAGGCCTAGTCATGAGACGCCAGGCCTGGCTCCGACATTGTGACTTCACGGAACCCTTCAAGACGTCATTTGCGAATGCCCCTTTTGATGGTTCTGCCTTATTTGGCAAGACAGTTCGCAAGACTTTAGTCCAGATCGAAAAGGACGGGAAGACGTCTGCCGTCGGAGTCCGTTTCTCTGCTCCCCAGAGGTCCTTCTCTAAGAACCAAAAGGGACAGAAGAAGATGTGGTTCCGGAAATCGCAACATTCCCAGCCCGCTCCGGGCAACCAGTCCTTCCGTAGCAGAGGAGGACAGGGAGGACGCCGCCCTAGAGGCAGAGGGGGCCCGAAGAATTTTGGGTCCAGAGAAACCTTCTCTGATCGGCCCACACAGCAACCCTGAGGGGTTGCCCAACTGCTCCACTCTGGCGGCAGTCGGGGGGCGTTTCTCGAGGCACCTGGCAGCTTGGGAGTCCATCACATCAGATTGCTGGGTGCTTCGTATCATATCCAGAGGTTACCAAATTCCCCTCTATCATGTCCCCAAACTCAGAAACCTCCCCGATGTACCACCCGATCAGAGGGGGAGGTAGCAGCTGCAGAAATTCTGCAGCTCCTAGAAAAAAGAGCCATCCAACCCGTCCCCCCAGACCAGCGCGGATTAGGTTTTTACTCCAGGTTCTTTCTGGTGCCAAAAAAGACGGGGGACTTGATGCCAATTCTCGACCTCTCCCTTTTGAACCTGTCAGTAACCAAACAAAAATTCCAGATGGTCACTCTTCAATCCATCCTCCCCCTATTGCGGGAGAACGACTGGATGTGCTCAATAGACCGCAAGGATGCGTACTACCACATTCTGATGGACAGACGATCCAGGAGGTTCCTCCGCTTCCGGCTGGGAGCCAGTCACTACCAGTTCAGGGTCCTTCCCTTTGGCCTCACCACAACTCCCAGGGTGTTTACCAAAGTATTAGCAGTGATAGCGGCCCACCTGAGACTCCAGGGAATGCAGGTTTTTCCATACCTGGACGACTGGCTCCTGACCGCCTCGACAAGGCATCTACTTTGCTCAGCCAGGGACTACTTCCTCCGGCTTGCTCCCAAGCTGGGCATCACCATCAACAGGGACAAATCTTCTCTTGCTCCGACTCAGGTGATAGTTTATAGGGCCCAAGTTGGATACAAGAAACCTTCTAGCATTCTTGACTGCGGAACGACTACAAAATCTGAGGCTTCATGTGCGGGCCATCCTCCAGTTAGAAGCCCCATCGGCGGAGTTGTTCCTGAGGGCTCTAGGCTCCATGGCGGCGGCAATCACTCTTTTGCTATTGGCTCATCTAAATATGAGGGTCCTGCAATGGACCCTTCAAGTACAGTGGTCCTTTCTACATTACCCCCTAAGCCATCCTATTCCCCTCAGCAGGGCTTGCAGGAGGGCTCTCTTATGGTGGCTCCAATCTCCGGACCTCCATACGGGACATCCCTTCTCCACGCCTCCCCTCACCACGGTGACCACGGACGCCTCTCGCCTCGGGTGGGGGGAGCATTGCTCAGGCAGGACGGTCCAAGGCACGTGAAATGACAGAGACCTCTTTGCATATCAATATCCTGGAGATGAGGGCGGTGCTATTAGCGTTGCAAGCACTTCAGAACCTTCTTCCTGTAGGAACTATTGCGATCCAGACAGACAGCATATCAGTTGTCTGGTACATCAACAAACAGGGGGGAACCAGGTCCTATCCTGTCTGTCGAGAGGCCATGAGAGTGTGGGAATGGGCGACCTCCACCAACCGCTTTCTTATTGCGACGCACATTCCAGGACAGACCAACATTCTGGAGGACAGGCTCAGCCGCACCATCCTTTCCCCTTACGAGTGGTCTCTCAATCCCCAGGTAGCGAAGCGGATTTTTGCCGAATGGGGGCAACCCTGTTGTGATCTCCTTGCTTCTCCCTCAAATACGAAATGCAACAGTTACTTCGCTCTAATTCCCCCCTTCGGGGAATCCCCGAGAGACGCTCTGGTGCATGCTTGGCCTCCCGGTCTACTTTATGCTTACCCACCTCTACCTCTGATGCTGAAACTCATACAGAAAGCCAGTCTGTTGGGGAGCAGAATGATCCTCACTGCCCCATTCTGACCTCGTCAAGCATGGTTCCCTTACCTGTGGTCTCACCTGGTAAATCCTCCTTGGATTCTGGATCCGCTACCGGATCTAATATCTCATCCCCTGAATCTCCCGATCCCGAATCTGGACAACCTCAAATTGACAGCTTGGCTGCTCCAGTTCCACTCCTAATCAGGACTCCCGGAATCTCTTCCCCAGTTAAAGCCATCCTTGTAGCAGCACATAAACCTTCCACTTGGAAGGTCTATCGCAGTAAGTGGAAGAGTTTCTCCATCTGGGTGGCGAATCATAACTTAGATCCCTACACAGCGCCGTTACCGACTGTGTTGGATTTCCTTACAGGTCTGTTTCATCAGGGGGCTAGCTGCTCTATGGTCAAGGTTCAACTGGCAGCTATCTCTCATTACCATGTGGGACATGAGTCAGGTCCCTTCATTATGGCTAAATTGTGTAAAACCTTTCTAAAGGGTACCTTCCTGCTCAGACCTCCTGTCAAGGAAGTTATACCTCCTTGGGATTTATCCCTAGTCCTACAGGCATTGACAGTTCCCCCTTTTGAACCTGCTGCTTCGGTTGATCTTAAGTACCTATCTTGGAAAACGGCATTCCTTGTCGCTATTACTTCAGCGAAAAGAGTTTCTGAGCTTCAGGCCCTTTGTGTAAAACCCCCCTACTTGGCTTTTCACCAGGATGGAGTGTACCTCAGGACCAACCCCTCATTTCTTCCCAAGGTGGCTTCAGAGGCCAATATCAATCAATCCATTAACCTGCCAGTCTTCTTTCCTAAATATCAGAACAAAGGGGAATACAAACTGCATTCGTTAGATGTGCATAGACAACTGCGCTTTTACATTCACAGGACTGCTGGTCATAGACAATCAGACCAGTTGTTCATCTCCTTTGCCAAATTTAACTTTGGTAAACCTGTCTCTAAGGTCACTTTATCATGATGGATCTCAGTGTATTCTTTCGGCCTAGGAAAGTTCTGGGAGGCCCGCACCTCAGGGAGTTCATGCACACTCTACTCGCTCTATATCTACCTCCGCTGCCTTTAGGGCTAGAGTGACTTTAGATGATATTTGCTCCGCAGCCACTTGGGCCTCATCTCATATCTTTATCAACCATTATAAGCTGGACGTTATCTCCAGAGGGAGAGCATCTTTTGGCTCCGCAGTGCTCTGGAATATCCTTCCATGATGGCCGCCCAAGTTCCAGGTAGCTGGGGACTCTGTCCCAAAGGTTGCTGGCAGATGAAGTACCTACTTCAGATTAAGAAGTTATGTACTCACCATAACGTTCCATCTGAGTAGGAAACTTCATTTGTCTGCAACCATCCCCCCCTCCTTCCCCCTGACCTTCAGAAGTTTTAGTCCCTGGATGTCCTAGTCCCCTACGGAACGTATTTAACCTTTTTAGCTGCTTATATGAGGGCAAACTTGATCTGAGGTCAGTCAGGGTTGGCAGGAGATTATGGGTAAGGGGAGGAGCTAGGAGCTCGGATCTGATAGCTGTGAAACAAGTTGCCGGCTCGGATCCGATACCAAAGGTTGTAGACAAATGAAGTTTCCTACTCAGATGGAACGTTACGGTGAGTACATAACTTCTTATTTTGGTGAGTGTTACACAACTGTACTTTTCTTTGCATAGTTTAAGGCTTTCCTTGGTGCCACTGTAGGTTAATGGGGGTCTATCAATGTGTCCTATATTGCCAACATTGGCTTGAACCCAGATCACTACTGCTTCCTGCTTTGAAACAGGCATTTGTGGGTGCTTCAGAGATCATTAGGTTTCATCTGTATCTGTTTTCTGTTCATTGGTAATAGACTACAGTCAAGATCTTGAATATTAGGAGCTTTACTGTGAAGGGTATGTTTTACCCATCTGAATCTCAGTAAAATGTTTGTGGTAGGCAGATTTTACTGTAAAGATTTGCACCTTCAGTGTTTATTTTTGGTTGGGACAAGGTTGTATTTCTAAAGCTGGACTTATCAGTTTAATTAGACTGCAAATTTAAGGAGACATGTTTTTAAGTGTACTCTGACAAATAAGTCATAAGCTTTAGAAGCTGTTAACACTCCATAGAAACTCCAGTGTGTAAAGCCTATGGAGTTGGATAGTAAATGGAGCACAAAATAATAGCCACTGGAAAAAAATAGAAGTCCCCCATTTCTTCTGATGGCATGCATTCTGCATTTCCCATTTTGTTTGAATCTGTCATGTCTGTGCCTGTAGAGAACTTCCCATTGTCCTTGATTATATCTCAGAACCTTAAACTACAGTTATCAGGAGTCCTGTGCCTTCTGACATGATCTGGAGTGTCATATCACCTCTTACCTTGTGTGTCCTCTTAACATTGGTGAAAATGATTGCTCTAAGCCAACACATTTTTGGACGTTTCCTCCAGAAGGATCTGACGATAAGGACTTCAGGGCAGTATGTGTCAGTTGTGTGGGATGCTGCAGTGTCAGAGGCAGTCCTTCCGTACAGGTTCCACTGGCAGAGGTTGCAAGCACTCTGGTTCATAGATAGTTACCAGGCAATGCAGTTCAGGAGACCAATGTAGAGCCTAACCCAAAGCACTTTCTGGCTAAGTGACTTGCTCATTTACACATTAAACAAATGAAGATTGATTGTATCAAACACTGTACCATTGAAGGTAGCTCATTAACAGCCTACAGGTTTAATCCTCTGTGTTTATCTGACTTTGAGTTCTCTCAGTCTTTTTATCTTTCTATTTGTTTTGTACCACTTTTACTCCAGGAGACATGAGGCAAATGAGAGGCCATGATCTCTTAGAAAGAAGACTAGATTTAGATATACTTTGTCCGGTCTACACTTCTAACAAGAATAATTGTTCCTCACAGTCATCATCCTTTTTCAAAGGATACAGCTATTGGACACTTTCTGCTGGAATTTTTGGCTAGATTTCAGTGGATCCCACTTCAAAGGAAGAGATTTTTGCGGAGTAGTAAGTTTGAATGAGGTTAAATGATTAGTTCCTCCCCTTATAAATACTTTCTAAGATTTAACTATTGTGAATTACAGGAATCCCGAGCCTCTGTGGAACAGATATTGCCCGTAGTTACTAGTGGTAAACCTGAGATGGCCATCATGAGTCATTGCTCAAGGGAAGTGTATGAATTTATTTATAGGTGGATATCTGTATTTTTCCGTATTTGGGGCATGTGGTTGTTTTTTTGCCAGGGAGGTGGTAGCTCAGCTGTGCGAGAGAGCACACACCCCTTGCATTCTTCTTGACGTTAACAGTCTGTGCTTTTTCAGTGGCGCAAAAGGTAGTACACATGCCTTTGGTGCAGAAGGCTATAGGTTCTATTCCCACACTAGGTAGATTAATTGCTGACATTGCAGTGCAGCATGCATCTGCTACTGCTGCACTAAATGCGACAACCAAGGCCCTATCTGTTTGAGTTGGTGGTATTTTAGGTGGATGTAAAAGATCCAACGGCACCTACTGAAGAGAGTAGGAGAAGTGCCCCCAATGCCCTGGCTAAGTTTCCCCTTGTATAAATACCACCTCTGGTCTACCCTGAAAAGAGGCTACTAGCCTAATGGGACTAACCTGGTCAACAAAAGGAAACATAAAGAAGAGAAACTTCCAGGTTTTAAATCATGAACATCAGTGTAAAGTATATGTAAGATTGTATTTAAAGTGAGTTTTCTTTCTCAGTTTGATATTGATGACATTCTCTGAAATTTTTCCATAAGTGCTGTTGGTGATTGCTGTCAGAATCTCTCCTAAAGATGTTGCTTTATTTTGTTTAGAAAGATAAAGTACTGTAAATAGTTATGCTTTTAAATTTCCAGACCTCATCTTTTCAGATTATATAAATTAGGTCTCAAGGACCCTCCTTGATAAGTCATTGGTCCATTATATCCTCATAGTTCAGCACTTAGTTTTTGGGGTCTCCATATGGGGGGGTACATGTCTAGAGCTGTCACTTGCTTCTCATCCCACTGCTGCTTTTCATACCCTTGCATAGCAGTGGAAAGTTTCCATGTTTAATGCCTGGAAATGTCTGCAAAGTATCCTTGTGGTCAAGAGTACTTGTCAAAACCTACACCAGCATCACTTTTGTTGTCTCTGTGAAGAATGTGACGTGAAGCACTCCAGATTCTGAGTTTATACCTGTTACAAACACTGAAGGGAGAAGCTTCTTTGCCTAACTCACTACCAAGAAGACTGCAGCAGTGTATGGAAGATTTTTTTTGTGTAGGTTCTTATTGCAGTAGTATGAGGGACATTATCTGCAGAAGACCTGATGTCTGGCCTGACTTCTGAAGCTCCGTACATTTATCCTTCCAGGCCAAGCAGACTTCCACCTCATAGCCACACGGTATAACCTTCATTTAATGTATAATTGTCTAAACTCAGTGCTGTTGGAGACTGAGACGTTTGTACAAGTTAATTTAGGGTCATACACCATATCTCCAACCAAAAGACTTAAATTTTAATGAGTTTCTGGTTTCCTTATTTTGTGGCAGGGCATGCCATACTTGGCTGTCTTTACAGTTGAAAATAGTTATTCTTTTAGAGGTGTCTTAAATGTAGGTGGTGCAAGAAAAAAGTTACCACCTAAAACGATGTCTGGTTATTCCTTGGTAGTCTATATTTGATTGGATTGCTAATTTGTCATTCTCTGTCGATATCTGTATCTTAAATTTCTCACCTTAGTTGTTTGCCTTGTAAATGTTCTCTAAATGCTTCTTAATTTGGGGTTTGTGTACAGGCTGCCACAAAGTATTCAGTGTGTAGCCTTACAACTCTTTTAAATATAAGAAATGGTTTCTTAGCCACTGGGTTCTACTCCAGACTTTCTAGTCACAAGAAAAGTAACTTGGAGGCCCATTTTGACTTTTTTTTAGACAAAACAAGTCCCTGCAAATTCCAAAGTTCCAAGTATGTTCCCAGAACCCTACTGCCCATGCGCATCCTGCTGACCTTTTCGTGGCCTTGGATCTAAAGGACTCCTATCTACACATTCCTTTAGCAGTGGTATGGATTGCCAGATTTCTCAGATTTGAATCTGGGTGTTGTGACTAGTTCACTTCCTTGTTTTACTTGTCTGCTGCACTCTTGGCATTTACAAAGTTCCTGGCTTACAGTAAGGTTGTTTTGCTGGACAAAAAAACTCTCGTCTGCCCTTTCATGGATAATTGCCATGTCTGGCCTGTATCCCAGGAGGAGATCCAGGAGGCTGTGCAAACAATGGTATTTTTTTTTCCTTTGGGATGATCTGTGGGAGTATAAAAGTCTATCCCACCTTTCTCCAACAAGAAGAGTCATAATTTTAGCGGCAGTGTTGGATGCAGAGCAACAGAAAACATTCCTCCCAGAAAAGATCCTTTTTTTCTTCCTCAGAATTTCAGAAAAATTGCCATCTTGAGCCAGAAGCCTCTCAGAGTTCCTACGAATCTTGGGATATGTGGCCTGTTGTATGTTGATGGCCCTCATGGTAAGAGTAGTTGCACTGCCACATTCCACCACACCATGGGTCAAGAAGGAATTCTTATTATAGAGGAAACAAAGCTGTTGTGAACCTGTAGGGTACCCCAGGATGAACCCAGAGTCTCATTGTTTCAGTGAAGGTCCCAGACCTAGCTTGGGGGGGGGGGGGAGATACATGGGGACCTGAGAGTTCAGGGAGTTTAGGACAGGGCATTCAAAAAGAAACATGAGCATGAAAGAAATGTCAGTGTTAATAGCCATCAAAGCCTTCAAGCTTTTTGCGTTAGAAAATGTTTGATACACACAGGCTTTTCATGTTGAGCATGGTTTGTACAGCCTCCTGGTTCTCCTCATGGGATGTAGCCTGGATATGTCACCATGCAAAGAAGGCACACTGTTAGTGCTGTGCAAGCTAATGGTGCAGGCATGAGAGATGGCCCAAAAATAGCCTGACCCTCAGGGCAATGTACATTCTATTGCAGGCAAACCAGCTGAGCAGAGCTCAAATGGATCCTACTGGGTGGATGTTGAGCAAGGACATGTTGGACATGCACCCCCAGGTGGGGGTATACCATAAGTACAGTCTTGCTTTCTGGAAACCAGACTGTTATATCAGGGTGTTGTCATGAGAAGCCTGGGCAACAGATGCCTTCTCTATATCATTGGCTGGTCTGTTTCTCTCTGCTTTACCACCTGTACTCTTGATCTAATGTAAGTAAGTGAAGTTAGACTGTTGTATGCATTCAGCCTCCTAGTGTTTTACTCTGTCTCACAGAGCAGTGGGGAAAAATGTTTGCATACTCTGCACATCCATAAGATTTTACCAAGGAAAAGACTAGAGCTGAAAAATGGATCAGGTGTTCATAGCCTTTGCAAAGGGTAGGAAAGACAGGCCTGCATCTAAACAGTCTCTAAATGTCTAGAACACTGCATCTCGTTATTTCTTCCATGGCCACGTTCCACTTGACATGTTGCTACACTTTGTAGTACAGAAACAGCCTTCTTTAGGGGTTTCATCACCAAGGCTATTGTGGAAGCGACTGCAGGGTTATCTGTTCACACCTTTTCCAAATACTACAATTTGGCTGTAACTTCCAGATCCAGGTCAGGTATTCACATGCCCATCTTTTCACCTGGCTCACCACCCTACGCTAAATCTTATAGGTTCACAGTTGGTTACTAAGCCATTGCAAGCTTAGCCAAGCTTATCCCAGATTTACCAAAGTATTGCTGATATGTCAGTACCCAAAGGAACGTTATGGTTACATTATAGGCTTGTGCACATCAAGTGTTCGCATTCTTCCTTTGTCCTTCAGGGTTATAGATGCCAAACCAGGGATAAATTTGTGATTTCATATACATTGGTCCAAGTTGCATTTGAATAGGGTTAGAGATGAACTTTGCTTCACATGGATGGGCTTGTAGGCTAGGCATAGACCGCTGAGCAGCAGTATGTAGGAGAACCGAGTACAGCAATTGGGCTTTGAGACAGTCCCCATTGGACTTGTTTACTTCCTGTGTTCTTTTTGAGAACCTTCTGTGGTCCCTCAAGCTGTTGCAAGTATTTGGTCAGGTACGTGTTAGAGTGGTGCATTGTAATCTGGTCTCATCTGATCGGTGTCCTCCTCAGGCCTGAATACCATGTTACAAGTTGTGCAGCATAGAATGATTTTCTTAGCCACAGTAGACCTGATTCTTCCGGGAATCATCCCAAGAGTTAGCAGTGCTGCAGAAGTAAACAATACAAAAAACATAGTACAGTTGTATAAGAACTTTCCATAATTTTTGATGTTAAGGAGTATGTTCATTGTTACAGTAATGTTTCCTGTCCTCTGCCCCTCTTCCTTTGAACTGTTACCATCCTAGGGCTGTGATAGGGTACCCTGTCATCTGTCATTCCCATCTTCCCTAACTGTACAAGACACCCCCTTTTCCTCAGGTTTGCTTAGTGCTTGGAGAGTAAATTTTGAAGCGTAATTTGTTTGGGCTTAATTCTCTGGGTGGGTAGTTGCCACAGAGTGGTTGGTGTTTTGTTTTCTCTGAAACCACTGATAATTACAGGGGCAAGAAATAACTAAAGGTAGCATTGATGGATATCCCTGTTATACACAGTTGTCATGACGTCAAGTGAGAGGACGGACATTCTGCCAAAAGTGTGAAAATCTCTGGAATATTGCTGGACATCGGCCCTTCCAGAGAAGTCCCAAGAGTCCCCACCATACCTGCCGACCTCTTAGCAAAATAATGGGGGGGGGGGGGTAATTTTTAACTATTGCTCTTATAAACTTAGATGCTAGAATAAAATGTTTTGTGTTTGCAGGGGATTTTTCTGAAGGATATGAAGTCTGAAACTCACTTCTGTCATTTTGATTTCAGTCCTCAGTGATGAGGAACAGACCAAAAGTGAGGCAAAAATGTGGACAGTTGAGAGGTATAATTCACATTACCGCAGCAATGAACATGTTGGAACATGAAAAATGATAAGTTTGTACACTGGTACTTTTATAGTAAGTACCCACACACAGTTATATTTCTGCTGATTCTGCAGCTGTCAATGTTAAGTGGTTTCTGAGAAAACCATTCCTGATAACCATATGCACGCGATGGTGAATCCTTGTGGATGGATTAGAAAAATGAATAGCTGCATGTCCTGTTTTCACCTTGTACAAAAATTCCATAGTGTCAAGTACAGGAAACTGTTTGTTTACTTCCGGATGGAATGTACCCATTGAGGTTTCGGAGCCCATGGTAGCTCAATTCCATTTCAGATGGCCTCTTCCGAGACATCTGATGCCGTACGGAATCAGAGCGCCTTGTGACTGAGGAAATCACAAAGAGAGGTGAACCAGAAATCATCATCTCTGAGGGACCCGAAGGATTCCCCTGATAACTAGTTAGGGAAAGATATCTCAGATAAACTTGTCAAGGTACATCAAGGAGATGAACCTCCATGCTTGGTTCAGGCGGATGTGACACTAAAAAAATAAGCTTAAAAAAACTAAGTCCATAACTTCTCCTCCTCCAAGGGTGAAGGAAAAAGATAGACTTTTCATAAGGTTTACTCAAGCCCATTTTGGCCCTGATGCCCTTCTTTTCTTTCCGGCCTGCTACCTCCACTCCTCAAAAGATTGCTGTGAATTCATCTTCCTTTGAAGAATAAGGTTTCTGATTCTGACCATTCTCTGGCCTGTTCCTGTCAGACTCATTCTGCTGGCCAGGTCCCATCAGATAGATTCCATTTCTCCTGACTCTCCTGCAGAGGAAGCTTCTTTCGGAAAAACAGTTCTAAACATGAAGCATTTTGAGTGGGATTCTAGGCAGTTTACAGAGGTCCAGAAAAGATACTGCAACCTTTTGAAAATGGGCACCTCAGCCCTTTCCCCATTTTCTCCTTTTCTTGAGGCTTTCTTGCATGCCTTTCCGTCCACTTCTGCTGTCCCTGACTCACAGCCTCTTGCCCCCCAAAGGCCAGGCAGATTTTATAAAGTGCCTGAGATCTTAAGTTCTTGTTTAAAAATCCTGTGGTGGACCTCTCTGCAGTGTCTTTTCTGATAAACCTTCTTAGCTTCTCCTTGATGGCAGTGCTCTCCCTTCAGACATAAACAGCAGGGCTATGGATAGGTGTGTTAAAAAGGTGTGACCTCCTCTACTTGGACATTCAGGGCTATTAATTACCAATCCCAAGTGACAAGTATTGGATATCTATCCTCAATTCCTTGAGTAAGATGCTGCTGGATTCACAAGGTTTTGATTGTAAACAAAATGTCCTTAAGGCTACACAAGTAGACTGAGATGGCGTTAAATGTAGTTAGTAATGCTGTAGATGCCTCATCCAGAACAGCTCCTACTTACTGTGTCATCCACAGCTGTGCATGGTTGCGTAAGCAATCCATACCTGAAGACTTTTAAGGCAGAAATTATGGATCCCTTTTCACACAGTTCAGTTCACAAGCGGTTTACCTTTTCAGAACTCTCCAAGAACTGAGAAAAATGGAATGCAGAATGCTTCTGTTAACCTTTGTACCTAGGTACCAGTATAATTACCCGACCAAACCCAAGGGACCTTAGACCTGCAGGAAGGCCCCTAGAAAGAGCTTCCCAGAAAAAGCACAGAGATGCCTATTCTGGAAGGCCAATCTCTGGGGACAAATCTTTGACCATCCCCAAATTTTCTCTCTCCCACAAGTCCCTTCCTTATCCCTCTCAGGCTGAGCAAGTTGGTCTCCATCTGAGAAAAGATTGCCACAGACCAATGGGTGCTTTCTTTTATTAAAAAGAAAGGGGGGGGGTGCTTTGCTGTTTCTTGGATAGAACCCCCCCCCCCACTAAATGGCATGGCTCCCCCTTCCCACAACCAGATCCATCTGCTTCAATCCATTCTCCAGGAATTAAAAGCAGAACAAGTTTGTGGGAAAGGGCTGAGACCCATACTGGATCTCTCTACTTAACAATTTCCTTTAAGTGCCAACCTTCAAAATGCTTTCACCGCGCACACTGCTACATTTCATACTGTCTCAGGATTTTCTAGTATGTCTAGATTTAAAGGATGCTTTCCTCTATATATCATTTCAACTGCCTTGCAGGAGATTCCTCTTGTTTTGTACAGGGTCATCTTACTTTTAGTTTACTGCTTTCTTTTTGGGCTTTCCACAGTCCCAGTAGTTTTCACAAAATGTCTGGCGCTGGTGATTGCCTTCTGTCGAACCCAGGGAATCCAGATTTTTCTCTACTTAAAAGTCCTGTTAATCCAAGCTTCCTCACCACACGTACTTCTGCAACACCTCCAGTTCGTCTCCAACCTCCTCTCACAGTTTGGGTTCATGATCAACTAATAGAAGTCCTCCCTGCAGGCAACTCAGACCCTAGTTTTTCTGAGCTGCAGATTGGGTCCACAGATGCAGACCTACTTGACTCAGGAAAACGTGCTAAGCCTTACAGATTGCCTTAACAACCTTACTTCTCTTAACCAGTGATCAGCCAGGGTGGCGCTAAGTTCCCTGGGATTTATGGCAGCAACTATCCAATGCTTCCTCTAACCAGACTGCTACAAAGGCTGGGAAGATTTTTAGTGACTCACTGAAAGCTGGAGATTTTAATCCTAATGATTGAGGATGAAAGCATGACCGTATTATGTTGTAATGGTAAGTGCATGAATTTTGATTCAGGCAGTCATCCAACGAGAACATTGGTGAAAAAGATTAGGGTCTTGTGTACTCCAGCTAGTCGGATCTCATCTGTGTTACAGTACAGAAAAGCCGTTGCTTTCTTTTGCTATTTCTGAGGATGTGTCTTTTGAAATGATGCTCCATTTGATATGGGGGCATTTTAAATGCAAGGGACGAGTAGCTATTTGACACCATAGAATGCCTAGAATTGCCGTGCATGGGCAAGCCAATGCATGGTTTATCCCCCTGGTCTGTTCTTTTACCAGTATTTCTCTGGAACCTAACTCAGCTTCCAGAAAGCCTGATATTTCCTACAGAGTGGAGGAAAAATTACAAGCCTCTATAAGAACCTTGTTCGAACACCCAGCAATTGCTTCACTAAGTGCAACTGAAGATCCAGACTGGTGCAAGCTAGTAACGCTTTTCCCATTGGCAAGACAAGCCGGATCTTGGACAGGTTTGGAAAGGCTGTATATACTTAATCAGCTGTGGGTATAACCGCTGTTGATTACCTGGTACCATTAGTAAAAGTTCTCTTCTGTGTTTGGTTTTGGACAATTCAGTTCATGTCACTTATCTATATTTCAGTCCTCTCATGCAGTGAAGTTTGCATTAAAGTCTGTGTATCTTAAGAGGATATTTCATACAACTTGCTGCAGGTTTCATGGTTTTGTTTTGATCCCTCTAGTAAGGGGTCTAGTGTCAGGCATGTCTGCAGAAGATGGCCTCGCTGAGGCTTTTCTGTCATAAGGAGGCACTTGCAATCCATCTTGGATGCCCGTATTTTTGTTTTTCTCACCTTTTTGTGACCTGATGAATGACCTGTTACAGGAATCTGACCCTTTGTATTTTAAAGGACATCTGATAACTCACTTTATCCCTTTCAGTTTACTTGTAGGCCCAGGAAAGAACCCCTGAAAAAAAAGCCTCCTCACAGGTTGGTAAAGGCATTTTGTCGCACAGTCATGGCCCCTCTTGGGCTTCCCAGGCCACATTAGAGGATGACAGTTGTGGCCCAGCAGTTTTACTGCTTTCTACTGTAACATGTAGTTTTGCCCTTGCTTAAAAAGCTGTCTGAGAACAGTGGCACTGGGTAGTAACGTAATCCGCAATACCATGGGGTTCTTTGCTTCTCCCCAGAAAGGTCTTTGCAGATCCCTTGGGAGAGACTGTTCAGAGCAGACAGGGCTGTCCCTCATTTAGAGCAAAGCCAGGTGTTAAACTCACACTTCTCTCATGATTCCAGAGGGAATGCAAAACTTCCATCCTTACCTTAAATATCTGCTTGCTACCTTGTGGTCTGAAGTAGGTACTTCATTTGTCAGCAACCTTTGGGTATCGGATCCGATCTCGGATCCGAGCCGGCAACTTGTTTCACAGCTATCAGATCCAAGCTCCTAGCTCCTCCCCTTACCCATAATCCCCTGCCAACCCTGACTGACTTCAGATCTAGTTTGCCGCGCTTAGTGAAAGCAGCTAGATTCAGAGCTCCTAGTCTGTTCAGATAAGTTTTCAACTTATACTTATTGTTATATTTTTTTATTAAAAGGTTGAGTGCGTTAGGTTTCCCCTTATTTTAGTCCTAGTATCTTGTATTTTTAGTGTAAATTCCTCCCCTCGCTGGTGCGTAGTGTTTGTGTGGGTCGGTGTGTGTTTGGGGCCTTGTGTGAGTGAGTTTGCTTTTTTGTAGAGTAATGTCAGAGGCCCCAAAACCGATCTTCTCTAAATGCACTGAGTGTGGCCATAAGCTTTCACCGGCAGATGGCCACACTTGGTGTGTTCGGTGCCTTGGGGTTGGA
This sequence comes from Protopterus annectens, assembly GCF_019279795.1. NCBI lineage: Eukaryota > Metazoa > Chordata > Ceratodontiformes > Protopteridae > Protopterus > Protopterus annectens. Next base: position 364,208,937 of record NC_056726.1, on the reverse strand, counting down.
CACCTCTCTTCAGGGTGTGCTATCTGCGCGGCGTTCAACCCCAGGGCACAAAGAGCGGATGTCGAAGCTGATCCTGGCGGGACTTTTGCCCCCAGATTCGGCTTTGGCCTCCAGTGCTCCCATGGCCTCACCCCAGTCCTCGGTGGCGGCCACTCCTGCCTCTCTCCCCCCCGGCCGGGACTCAAACTCCCGCTACGGCGCCGTAGGAGAGGGAGGCCAGGAGGGAGAAAGAGGGAGAAGCACCACAAGCGGCGGGCCGAGGCCTGTGCTTCAGCCCCCCCCGGCTAAGCGGGCTTCTCCCTCCATGGCTTCCAAGTCTCCTCCTCCTCGGCTCCGGTCCCCATGCTTCTCACCGGGACCCGAGGAGGAGGAGACCCGATCTCAGTCGAGGTCATCGAGGCAGAGACAGCACTCCCGACCCGCCTCGGTGGCCTCATCGAGATCCACTTATAGCCTGTCAGATGCAGACATGGGACCAGATGATGCGAAGGTTCATCCAGGCCCAGCTGCAGATGGGAGTGCTCCTACCCCCCCCCCCTTCGGGGGGGAGCTCAACACCTTTTTTTGCTCCAATAGCTCCTTCTCCGACCTGCTTCCTGGGTTCAGAACGTCCGGAGCCGGACAGCGTTGGAGCCGGGGGTGGGTCGGCGCCAATAGTACTTGGTACTTTGGCGCCAACCTTTCCCTTGAGTTTGTCGGGTCCGTCCTTGTCGGATCCAAACCCTCGGAGCCTTGGGCCGAGCTTTGGATCCGAGGGATTGTGTGCTTTCGCCTCCGTCCAGGTCAGAGCACATGGGTCCTTCAGATCCGATGGTCCCGGCTCTGGTTCCGATCCCCCCATCGGATCCGAGTGGGAGTCGGCTCTCGAATCCGAGAGAGCGGCTCTCCCTCAGCCTTCGATGCGGTGGAGAGGGCTCTATTGAGTGCATCCGGACCCCCGGCCCTTGCCTCGGCCCCATCCTGCACTCCCTCTCGACTGGGTCTGGCTTCCATCACCCGACCACAGGGGCAGCCTGCTTCGATGTCTCAGGTTGTTCCTCTGGAACAATATGACTTCCTCGGACAGCCCCCCCAAGGATGTTCCTCATAAGCGGAAGTGTAAGAGGAGGCACGTGGACTCCCCTGAGTCCTTAACAGAAGACACAGACTTGGATGAAGGGGAAGGCTCCCCAAGGTCACCCCCCGAGGATGTCTCCTTCGGAGACATCATGAAAATGCTCAGGATTAGGGGGGGGGGGTCTGCCCCAAGGCTTTCTTCGACGAGTCCATGTTCCTCGAGGCATTCGAAGCAGGCCCATCTATTTCTTGAGTGTTCCCTCCGCCCGACCCCCTGGTGGACCTCGTTACCACCAGGGCGTGGAAGGAGCCGGACACTGTGGAGCCAGTTCCCAAACACCCCGATAGGATTCTGAGCCCCCCTACAGGGAGGTCCCACTGGAGCAAGGGTCCCCGTAGATGCCATGTTGGAGAGCCCCTCGGTCCATCCACTGAGTAGAGAGTCCCGCTCGATGGATCGCCTAGGGAAGCGGGTCTTTAGTTCAGTGACCTTCTCAGTAAGGTCCCTGAACTACATGGCACACATTATTAGGATGCAGCGAGACCTTATTAAAGAGTACGCTGCCCCCCCGGAGTCCATGTCGGCGGAGGAGTAACAGTTGTACTCCACTCGCATGGCCACTCTAAGATCTATATCGAATACTTCTATGCGGATTTTGTCCCATGCCACAGAGGGAGCCGCTAGAGCCAGCGGAGCAGGCCAAGTCATGAGATGCCAGGCCTGGCTCCGACATTGTGACTTCGCAGAACCCTTCAAGACGTCATTTGCGAATGCCCCTTTTGATGGTTCTGCCTTATTTGGCAAGACAGTTCGCAAGACTTTAGTCTAGAGCGAAAAGGATGGGAAGACGTCTGCCGTCAGTCCGCTTCTCTGCTCCCCAGAAGTCCTTTCTCCAAGAACCAAAAGGGACAGAAGATGATGTGGTTCCTGAAATCGCAACATTCCCAGCCTGCTCCGGACAACCAGTCCTTCCGTGGCAGAGGACGACAGGGAGGACGCCGCCCTAGAGGCAGAGGGGGCCCAAAGAATTTTGGGTCCAGAGAAACCTTCTGTGATCTGCCCACGCAGCAACCCTGAGGGTTTGCCTGACTGCTCCACTCTGGAGGCAGTCGGGGGGGCGTTTCTCGAGGCACCTGGCAGCTTGGGAGTCCATCACATCAGATCGCTGGGTGCTTCGTATCATATCCAGAGGTTACCAAATTCCCCTGTATCATGTTCCCAAACTCAGAAACCTCCCCGATGTACCACCTGATCAGAGGGAGGTAGCTGCAGAGATTCAGCAGCTCCTAGAAAAAAGAGCCATCCAACCCATCCCCCCAGACCAGCGCGGATTAGGTTTACTCCAGGTTCTTTCTGGTGCCAAAAAAGACAGGGGACTTGAGGCCAATTCTCGACCTGTCCCTTTTGAACCTGTCAGTAACCAAACAAAAATTCCGCATGGTCACTCTTCAATCCATCCTCCCCCTATTGCGGGAGAACGACTGGATGTGCTCAATAAATCAAGGATGTGTACTACCACATTTTGATGGACAGACGATCCAGGAGGTTCCTCCGCTTCCAGCTGGGAGCCAGTCACTACCAGTTCAGGGTCCTTCCCTTTGGCCTCACCACAGCCCCCAGGGTGTTTACCAAAGTATTAGCAGTGATAGCGGCCCACCTGAGACTCCAGGGAATGCAGGTTTTTCCATACCTGGACGACTGGCTCCTGACCGCCCCGACAAGGCATCTACTTTGCTCAGCCAGGGACTACTTCCTCCGGCTTGCTCCCCAGCTGGGCATCACCATCAACAGGGACAAATCTCTTGCTCAGACTCAGGTGATAGTTTATAGGGGCCAAGTTGGATACAAGAAACCTTCTAGCATTCCTGACTGCAGAACGACTACAAAACCTGAGGCTTCATGTGTGGGCCATCCTCCAATAAGAAGCCCCATCGGCGGAGTTGGTCCTGAGGGCTCTAGGCTCCATGGCGGCGGCAGTCACTCTTCTGCCATTGGCTCGTCTGAATATGAGGGTCCTGCAATGGACCCTTCAAGTCCAGTGGTCCTTTCTACATTATCCCCTAAGCCATCCTATTCCCCTCAGCAGGGCTTGCAGGAGGGCTCTCTTACGATGGCTGCAGTCTCCGGACCTCCATACGGGACATCCCTTCTCCACGCCTCCTCCCCTCACCACGGTGACCACGGACTCTTCTCGCCTCTGGTGGGGGGGGCATTGCTCAGGAAGGACGGTCTGAGGCACGTGGAACGACACAGAGACCCCTTTGCATATCAATGTCCTGGAGATGAGGGCAGTGCTATTGGCATTGCAAGCACTTCAGAACCTTCTTCCTGTAGGAACTATTGCGATCCAGACAGACATGTCAGTTGTCTGGTACATCAACAAACGGGGGAACCAGGTCCTATCCTCTCTGTCGAGAGGCCATGAGAGTGTGGGAATGGGCGATCTCCACCAACAGCTTTCTTATTGCGACGCACATTCCGGGACGGACCAACACACTGGAGGACAGGCTCAGCAGCACCATCCTTTCCCCTTACGAGTGGTGTCTCAATCCCCAGGTAGCGAAGCGGATTTTTGCCAAATGGGGGCAACCCTGTTGCGATCTCTTTGCTTCTCCCTCAAATATGAAATGCAACAGTTAGTTCGCTCTAATTCCCCCCTTCGGGGAACCCCCGAGAGACTCTCTGGTGCTTGCTTGGCCTCCCGGTCTACTTTATGCTTACCCACCGCTACCTCTGATGCTGAAACTCGTACAGAAAGCCAGTCGGTTGGGGAGCAGAATGATCCTCATTGCCCCCATTCTGGCCTAGTCAAACGTGGTTCCCTTACCTGTGGTCTCACCTGGTAAATCCTCCTTGGATTCTGGATCCCCTACCTGATCTAATAACTCATCCTCTAAATCTCCCGATCCCGAATCTGGACAACCTCAAGTTGACAGCTTGGCTGCTCCAGTTCCACTCCTAGTCAGGACTCCCAGAATCTCTTCCCCAGTTAAAGCCATCCTAGTAGCGGCACACAAACCTTTCTCTAGAAAGGTCTATCGCAGTAAGTGGAAGCGTTTCTCCATCTGGGCAGAGAATCATAACTTAGATCCCTTCACAGCGCCGTTACCGACCGTGTTGGATTTCCTTACAGGTCTGTTTCATCAGGGGGCTAGCTGCTCTACGGTCTAGGTTCAACTGGCAGCTATCTCTCATTACCATGTGGGACATGAGTCAGGCCCCTTGATTACGGCTAAATTGTGTAAAACCTTTCTCAAGGGTACCTTCCTGCTCAGACCTCCTGTCAGGGAAGTTATACCCCCTTGGGATTTATCACTAGTCCTACAGGCATTAGCAGCTCCCCCTTTTGAACCTGCTGCTTCGGTTTATCTTAAGTTCCTATCTTGGAAAACTATGTTCCTTGTCGCCATTACTTCCGTGAAAAGAGTTTCTGAGCTTCAGGCCCCACCAGGATAGAGTTTACCTCAGGACCAACCCCTCGTTTCTTCCCAAGGTGGCTTCAGAGGCTAATATCAACCAATCCATTAACCTGCCAGTCTTCTTTCCTAAGTATCAGAACAAAGGAGAATACAAACTGCATTCGTTAGATGTGCATAGACAACTGCGCTTTTACATTCACAGGACTGCTGGTCATAGACAATCCGACCAGTTGTTCATCTCCTTTGCCAAATTTAACTTGGGTAAACATGGATCTCACAGTGTATTCTATCGGCCTATGAAAGTTCTGGGAGACCCGCACCTCGGGGAGTTCATGCACACACTACTCGCTCTATATCTACCTCCGCTGCCTTTAGGTCTAGAGTGTCTTTAGATGATATTTGCTCCGCAGCCACTTGGGCCTCATCTCATACTTTTATCAACCATTATAAGCTGGATGTTATCTCCAGAGGGAGAGCATGTTTTGGCTCCGTAGTGCTCTGGAATATCCTTCCATGATGGCCGCCCAAGATCCAGGTAGCTGGGGACTCTGTCCCAAAGGTTGCTGACAAATAAAGTACCTATTTCAGATTAAGAAGTTATGTACTCACCATAACGTTCCATCTTAGTAAGAAACTTCATTTGTCTGCAACCGTCCCCGCCTCCTTCCCCCTGACCTTCAGAATTTTTAGTTCCTGGATGTCGTCCTTCTAGTCCCCTTCAGGACGTATTTAACCTTTTTTAGCTGCTTGTATGAGGGCAAACTTGATCTGAGGTCAATCAGGGTTGGCAGGGGAGGAGCTAGGAGCTCGGATCTGATAGCTGTGAAACAAGTTGCCGGCTCGGATCAGAGATCGGATCCGATACCCAAAGGTTGCAGACAAATGAAGTTTCCTACTCAGATGGAACGCTATGGTGAGTACATAACTTCTTATTCCAGTTGACACTGGGATGTGTATACCCAGTGCTCCTGAAAGGTGCCTGAGCAGCGTCAACAGCCATGATTGGTGCTTCCTGCTACACTGGTGTTTGAAGCTCACATGAGAAGCTCCTCAGGTTTCTTGGTGGTGGTACCACTTTCTGTGCAGAATATAGCTTTGCAAAGTTTCATTTTTGCTCATTTTTTTTTTACGGGGCTGTCTGCTGTTAGCCTGGTAGCCAGCGTACTGCAGAAGGAACTTCATATTTGCCCTTCTTTGATTTGCTGCTATGGGCAACCGGAGGGACTTCTGGTGCCACCTGTGGACTGGATGCACCAATGTTACAATTTGAAGGGGGGGGATATAACATGAGAAATGTAGTCCTTTCTGATCCTGTCTGGCAGGATTGCCTTTATTGGTGCAGAATTGGGTTCTGTACTGTGGTCATTTCTGTCAGTTAAGGGCCCAGGAGGTCATGAATTTGGTAGGCAAGCCAGCATATAGCAGAGGAGACGAGCCTGAGCATTCCCTTTGAGCTTCAGAGCTGCCGTAGTCAACTTGATGTATTTGCACATCTGGAAATGCAGGTGTTGCAGTGAACACTGAGCTCAGAGTGGTTAGAAAGTAACCTTGCTGTCCCAGTTGATTTGCTTGCTTTAGACTTCTGTTGACAACCCACCAGTCTCCCAGGTGAACTTCAATTTCTACAGTGAAGACTTCTGTAGATGAGTGAGGAGCTAACTCTGGATTTGCTACATAGGTCAAGGAGAGTGATCCCTCTGGGAAATAGGCTCCATGTTTGCCAGATGGAGTTTCCTGCAGCCATCTTGACCCTACAGGCCTAGAGGACAGCTGCTTCTGGGGTCTTCCTGCCTTGGGTCAGAGAACCAGGCTATTTTATACTTAAACTAATCCTTGTCCCCTTGGTTTTGGGAGGACGTGTTTTCAGAGTCATAGGTCTTTGACACAAGAAACATTCAGCTGGAAACTAGGCCCCTGCTGTAGTACTTTTGATTCTCTTGCATCTTTCTGTTTGGGTGTCAGAACTGTCACATAGCAGACTTAGTTTGCTTGTTGTGAAAGATTCTCTATCTGAGTGTAGTACTACTACTTGAGGGCCATGTTACAGGTCGCTCTCATCTCTGCACTTGCATGATTTTGCATCTCAATTACTCATCTTTTAGGAGTGCATGTTGCGTCTACATTTGTCCATTGTGGCTTTGTGGTGTGCATGATTGTCCCGCCACTGGCTGGTAAGCAGTTAAAAGGCGTTCTGCAATTTCACCTTCATTAGAAAGAATCTGTCTTAAATTTGAACTTCATGATTGGCAGGCTTGTCCACTCCCCATATAAACCTTGCTGGTTCAGCAGCATTTCTTCTTTTAAAACTCTATTTGCTGATGCTCACAGCATCTCAATGCTGCAAACAAGTGTTAAGGATATTCCTAGTGTTTCAAAAGGATTGGGTTTCCCTTTGGACCAGTACACAGTTCCTCCAAAGTGTGGTTTCTAAACTATCATCTTCTGCATCATGGAAATCAGGGAAGGAGTCCTTCACAACTTGAAGCTGCCCTAACTCGCTTATGTTTTAGAAATGGGTACATGAGTTACGGACAGCTGAAAAGCTTCTCATTTCCTTTGCTGTAAAAATGAAAAGCAGGCTTTATCAGTCATTGTCAGTGTAGATTGCCAGCTTGCCATCTTTTGTTTTTTTTTTTTTTTTTCTCCTTTTGGTGTCAGGTGATTTACCTTTGCTTAATAACCAATGCAGTCAGAGGCTGTTCCACAAGAGATGTTGCTTCTCCCAGTGCTTATTGCCAAAATGTTTCCATTGCAGACATATTCGGTGCAGTCATTTGGTTCTTGATTCACAGCCTTTCCGAGATGCATTGTCTTAACCATGATATGGGAGTGGAGCCTCATGTCTAATTCGGGTGCTAACCTTCTGATCTGGGCTTTTGGCTGCTCTCCATTTCCCTCTTTGCTATGTTTACTAGTTTGCAGATGTTCATAGTGTTTCACTGTTGCAGTCATTACGCTTGGGTTATCCTGCTGGCAGGCTACCCGCAGTCAGCCAGAATTCCAAAGTCGAGGTCCGGCGTCTGTTGCTGTCGCCTCTTCCCTGACGTTAGTGCGCCAGGGGTAGATGCAGCCGACGCCATTTTCTTCAGTCTGTCTTGCCGCGCGGTGCCTGAAGCAAAAGCAGTTTGCAAGTGCCAGTCGGCCGACTTTTGAGATTTTCGAAATCGAATTTCAGAACCGAAGCCTTCAATAAAGCTAAGTACCCCGTTGGGGAAACAACTACTTGTTCCAGACCGATGTCAGTAAAAGGTAACAATTGTATTTCTTGTGGGAAGCAAATACTTCATAGGGACTTTCACTCTTACTGTATTCCTTGTTTAGGCCCTGACTACGACGTTACTAGTTGTCTGTTTTGTGCTAAATTCAACAAACGCACTAAGCGTTGGTTTGATTTTGCTTTATATTACTTTGGCCGAAGGTTTAACTACACAATGCCGTCGGAACAGCCGACGACTGGAATTCATAAAAAACGCAAAGACAAGGAAAAGGACAGGCATCCGAGGTCCAAAACCGACGCCAAAGCCTCTTCTAGGCCAGTCGCCGGTTCTCAGTGAGGTGCTTTCGCAGCTCCTGACACCCGCTACCTCAGAGCCACAGGCCGGCCGTATCAGACTCCCACGTAGAGACACCTAGGCCTCTGGAAACTCAAGGTATTGGGCCTGCGGAAACTATTCCCTCAGATGAGTCCGGAGCCGCTGAGCAGGCATCTGCTTCTGAGGGTGTTTTCAGACCTTCACAGCTTACTATTAAGTCCACTACAGCAGCCAAGGCAAAGTCAAAAACACCATTAAAGACAAGGAAACAAGTACAGCATTCTCCTGGACAGTCATCCATGCCAAAGAAACAGATGCTTAAAATGGCCGAGGCCCTAATTACTTTGATCAGGGGTTCCCAGCCCCCTTCTGATAAAAGGCCTAGGCAAGACACTGACTGACTCCTCTGACCAGGTTTCTATTTCCTCTGATTCTTCTTCAGATCAGGGATATTCTCTTCCTCCCTATGAGGACTCTGATGCAGAAGAATCTATACCTTCAGCCTCTCCGCCTGAGGATGATTATTTTGGGGCACATCATGAGGGAGCATTTCCATTGGGAGAGCCAGGATTATTCAGAATCCAAGAAAAGGCTCAGGGACTTTCTTTTATTGCCTCAGCACAGGCCCCATGGCTATCCCCCCTGTGCTTGATATTGTCGGTGATGTTTTCTCTGAATCCAGTCTGTCTCCTGATTCTTTACCCCCTGCACCAGTCAAGCCAGACAGGTACTATAGGATCACAGACTCTCATAAATTTCTTTATAAAAACCCTGCTGCTGACCCAGAAGCAATTTCTGAGAGTCCCAAAGGGGTTAAGTTTTCCACTGCAATAAACCCTGTCCCCTCTGATAGGGATTCTAGAGCTCTGGATAGATGGGGGAAAAAGTTTACACTTCTGCTACTTTAGCTGTAAGGGCTTTAAACTGCCAATTTCACATGCTTAAATATCAACAGTACCTCATGTCTTTGTTAAAACAGAAAATGCTTACAAACTCAGTCCTGACAATAAGGCAATGCAGGATTTATTGCATGCAGCTGAACAAGTGGGAAAGCATTCTCTGCAATGTGGTTTTGATTCATTAGAGGCTTCTGCTGCAGTTACAGGCTCTGTCATTCGAAGGAATGCTTGGTTGAAAGAACAAAGTTTACCTGAACATGTTAAAGTAAAATTATTGGATGCTCCACTACAGCATGATACTTTGGTGTTAAGGCAGAAGAGGTGTTAAAGAAAATGGAGGATAAAGCAAAATCAATGCAGACAGTAAAGGATTTCTTACAGGTTCAACCACCTAGGTTTAGCAGAAACTGGCCTTCAAAAAATTGGTCCTTTCCGGTGTCAGACATGCCACAAAGAGGCAGATACATACGCCCAAGAGGCAGATCTCAGCCCCAAGACTCCTACAGACCTAAACAATGGAGTGTTTCAGCCCCCAAAGGAGGAGGAGACAAATCACAACCTTATAGGTAACAGTTCCAATGACTTCCCTCTACAAATCCCAAGCTCTTACCTTTTGGCAGCACCCTTAGGGGGAAAGCTAGCACTTTTCTCACAAAAGTGGCATATAGTCACCCAGGGCAAATGGGTACTGAATATTGTTTCTCGGGGTTACAAGTTCCACTTTCACACCCTTCCAAAATCAAAAGGTATGTCGGACCTGCCCCAAAACCAATGGGCAGAGGCACAAAAACAAATTTCTGCTGTCATGGACATGAGAGCTATTCAAAGCGTACCACAGCAAGAACAGGGACAAGGATTTTACTCAAGACTTTTCCTGGTACCCAGAAAGGACAAAGCCTGGAGACCAATACTGGACCTGTCAATCCTAAATACTTTCCTGGATGTTCCAAAATTCAGAATGTTAACACTGCAGCAGCTGGGCAAGAAGGCTTGGCTGGTTACTTTGGCCCTCAAGGTGGCATACCTGCATGTCCCAGTCAGACAATCTTGCAGAAGATACCTCAGGTTTGTAGCTGGCTCAATGCATTACCAATTCTCTGCACTGCCCTTTGGCTTATCTACTGCACCCAGGGTCTTCACAAAATGCCTGGCACCATTAATTGCATTTTGCAGACAAAAAGGAATTCAAATATATCCCTACTTGGACGACTGCCTTATTCAAGCAGAGAGCAAGGACATTCTACTAAAGCATCTGGTGTTTGTAAAAAGATTACTAATTTGCCTAAGGTACACAGTAAACGAAAATAAATCAAAACTAGTGCCCTCGCAAGATATAATATTCCTGTGTGCAAGTTTAAATACAACTGCCCAGATGGCGTATCTCACACCAGACAAGCAAAGGCAACTGACTCATTACTTTCAAATGATGGCAACAAAGACCCAGCTCCCTGCAAGAAAAATTCTGCAGGCCCTGGGCTTCATGGCATCGTGCATTCTACTAATTCCATATGCAAGACTGCATATGAGGAAACTACAATGGTATTTAAAAAGTGTTTGGACTCCACATTGCCACAGTCTGGAAACAATAACAACTCTTAGTTCCCTGCCTGCAACAGGAGTTTTGATGGTGGTCACTGGCCTGTGAAACAAGGGACAGCCTTTCACCTAACCCACAGCCAGGCAGACAATAACATATGCATCGGATTATGCCTGGGGGGCACACATGGCAGGAAAATGTATTCAGGGCACGTGGCCCAAGGAACAAATGCATCTTCATATCAATCAAAAAGAAATGCTAGCTGTACAGAATGCCCTGGCAGCCTTCAAGGATCTACTACATCCAGGACAACTATTACTAAAGATGGGTAATACCACAGTTATGTGGTACATAAGCAAGCAAGGGGGCACACATTCCTACCACCTCTGCAGGCAAGCCATGACTTTGTGGAACACAGCACTGACCTATCAAGTGCATCTGCAGGCACAATTCCTGCCAGGAACAAAAAATACACTGGCAGACTAAGCAGAAATCTCATGGATCCTCACGAATGGAAACTAAATCCACAGGTCTTCAGCGTGATAACAAGGAAATGGGGACACCCAGACATTGGATCTTTTTGCCTCCCCTCACAACTGCCAACTACAGAGATTCTGCACAAGAACTTATCACTCACAAGCATGGAAAGTGGATGCTCTATCATTCAGCTGGAAAACCCTGACAGTTTATGCCTTTCCTCCACTACCTCTGCTTCCCAAGGTGCTCCTAAACGTCAGACAAGAGAAGCCAAAAAAATTATCCTGATTGCCCCAGACTGGCCACGCCAGCATTGGTACCCAATCCTAAAGAGCTTGTCTCAAGGCCTAGCCTGGCCTTTACCTCAAATTCCTCATCTTTTGACTCAACAAAACAATCAGATTCTGCAAAGTCAACTCAGAACCTTAAATCTGGCTGCATGGCAGATAATATAGCCACTCAGACCACACCTCTCTCTAAAGCTGTTATGGATGTCATTTTAGAAGCCAGGAGGCCCAGCACTAGGAAGTCTTGTGCAGAAAAATGGAAGACATTTTGTGCTTGGAACCAGGCACAAGGACTCGAACCACTTGTTCCAAATATACCTCAGATTTTACAATACCTAACTGAGATGCTGGACAAAGACCTACTCTTCTCATCAATTAAGATCCATGCCTCTGCCATTTCAGCTCATTACAGTACGGAACTTCCTATTTTCTCTCATCCACTACTAAGAATGCATCTCAGAGGGGCAAAAAAATAAGACCCCAAGGAGAGCACCAATACCTACTTGGGACCTCAATTTTGTTTTAGAAAAGCTCACACTGCCTCCTTTTGAGCCAGCCAATACAGCTGATATAAAATTCTTATCATGGAAAACTGCTCTGCTCCTAGCAATAACTTCAGCAAGACGCGTCTCAGAGTTACAGGCATTAATGGCAGTGGAACCTTTCATCATTATCATCAGGACAGGGTCTCGCTAAGGACAAACCCAACAGTGTGGCTCTTAACCAAACCATTCATCTGCCAACATTCTATCCAAATCCCCAGAATAAATGAGAAAGACTTCTGCACGCTTTGGACATACACAGACAGCTACGATTCTACTTTGACAAAACAAAAGCTTTCAGGAAAAACTGAGCAACTGTTTGTAGCTTATGCTGCAGGATCACAAGGAAAGCCCATCTCAAAGCAGACCATTTCAAAATGGATAGGACACTGCATTCACTTCTGCTATTCACAACATGGCAAATCAGTGCCTAAGGGCATTAGGCCACATTCTACCAGAGCAGCAGCCACTTCAGCCTTCCTCGGAGGAGTACCAACCAAAGACATTTTAGAAGCTGCAACCTGGAGTTCAGTGCACACTTTCACCAAGCACTACCACTTACCTCTCTACTCTAAATCCAGAGCAGGCTTTGCCACTGCAGTTCTGCAGGGCCTGTGGCCCAGCCACCCAACCTCAGCTTTGGGATTCAACCCAAGTGTAATGACTGCAACAGTGAAACACTATGAACATAGTACAGTTGTGTACCTACCATAAATGTAGATGTTCGAGTGTGTTTACTGTTGCAGTCCAGGTTACCTACCCACCATCCCCCTTTTCTTTGCTGGGACTTTTCTGTACTTCTCAATTCTATACAACCTATGGTGGTGTATTTGCTTGTAGATGAAGGAAATGTTTATTTTAGTACATGCATGCTTTTTGCATAATTTTTTCAGCCTTCCTATTTGGGGGGCACCTGACATGTGGGGCAAGAAAAACTGAAGAAACTGGCGTCGGCTGTATCTTTTATACCCCTGGTGTACTGACGTCAGGGAAGAGGTGACATCAACAGATGCCGGACCTAGATTTTGGAATTCTGGCTGACTGCGGGTAGCCTGCCAGCAGGATAACCCAGTTGTAATCAAAAAAATGAACCAAGAAGCAACCAGATGTAGAAAACAACAGGCACAGTATCCACCAACAGATTTATTGTAAAAACTCAAATCTCTGATGTCTCGGCCAAAGCCTTCAAGGAGAATAATACACTCTCAACAATGTAGCAATATATACATCTAAATACAAAATAATTACACAATTAATCAATTACATCCCACACATCAATCAAGTAATGCCTTCCAATTGAACTCCTCATTAAGCCCAAAAGGAGACATAGTTTTAAATTTTAAAATATACATGGCTTCTTTCTGCAATAATAGAGTTTTAACATTCATATTATAATATGCAGAAACACAGACTTGCTCTAACACAGTACCTTTTAAACCAACACTGTTACTGTCATGAAATTGTGCAAAATGTAAAGCTACAGGGCTTTCAACATTAGCATTGTTTATATCCCTAATGTGCTCTAAGAGCCTTGTTTTAAATGCCCTTTTAGTCTCTCCTATATAAAATTTTTTACAAGGACATTGTAGGGAATATACAACACCTACTGAATCACAATAAAAACAATTCTTAATACTAAATTTGACATTATTAATAAAGTAAAATAAGGTACAATATGTTTACAGGCTTTACACTTCCCACAAGGGAAAGTTCCAACTTTAACAGGTTCCCTATATACTCCTGGAGACGGTATACTGAACTTACTTTTAACCAAAAAGTTTTTAATATTTCTTCCTTTACGGTAAGAAAATTTTAAATTCAGATTCAGCCACTGTTGTACATTCTTTAAAGAACATAAAGCCAAAAACGGCCCACAATATCAAGAAACTGCATAGTAAAACAACCAAAAGTGGTTACAAAATAAATAACTTCATTTTTCTTATTAATACTACCATGCCTTACCACATCACGACCATATATGTTAACATTTTTACAAATTGTTGGTTTAGTACCTCTAACCAACCTATCAAAGCTTTTATTTAAAATTTCCTTCCCATACCCTCGGGCTATAAATGAATCAACCATGGATTTCATTTCTTTGTGAAATATTTCAGGCTTATTACAAAGTCTATAAATTCGTAACATTTCCCCATAGGGTAAAGCATTTAATGTATGGGGGGGATGCCCACTAGTACCATGTAAATATTGGCAAACCCCTTCAAACTTTTTGTTAAGGGAGGTAACAATATTCCTACCATCAGAAATATCCAACACAACATCTAAAAAAGGAACAATACATCCAATTTTCAACCCATCAAATTGTAACAAATATTTATTCTTATTTATATCATTAAAAAATTCCATTATATCATTTTCATTACCATCCACTAAAAATATCAAATCATCCACGTACCTATAGTATTCAATCACATGCGTGTGAAAAAATTTATGTTTATAAATAACTTCCAACTCAAATAATCCCATAAAAAGATTGGCATACATGGTGGCAAAGGCAGCCCCCATAGCCGTGCCCTGTAACTGCTGGTATAAAGTATGATTAAATTCAAAAAAATTATGAGTCAGACAAAAATGAACCAATTCAACTATATATTCTGTAGCAGGAAAATCTCCTAGAAAGAACCTAATAGCCTCTATTCCAAACTGATGCTTAATATTAGTATATAAGCTCTTAACATCAACAGTGACCCATAACATGTTCTGATTCAGTTTTATCTTTCTAATTTTTTCCAAAAAATCAAAAACATCACATATATAAGAAGGTAATTTAATAACATATGCAGACAAAAAAATGATGTATGAAAATACCTAAATTATGCAAAAAATAATAAGAACCTGAAACTATAGGCCTGCCTGGAGGGTTTAGATAGATTCTTGTGTATTTTAGGCAAGCAGTAAAATAACGCCATTTTACAACCTTCCACCTTAAACTTATTTTTAACTTCTGCTTGACAGAAATAACCTAAACTGACCCCTTTATTAATAAGGTCCAAATATTCATCAATGGATGTAGTATATACCTTTAAATCAACCACTTTGTATGTATTCATATCACTCAAGTGGTCCATGCACTTAACCAAATAATTCGAATAGTGCATGGCTACCAACTTATTCCCCTTGTCGGATGGCTTGAAAACAACCTCCCTCATCCTTCCAAGAGCTAACAAAGCTTTCCACTCTTCAAATTGCATATTATACTTTATACTTGATCTCTTACCCATGTACTCCTTATATGGTGTCTCAGTAAAATGATTTACCAAATTTACAAACTGACATACCTCTCCAATTTAAACTGTTAGGAACAAAATTACTGTGTGAAGGAACCTTGGTCGTGTCAAACTTATAGTAGGCATTAGTTTCACAATCAGACACACATGAATAGAAGCTATCAGAAAGACTACTAACACTATCATCACAAGGTGTAGAAGAGAAAATTTGTTCACTTTTAAAAAAATATTTTAGATGTAGTTTTCTACCAAAGGAGTACACAGTTGTAATGACTGCAACAGTGAATACACTCGAACATCTACATTTATGGTAGGTACCCAACTGTACTTTCCGTTCAGTTGTAGGACACCCCCCCCCCCCTCCGGGGTCCTTATGTTTTTACTGCATCACTTGATCTTCACACCCCTTCCTTGGTTGGTCAGAGACACCTTCCTAGTGTCCTACTGTTCTTTGACAGCACCTTTATGTAGGGGGGTTCCTGTTAAGTGTGGTTTGCATATGGTTATGTATTACTTTGAAGTAGTGTCTGATTTTTTTTTTCTTGATTTGTAAGAAATTTGCTTGCACAGTGGTTGAGGCAACCTGGCTGACCCAGGGACAGATGTGCTGTTCATGGGCAGAGCATCTCAGTAAAGCATGCACCACAACAGTATGCACCCTAGAGCATATAAGCTTGAGAGAATAAGAAAAATAAGTCAAAACAGAAGTGAAGGTAAACCCTATTGTGGACTCGCCAGGATGTAGCCATCGTAAATCTGATACAGTAAGAGCTAACCTGCTCCACTTAATCTTCTGTTACAGTAAAACGTGAGTGTTGCCATTACAGAGCATACCACACAGGAAACAAATGCCAGCTTTACCTCAGCCCACTGCCTGTTGCTAGGACTGTACCTCAAAAAAAAAAAAAAAAAACCTCACATTCTCCAGTGTGTGCAGGGCCTTGCTAAAGTATTTAATTTTTCTGTTTTCGTAACTTTTATCCAAACAGCATTATTAATTGCGAAGAGCTTGAAACCACTGGCATTCTGTGCCATTCACATTCATTACTGCTGCAGTTGGTCAAGGTACCATACACTGAAGTGCGAGGTTTGGGGCATAGCAGTGCCTGTCTTAAGACTTTATTCTGTAGCTCACTAATGAAGCACTACAACACAGACTGACCATGTCCTTTAGGGTATTTCATAATTGCCACATCTTTCTCAGTGTGTGCTTCATTGAATTGTATGTTGTAGAAGACGTGTACTTTTTAAGTTGCCTGGGAAGTAGCAGTTTTGGTGTGTCATGGTCCCTGATATTTAGTGCATCTTTTTCATGTTGTATATTAAATTTGACTGTTTTGTAAGGCAGTATGTGGTACTTAACACATTTTACCTTTTTTACAGATTTGTCAACTGAACTTTGCTTGCTCCCTAATAGCCCATCCTTCTAATTTATTTTTTATTAGGTAAACAATGCCACAGCACGAGTGATGACCAATAAGAAGATGGTCAGTCCATATGCAAATGGTAAATGAACAAGTTGTATTCTAGTTACTTTTCTCACACCTGTTACGGTTAGCATTGTAATACAGAAATCATAATATGTCAGAGTTTGGAGGCATTTTTATCCTTCCATGTTGTATATGTTGGGATTCATTTTTTTAAAAGTTAGAAGCGTTTCCAAAGACTGAGAACCAGAAGGAAGAGAACAGTGGAAGTGGAGACAGTCATGAACTGTTTACTTAGCTTTTTTTTTTTTCAAAAGCATTGTAGTAGTATGAAATGCCTTCCATTGAAGGTTTGTTCTGGATTACTACTACAGTGACTGTTCTTTCTTTAGGAAGTGACTTTTTTAGACTCTAGGTTCATATACAGTGTCCTTCTTTGAAATGGTAATAGGATGAAGTTTCTACTTGTTAAGAGAATGGTATAGCATTAATTGTACTGGGAATTAGCGGTAGGCAGACAAGTCATCCTGACTGACTTGGAGTTGTAGATGTCCCTAGAGTGAAGCAGGATGTCTATGCTGACTGCATTTGTAAATTGCTTGGTAGAAAAAAATCTGCCTCATTTTAAGTTTGCTTTTGCAGCTCAGTGCAATTGGTAGTCAAGCAGTTTCATCTGGATGACTTCCAAAACAATGCAGTAAACATTCAGCTCTGGTAATTTGTCTCGCTTAGTTGGGCTGTGTTGTTTTAGTGTTTGTTCAGCGTAGTTTTGGATATTTTTCAGAGGCCAGGTGCATCCTTTTAAGATTATCAGTACATGCAAGTGTATGATATAGATTCCGTTAAAGGATTGCCATGATGTCCTATGTTACTGTTGCAGCATTCTTTACATAAGGGATTCCCTGCCTAGGGCAGCCTGATATCTGGCCAGTATACCAAAGCCTTTAGGTTGTAATGGGTATGCCGTATGTCACACATATGATCCCCGTGCACAGCGTAAGGCATAAAGGTTGGGTCTGTATTCTAATCGACCACTTAGCTTGTTGAACACCTAAACGTTGACAGCTAAGGGTCGAAAACTTACAATCTCGAACGGCCAGATAAGCAAATTCTTTCATCGGGGAAAGAATTTGCTTGGCCATGCCACCCTAACATAAACTTCCAAGCTGTAATAAAGTGGGGGGCTTCGACTCCCACACCCCCTAACTAAATTTACCAACTCCGGGATCCTCTACATTGGGGAAAGGGCTGATTTCCGATAATGGCCAAGCAAATTCTTTCCCAATGAACATAGCTGGCCTTAGGCATAGGCCAACTAGGCGGCTGCCTAGGGCGCCGTTCTAACAGGGGCACTTTTCCAGTATTTATTTGGTGTAGGTAGACCAGGATTGGAGAACCGGGTGGTGTGTTGGGGGGCACCATGGAGTCCTTTTGCCTAGGGCACCAGTTGAGCTAAGACCGCTCCTGCCAATGAAAGAATTTGCTTACCTGGCCATTCCACATTGTAAGTTTTCGACCATTAGCTGTCGACGTTTAGGCATTTGACAAGCTAAGTGGTCGATTAGATAATATAAACCCTAAAAGTGAAGTCCGGCATACCATCCTAAGAACTTCTTTGCTGCCACTCTATCTTTGATCGTTGGTTTGAATACTCATTTGTCTGATGGTTACAAAACCACTTTCAGATAAGTGCCCTGTTATAGTTTTTTGATTTTCTTGTCTTTGTTTTACCTTTTTCTTATTGCTGGCTTAATGTCATCAGCTTAGCTTACTGTTGTGTATTCCACTGTGGTGAAATTGTTTAAAATAATGTAGACTACTACATTAAGTTTTAACAAAGTTGTGTATTTTCTTATTTCTCCACTCTGTGGCTAATACTTCTATGGAAACTTTGTCAAATTGTAGCCTGTTTGTTAAGCTGTTATATGCTGTTTGTCAACTAATGTATGTTTAAACTTTTAACTGTGTAATTTTAATGGAGCTTATCTCCCCGGGCCTCCGCTGAAGACTGGCAACCCTGCCCAGTCTGATTTACCCGGTAAATATAAAATAAATAAAAATAATAAATCAAGTAAGGGGAAATGGCAGTGCAGTAGACAAATTCCCCATAAAGATAATCATGATTAGTGTTTATTTTGCTTAGGTTCTTCCCACAACCATATGTTTTGTGTGAATTTTCGTAATATTTTGCATAGTCTTTCTTCCCTTGCTCTTTATTTAGAAAAACAATGACTTAACATGTTGGCTAAAAACCCTATGGAAGGATCTCCCTGGCCCCGAGGGTCAGCTGTCTATGAAGAAGACCAAGAAAGCTGATCAGAAGTTCATCATGTTACCCTGCTGCAGTCATCACACTTCGGTTATCTTGTCGTCAGGCGGTCCCGCAGTTGGCCTGAATTCCAAAGTCTTGGTCCGGCGTCTGTTGCTGTCTCTTCTTCCCTAACGTCAGTGCGCCAGAGGCATATATGAGGCATCTGGCACCATTTTCTTCAGTCTTTCTTGCCGCGCAGTGCCCAAAGCAGAAGCAGTTCGCAAGTGCCGGTCAGCCGACACCTGAGATTTTCGAATCTAATTTCAGTCCGAAGTCTTCAAAGCTAAGTACCCCGTTGGGGAACCTTTTCTTGCCTCAGTCTGATTTCAGAAAAAGTTAACAATTGCATTTCTTGTGGGAAGCAAATACCTCATAAGGACTTTAATTCTTATTGTATACCTTGCCTAGGCCCAGACCACGACGTCACTGGTTGTCTGTTTTGTGCTAGGTTCAATAAACGAACTATAAAGCGACGCTTTGATTTTGCACAACACTACTTCGGTAGGAAATTTAATTACACTATGCCATCGGAGCAACTGACTACCGGCGTGCATAAAAAACTCAAAGATAAAGACAGGCAGTCTAGATCCAAGCCAGACTCCAAGGTCTCTGCTTGGCTGGTCGCCGGTTCTCCGGTTTTCAGTGAGGCACCTACACAGCCCCTAGCGACCGCAGATTTGCAACCCCAGACCGCTTCGGATTCTCAAGCAGAGTGTTCTAGGCTGACACAGCCTTTTTCTTTAGGCTCTACCGACAACATTGCAGGAGGAGAAGCGGGTGCTGTGGGAAACACCTTCGGTTTCAGAAGGTGTCTTCAGACCGACTACTCTCAACATAAAATCTTATGCTAAGCTTAAGACTCCTCTAAAACCAAAAAAGACTACACATCAGTCTCCAGTTCAAGGCCCCATGCCTAAGAAACAGATGCTTAAAATGGCTGAAGATTTGATTTCTTTAATCAGGGGTTCCCACCCCCCCCCCCAGACAAAAGGCCTAGACAAGAGGAGGATTATGCCTCCTCTGATAAAGTGTGTATTTCCTCAGGCTCCTCTGAGGAACAGGATTACTCCTTTCCCCCTTATGAAGATTCTGATGCTGAAGATTCCATTTCCTCAGCTTCTCCCCCTGAAGACTATTCCTTTGGGGAAACCTTACATACCATGAGGGAACATTTCCACTGGGAAGGTCAGGACTACTCAGACTCAAAGAAAAGGCTCCGAGAGTTTCTTTTACTCCCCCAGCACAGACCACTTGCTATCCCTCCAGTTTTAGACATTGTGGTTGATGTTTACTTAGAAACTAGTCTAAATCCAGATTTTCTGCCTCCTGCTCCAGCCAAGCAACACCGATATTATAGAGTGTCTGACTCTCACAAATTCCTTTACAAAAGCCCTGTTGCTGACCCAGAGACTATCTCCCAGGGTCCCAAAGGGGCTAAGGCTTCTATGGCTAAAAATCCTGTACCCTCTGAAAGGGACTCCAGAGCATTATATAGGTGGGGGAAGAAGGTTTACACCTCAGCTACTCTAGCTATGAGAGCACTAAATTGTCAATTTCACATGCTGAAATACCAGCAATTCCTAAACAAAAGATGAGCACGCACCCTCAACAGTCTGAATTCAAGGAAATGCAGGATCTGTTGCATGCAACTGAACAGGTGGGCAAACATACTTTACAATGTGGATTTGATTCCTTGGAAGCTTCCTGTAGAGCAGCTGTTACTGGGTCTGTTATACGTAGGCATGTTTGGTTAAAGGAACAAACTCTGCCTGATCATGTTAAAGCAAAGTTACTAGATGCACCCTTACAGCAGGATGTCTTAATTGGAGTTAAAGCAGAAGAGGTTTTAAAGAAAATGGTGGATAAGGCAAAATCTATGCAGACGGTCAAAGATTTCTTACAGGTACAACCCCCACGCTTCAGCAGAAATTGGCCAACAAAAAATTGGTCCTTTCCAGCTTCTGACAGACCACAGAGGGGTAAATACAGACGCCCAAGGGGCAGAGGTCAAGCACAAATCACTTACAAACCTCGCCAATGGGGCACTGCAAAACAGAAGGGAGGAGAAGACAGGTCCCAAACTACTAGAAGACAAACACAATGACTTAAACCCCAAACTGCCAAGCAAAGCTCTCTTGGCAGCTCCCTTGGGAGGAAAATTAGCACTTTTTGCAGACAACTGGCGCATCATCACAAAGGACAAATGGGTCCTAGACATTATCTCACAAGGATACAGATTCCATTTCCACACCTTGCCAGTGATAAAAGGAATGCCAAACCTGCCACAAAATCAATGAGCAGAGGCACAAAAGCAAATTACAGCTCTCATGGACATGAGAGCCATTCAACTGGTACCTACACAGGAGCAAGGTCAAGGATTTTACTCAAGGCTCTTTCTAGTCCCCAGAAAGGACAAGGCTTGGAGACCCATTCTGGACCTTTCTAAACACCACCTTGCAAGTACCCAAATTCAAGATGCTAAACACTACAGTAGCTTCTTCCCATGTTGGGCAAGAAAGCTTGGCTAGTAACGTTGGACCTTAAGGAGGCATACCTGCGTGTCCCTATCAGACAAAATTGCAGAAGATACCTCAGTTTCATTGCAGGCTCAATCCATTGCCAATTCTCTACACTGCCCTTTGGCTTATCTACTGCGCCCACTGTCTTCACAAAATGCCTGGCACCAGTAATTGCGTACTGCAGACAGAGGAATTCAAATATACCCATACCTGGACGACTGCCTCATCCAAGCAGAAAGCAAGGACATTCTCTTACAACATCTGGCTTTTGTAAAACACCTTCTAAGTTGCCTAGGGTACACAGTAAACGAAAAGAAATCAAAACTAGTGCCCTCACAAAATATGACATTCCTGGGTGCCAGCTTGAATACAGCAGCCCAAATGGCTTATCTGACTCCAGACAAACTACAACCAACTCAATACTTCAAAATAATGGCAACAAAGACCCAACTCCCTGCAAGAAAAATTCTGCAGGCTGTGGGCTTCGTGGCATCTTGCATACTACTAATACCATTTGCTAAACTGCATATGAGGAAATTACAATGGTACCTTCAAAGCGTATGGACTCAACACAGCCACAGCTCGGAAACAATGATACCTCTCATTCCCTGCCTTCAACAGGAGTTTCTATGGTGGTCACAGACATGTCACCTCAACAAGGGTCAGCCTTTCACCTTACCCCCAGCCAGGCAAACTATGACAACAGATGCATCGGACTATGCCTGGGGGGCACACATGGCAGGGCAGTGCGTTCAAGGCATATGGACTGCAGATCAAAGAAATCTGCACATCAATCAAAAAGAAATGCTAGCTGTACAGAATACTCTGATAGCCTTCAAGGACCTCTTACATCCAGGACAGCTTATAATAAGGACAGACAACACCACAGTAATGTGGTACATAAGCAAGGGGGTACACACTCCTACCCTCTATGCAGGCAAGCAATGACCTTGTGGAACACAGCACTGGCTTACCAAGTTCAATTACAAGCTCAATTCCGGCAGGAAAAAAGAACACATTGGCAGACGACCTAAGCAGAAACATCATGGATCCCCACGAGTGGAAATTGGATCCACAAGTATTTGCAATGATAACTCAAAAATGGGGGCGCCCAGACATAGACCTGTTTGCCAACCCCCAAAACTATCCGCTATCAAAATTTTGCACCAGGACATTTCACCATCAAGCTTGGAAAGTGGACGCACTCTCATTCAGTTGGAAAATGCTGACAGTATATGCCTTTCCTCCATTGCCCCTTCTCACAAAGGTGCTGCTGAAAGTCAGGATGGAGAGACCCGGAATGATGCTCATTGCCCCAGACTGGCCACGCCAGCACTGGTACCCACTACTAAGGAACATGGCCCACCATGGATTTTATCACAAATTCCTCATCTGCTCACACAGCAAGACAGTCAGATTCTACACGGCCAGCTCAAAACCTTAAGATGTTATGTGATCCTATCTCGCCTACATTCTGACTGATGGGTTCGGAGCCAATCCCTCGGCTCCGACTCGGCACGCTTATGCCAAAGAGCGAAGTCTCTTATTGGCTGAGCTTACTATATCCCAGGATGCACCACTACCAGTCCCCCAGATCTCGTTTGCCGCTAACTAGCAAAGACGTGGTCTCGAGCTGGCTGAGCTAAGTAGTGTTTTTCACTAACTTTTTCTGTCAGGAAATTTCTATTTCTATAACAAAAAGCTGTTTTAACGGCTATACCGTACTTTTTGTGTGTGATTGGGTATTTTTGTGGAAAATTTGTGTGTGATTGTGTGTTTGTTCTGACTAGAGGCCCCCCTTTGAACTGAAGGGCCTTTCCCTGTCAGTAAATTTAATTTCAAATCCTTTCAAATCTAGGATCCCCTTTAGTTATTTTCTGTAGTTGTCGGACTGTCAACCTTAATCGGCAACCGTGAGCTGATCATTGTAGTGACAGTCAATTTAAAAAAAAAAAAAAAAAACAGTGTGTTTTTCTTTGCTACTGAATTCGTTGCTATAATGTCTCAGACTCCTAGGCCTTCGGGCTTTAAGAAGTGCACTAAGTGCAACTTTAAAATGTCAATCACAGATAACCACTCTCTCTGTGTATTGTTTGGGCGCTAAACATTTGCAGGAGTCCTGCAGCGTGTGTCACGCGTTTTCCTCGAGGGTCCTCCAAGAGAGGAAAAATAAACTTATTTTGAAAGGCCTTATAAAACCCTCTTTTGAAGAAGCATTAGAGTCCTCTCCTTCTCCTGCTAAAAAGAAAAGGGCGTCGGCTCCGACCAGTCCATCGGACCCGACCGCCAAAAGACATAGGCAGGCTTCTCCTTCGGCTCCACGGACTTCGGAGCCGAGGCGGAACGTCTGCCTCGATGCCTCCAGTCTCGACTCCTCTGGGTTCGAGCAGACGGCTGGGGCATCGAGGCGGGTCACCTTCATCGGCTCCACTGATCTCGGAGCCGATGAAGGTTGTCCTCAGACACTTCCTCCTCGGCGCGAAGTCCTCTTTGGCACCGATGGAAATTGGCTTGTGCTCTTCTTGGCCGATAGTTATCGAGTCGCCTCGAGCCGGTCCCCTAGTCCCTTGGAGCCGTTGGAGACCTACTCGAACCCGTTCGGTCTCCTCCAGGTCATCGAGGATGTCAGATTCGGACATAGACAGGGTGCTCCAAAGACTGTTCCAGTCCCCAGTCTTTCAAAAATTTGTTTCGGCTCCAACCCAATTGGCTTCGAGCCGATAGCCCTCCATTGCCATTCCTCCTCCGACTGCTTCGGCTCCGTGAGCAGGTGCTGATGGAGCCAGTGGAGATCCTAGGGTCGGCTCCGACCCTTACTACAACCCGCCTTGGTCCGAGTTTAGCACGGACTTCTTGGCCGGACCGGGGTGACGTTTGGGACCTATGCTGTCGGTTCCGAGCCTCCCTCTCGGTGCTTGCGCGGACTTCCGTCTGCTATCATGGCTCGGGACCGGACACTCCCAGGATTCTGGGGTCCGGCTTTCAGAGCTATGAGGAGTGCCTTGGCCAAGTCTTCTTGCCATCTCTACGGCTTTACCGGCACCTTCCTGGGCATGGAGACTGGGTCTTTGGCAGTTCCCTGTCTCTAGGCAGCGGAGCCCGGGCCTGAGGTTACCCCACTGGGGTTCCCTCCTCCTGAGGGTTCTCGGAGTTGTCTTGGAAGAGCCCCCAAGGAAGAGATCGTACAAGAGGAAGCACGTGGACTCCCCCGACGAGTCTCTTACATCGGACACTGATCTTGATGCGGAGGGGTCCCCAAAGTCGTCCTCGGATGATGTCTCGTTTGCAGACATTCTAGAAATCCATAAGCAACGAGGCGGCTGGAATTCCAAACCCCCCTCCGTTGATGAGTCAGTGTTTCTCAAGGCCTTCGGGGCTCAGCCCTCCGCCTCCTGGGTGTCTCCGCCCTTCGACGAGCTCCTGGATTTGGTTTGTCGGGCGTGGGAACACCAGATACTGTGGAACCAGTGCCTTCTCGCCCTAACAAATTTTTGTCTGCCCCACCCGAGAAGGAGTTCTTGTGAAGGCGTGGCTGTAGATGCCATGGTGGTGGCATCTGCTACCCAGCAGGGCGTGGCAGTGGCTTCAGCGTCCGTCCATCCTCCTAATAAGGAGTCTAGGAGCATGGACCTGCAGGGAAGCGCACTCTGACTTCAGCGGCCTTTACTCTGAGGTCCCTGAATTATTTGGCACATTTCACCAGACTACAGAGGGATCTGGTCAAGGAGCTCTCAGACTCCCTCTCAGGTAACCTACCTGAGCAGCTAGCCCAGTCGGTTAGCTCTCAGTTGGCTATCCTTACCTCGATTTCTAACTCGTCCATGAGGCTCATTTCATATGCGGCCAAAGGGGCTGGCAGGCGGCAGGCACAGGCGTGGCTCTCACGGAGACAAGCCTGGCTCCGTTGTGTCATTCGCGGAGGCCTTCAAGTCTTCCTTTGCCGGCGCTCCCTTTGATGGGTCCTCTTTGTTTGGACCCAAGGTAAAGACACTCTTACCGCTGTGAGCAGGAGGGAAAGACTTTATCTGCCGTAGGAGCACGTTATTCCACTCCCTTTCGGCCTTATCCCAAGGCTAAAAGAGGAGGGAAGATGTGGTTCCGCAAATCACAGAAATTCTTTCCCCAACAGCAGGAAGATTCCCCTTCCAGAGGCAGAGGACGGGGAAATTATTCTGGGAGACACCATCCCAGAGGCGGCAGAGGCCCCCGTAACAATGGAGACCGCGAGTCCTTTCGTGGCTCTTCAGCCTCCCACACTCCATGAGGGATTGCCCGTCTGTGCTGCTCCGGAGCCAGTCGGGTGCCGTTTTGCCAAGCACCTAAAAGCCTGGGAGTCTATTACTCAGGACAGATGGGTGCTTCGGATTATTGCCGGAGGTTACACCATTCCCTTCACACACTCACCCCCACCGTCCAAAAAAATCCCGGACCCACCACCCAGTCAAAGGGAAATTGCAGCCGTAGAAGCTTCAAAGCTGCTGGAAAAAGGAGTCATCCAACCGGTCCCCAAAGACCAGAACGGATCCGGAAACTACTCAAGGTTCTTTTTAGTGCCAAAAAAGACAGGGGACCTGAGACCCATATTGGATCTCAGCAAACTAAACCAGTCAGTCATGAAGTCCAAATTCCGGATGGTCACCTTACAATCCATTCTCCCATTGTTGGAGAAAGATGTTTGGATGTGCTCCATAGATCTCAAGGATGCCTATTATCACATATCGATACATCAGGCATCCAGGAGGTATCTGCGCTTCAGCCTGGGAGACGGTCATTTCCAATTTTGTGCTCTGCCCTTTGGTCTCACCACAGCCCCCAGGGTGTTCACCAAGTGTTTGGCAGTAGTGACTGCTCACCTGAGGAGTCTCGGATTCCAAGTGTTTCCCTATCTGGATGACTGGCTCCTGACTGCCACCACCAGGCATCTACTACTAGAGAACCTACAAGCCACCATCTCCCTGGGTGCTTCCCTGGGAATTACATTCAACTGGTCAAAGTCTGTCTTGCTGCCTTCTCAGCGCATAAGATTCATAGGAGCAGAGATAGACTCAAAATTGATGCGAATCTTCCTTCCTACCGAAAGGATACAAACATTACAAGGTCAAGTCCGAGCCCTGCTTCTAAGATCCAAAGCCCCAGCCAGGTTGGTCCTGCAACTTTTAGGTTCAATGTCTGCCACGGTTCTCCTAGTTCCTCTGGCAAGATTGCACATGAGAATTCT
This sequence comes from Protopterus annectens, assembly GCF_019279795.1. Taxonomy (NCBI): domain Eukaryota; kingdom Metazoa; phylum Chordata; order Ceratodontiformes; family Protopteridae; genus Protopterus; species Protopterus annectens. The sequence goes on along the minus strand of NC_056726.1, from coordinate 364,182,466 downwards.
TCAGTGGCTGTTATCGACTCAATGGTCCTTTCAGGATCTCCCCCTCAATCATCACATACTGATTACAGAAGCGTGCAAGCGGGACCTCCGCTGGTGGCTTGGCCATCCAATCTGAATCGGGAAGACCTTTTGTTATGCCCCTCCGGTAGCCACCTTGACGACAGATGCCTCCCAGGCGGGTGGGGGCATTGTCTGCGCAGGTCAGTTCAGGGTTCTTGGCTTCCAAGCGAAACCTTTCTCCATATCAATGTGTTGGAAATGAGGGCTGTACTTCTGTCCCTACAAGCCCTCCACAACTTTCTCCCTCAAGGCATTATCGCTATCCACACAGACAACATGTCGGTGGTTTGGTATCTAAACAAACAAGGAGGGACCAGATCTTACCCCCTTTGCAGAGAGGCCATGAGAGTGTGGGAATGGGCAGTGGCTACCAACCGCTTCCTGGTAGCGACCCACATTCCAGGAAAATCCAATGTATTGGCAGACAGACTGAGCAGGACTATTCTTTCTCCTCACGAGTGGTCCCTGAACGAAGCTGTAGCAGCTCAGATTTTCAAAAGATGGGGGATTCCGTGCTGCGACCTGTTTGCAACACCACGAAACACGAAGTGCAAAAGGTTCTTTTCCTTGACTCCGCGTCAAGGGGAAGCAGCTACGGATGCTCTAGTCCAACCTTGGCCAACAGGACTGCTTTACGCTTTCCCTCCGGTTCCACTCCTTCCCAAAGTCATCCAGAAAGCTTCCCAATTGGGGTCCACAATGATTCTAATTGCTCCGTACTGGCCTCGTCAGGTATGGTTCCCCTACCTACAGAAATATGCTCTGGACGGTCCCTGGTTTTTGGATCTAACTCCGGACCTTCTGATTCATCAGTCGGGACAACAGCACCAGTCCCTTCACACTTTGAAATTAGCAGCTTGGCTCCTCCACTTCCGACCTTAGTCAGAAATCCCACCTTGGACCCTGAAGTTATTCACATTTTATCTTCAGCCCACAAACCCACCACTAAGAAATTGTATCACAGTAAGTGGAAGAGGTTTGCTATCTGGGCTCAACTCAGAGGCTTAGATCCTATTACTGCCCCGATACCAGAGGTCTTGAAATTTTTAACATCCTTGTTTAATCAAGGATCTTCAGTCTCTACTATTAAGGTCCAACTAGCAGCTATCTCCAAATTTCACGAATCCATAGATCCACCTTTGATGAGTAGCAGATTATGTAAAACCTTTATGAAAGGGGCTGTGCTTTTGAGACCCCCAGTTTTTCATCCTGCGCCTCCGTGGGATCTTGATTTGGTACTTAGAGCCTTAACATCTCCTCCCTTTGAACCGGCTGCTACATGTGAGTTGAAATATCTGTCTTGGAAAACTGCCTTCTTAATTGCAATTACCTCTGCAAGAAGAGTTTCAGAACTTCAAGCCCTATCTATCAAACCACCGTACTTGATTTTTCACAAGGATAGAGTATCACTTAGGCCTAACCCATCCTTTGTTCCAAAAGTTTGTTCTAATCTCTGTCTCCAACAATCTCTAGAACTACCAGTTTTCTTTCCAAAATTTTCAAACAAAGCGGAATACACCTTGCATAAGTTGGATGTTCACAGGCAATTGCGCTTCTATCTAGACAGGACTCAACAGATTCGAAAGACAGACCAATTGTTTGTGTCCTTTTCAGATAATAAACTGGGTAAGACCATCACTAAAGTGACTATTGCCAAATGGATTAGAGATTGCATAACTCAGGCTTATTCCTCTTCAAATAAGCAACTTACAGCATCTGTCAAAGCTCACTCTACTAGAGCTATGGCTACCTCTATTGCATTTCATTCCAAGCTTGCTATTTCTGAGATTTGTGCTGCGGCTACTTGGTCCAACCCGCATACTTTCATTTCCCACTATAAATTGGATGTGGCATCTAAAGGGCGAGCATCATTTGGTTCCACGGTACTCAGGAGTGTTTTCCGGTGAGCCACCCAGGATTCAGGTGCTAGGGACGCTGTCCCATCAGTCAGAATGTAGGCGAGATAGGATCACATAACATCTTTTAGTTATGTACTCACCATAACTTCAGATGTTTGGGATCCATCTCGCCACATTCCTAATACCCACCCTCCTTCCCCCTGCCTTGGAGATCAGAAGAGATTGAACGGTTTTGAGTTCTACTGTTTTTATCTTGTTTCATCTGACGATGTTATATAAGCAGTGCGTGCATGTGTGCATGTATGCGGATAAACTAGATCTGGGGGACTGGTAGTGGTGCATCCTGGGATATAGTAAGCTCAGCCAATAAGAGACTTCGCTCTTTGGCATAAGTGTGCCGAGTCGGAGCCGAGGGATCGGCTCCGAACCCATCAGTCAGAATGTAGGCGAGATGGATCCCAAACATCTGAAGTTATGGTGAGTACATAACTAAAAAGTTTGGCTGCATGGCAAATCACCTAAGCAACCAGCCAGCTCCTCTTTCACAAGCTGTTATGGATGTCATTCTGGAGGCCAGGAGGCCCAACACCAGGAAAGCCTACTCAGACAAATGGAAAAGATTTTGCTCCTGGAGCCAAGCTAAAGGCCAAAATACCCTTGAGCCGGACATACCTCAGATTGTACAATATTTAACTGAGATGTTACACAAAGGACTTTCTTTTTCATCTATTAAAATCCACGCCTCAGCTATTTCAGCTCACTACAACACAGATCCTCCTTTATTTTCACATCCACTTCTAAGGCAGTACCTCAGAGGGGCCAAAAACATTAGGCCTCCCAGGACAGCACCAACACCAACTTGGGACAACAACTTTGTTCTGGAAAAACTTACGCTGCCACCTTTTGAGCCAGCTTTCTCAGCTGATTTACAGTTTATATCATGGAAGACTGCCCTGCTGCTAGCAATTACTTCAGCCGGAAGAGTCTCAGAGCTGCAGGCAGTAATGGCAGTAGAGCCTTTCCTCATTTTTCAGCAAGACAAAGTTTCTCTACGAGCTAACCCCGCCTTTATGCCAAAGGTGGTATCCAGTGTGGCTCTAAATCAAACCATCCATTTACCCACCTTCTTCCCAAATCCACAAAACAAAGGAGAAAGACTCATGCACTCATTGGACATTCACAGGCAACTACGTTACTACTTGGATAAAACTAAGGTTTTCAGAAAATCTGACCAGCTTTTTGTATCCTATGCTACAGCATCACAAGGGAAGGCTATCTCAAAACAGACAATTTCCAAATGGATAGGACATTGCATACGTTTTTGCTACACCCGTCATGGAAAACCAGTTTCTGCTAGCATAAGGCCCCACTCCACCAGGGCAGCAGCTACATCTACAGACTTCCTCAGGGGGGTGCCAACCAAGGATATTCTGGAAGCTGCAACTTGGAATTCAGTACACATCTTCACCAAACACTATCACTTACCACTTTACTCTGTCTAGAGCTGGCTTCGCCACTGCAGTTTTACAGGGCCTTCTAGCCTCCTCTAACCCTGTTTAACTCCACTTCCCATCCTTAGCTTTGGGATTCAACCCAAGTGTGATGACTGCAGCAGGTTAACACAATGAACATAGTACAGTTTTGTACCTGCCATAAATGTAGATGTTCGAGTGTATACCCTGCTGCAGTCCAGGTTACCCTCCCTCCATCCCCTCTGACCTAACTGAAACCTTTCAATACCTTAAAATCTGATACAACCTTTGTGGTGTATTTGCTTATAGCTGGAGGGATGTTTTTTTTGTGCTAAACTTTTATTATTGGTACTATCTACTGTCCACCTTTTGGGGGGGGGGGGGCACCTGACATCTGGGGCAAGAAAAACTGAAGAAAATGGCGTCTGATGCCTCTTTTATACCCCCGGCGCACTGACGTCAGGGAAGAAGTGACAGCAACCGACGCCGGACCATGACTTTGGAATTCAGGCCGACTGCGGGACCGCCTGACGACAGGATAACCAAAGTGTGATGACTGCAGCAGGGTATACACTCGAACATCTACATTTATGGTAGGTACAAAACTGTACTTTTCTTCAGCTGTACTGCCGCCACTAGACATCTCTCTCAAGGCCTAGTGAAAGTCCGGAGAATCATCTGGTTTCATTCTCAGATTTCTCTTCCGTGACTTGTTTGAAGGCCAGCATGAATCTGACTTTGCACACCCATGAAGGCTTTGCAGACGTCTGCCTCTGATGTGCAAGGGGAACTGCAGCTGATAATCACTGAAGGTCCTAGGGTGTTCCTCCAATATTAGTTGTGTCTTCGGCCACAGCGGATCTCCGGTCCGCTAATGATTGGCAGTAGATTTTTACGTGCCAAGTTGCCAGCCCTGATGCACAACCTTCAACGAAGGTACGCCCATTCACACGTCTCCACGCAGAAGACGCTCTAGCTGAGAATCGAACTGGACAGCGTCTTACTGTGAGGCGACAACACTACCACAGCACCACCACCGCAGTTCCTCCGATATTAGTAAGGGAAGAAATTCCAGCTACAGTAATAGAATGTTAGGGGTTGGAGCCTCCTAAGGTGTTTAAGGCTGACGTCCCTTTCAGAAAGAAGCAGCTGCTCCCGGAGATCCTCAGAGTGAATGGCAAAACTTCACCCAAGGCCTGTGTAATGCCCTTATGGCTCTGAAACTTCCACAGGAGGCTTCTGTTCTTGCTCCTCCTTGGTCTTCTACTCATCTTAAGAGGCCTAGGGAGCAGGATTCCTCTGAGAATGATGTGTATTCTGATGGGAAAAAACCCTTGACATAATCTCATATTTCTTCTCCCGTAGATTATGGTTCTGAGGAAGAAGAGACCATCAGTCCTGACTCTCCATTTGAGAAGATTTCTTTTGGTGACACTAATTCCAGAATGATGGAATTTTTAAAATCTGACTGTGTTCAGGTGTTTGATGATCAGAAGAGGTACTATTAGCGTCTGCAAATGGAGTCTCCTAGGCCCTCTGTTCTTGCTACCTTGCGGGATGCTTTTTCTACTGCTTCTCATCCTCCTCATTCCCAACCCCCTACTCCCAAGAAATCTGACAGGTTTTACAAGTGCCTGATGATTGTGAGCTTCTTATAAGTGCCCTCAGACACATGACAAGATGTGTTTTGGCTGTTCGTTCTCAGGCCTGTCAGGCTATTTCAGATGATCTTGAGTCTGAGGGGAATGCCTCTGCTTTTTCCTTGCTAGCAACATCTTCCCAAGTTGCTCACCATTCTATTAAATGCAGGTGTGATGAAGCTGATGCTTCATCTAGGGCTGCTACTTTTGGATCCATTTTGAGGCAGTATTCCTGGCTCAGACTTCACCCTTTGCCTGATGATATCAAGGCCAAACTGATGGATGCTCCTCTAGGTAATAAACATTTGTTTGGTGCTACTGATGCAGAGTTGTTTAAGACCTTGCAAGGAAAGGGTAAAGCATAACAGGATTTGAATCATTTTTGTTTCAGTGGAATTACCTGAACAAACCTGCCTTTGTTCATACAGACTCTCACCCTACCCCCAAAGGTAAAAAGGGTGGTAGAAGAGGCTCCTCCTGCTAAAACTACTCAAACTCCTACTCAGAAGCCTCCTTTTTCTGACAAACCAGGTGCTGTCTGACTATTGTTGACCTGTTTATCTCTGTCACACTCCTCTTTTTCTGCGTCTTTCCCTGTCCCTTCCTGTTTGGTTAAAGGTTACCCAAGACTCCTGGGTTCTTTCAGTAATTCGCCAGGAGTATTACATGGTTTAGAAATCCGCCTCCCCCTTTGGGCATTCTTTTTTCCAGAGGTACTTCAGGGCCTGTTGGCACAAGAAACAATTCAAGAAGTTTCAACTCCTTGGGAGAAGGGCTTTTATTCCAGAATTTTCTTGGTCCCCAGGAAAGAAGGCACCTGGAGGCCCATTCTGCATCTTTTTGGATGCTGTCCCTTCAAACCGATACTTAAGCTTTTCTAGTTTCCCTTAACTCTCCTTACTTTCAATATTTTCTCTCTGATCAGAGCAAGAGAATTTCTGAGGGCAATGGGTTTCTTGTCTTCCACCATTCCTATGCTCTAGCCAGGCTCCACACAAGAAAGCTTCATAGATTCCTAAAGTAAGTTTGGCTTCAACATTCTCATCCTTTAGATTTCCTAGATGTTCATTGTGTTACCCTGCTGCAGTCATCACACTTGGGTTATCCTGCCGTCAGGCGGTCCCCCAGTCAGCCAGAGTTCCAAAGTATTGGTCCGGCATCGGTTGCTGTCGCTTCTTCCCTGACATCAGTGCGCCAGGGGTATATAAGAGGCATCCAACACCATTTTCTTCAGTCTTTCTTGCCGCTCGGTGCCCGAAGCAGAAGCAGTTCGCAAGTGCCGGTCAGCCAACACCTGAGATTTTCTAATCTAATTTCAGTCCGAAGTCTTCAATAAAGCTAAGTACTCCGTTGGGGAACCTTTTCTTGCCTCAGTCCAATGTCAGAAAAAGTTAACAATTGCATTTCTTGTGGGAAACAAATACCTCATAAGGACTTCCATTCGTATTGTATTCCTTGCCTAGGCCCAGACCACGACGTCACAGGTTGTCGGTTTTGTGCTAGGTTTAATAAACGAACTGTCAAACGCCGTTTTGACTTCGCACAACATTACTTTGGTAGGAAATTTAATTATATCATGCCGTCAGAGCAGCCGACGACTGGCATGCATAAAAAACGCAAGGATAAGGACAGGCAGCCTAGGACCAAGCCAGACTCCGAGGCCTCTGCTGGGCCTGCCGCCAGTTCTCCAGTTTTCAGTGAGACGCCTACGCAGCCCCTAACGACCGCAGAATTGGAACCCCAGACAGCTGCGAATTTTCAAGCGGAGTGTACTAGGCAGTCACAGCCATCTTCATTAGGCCCTTCCGACACCGGAGGAGGAGATCCCGGTGCAGTAGAAACACATTCGGTTGCAGAAGGTGTCTTCAGACCGACTACACTCCCCATTAAATCTTATGCTAAGCTTAAAACTCCATTAAAACTAAAAAAGACTGTACATCAGTCTACAGTTCAAGGCCCCATGCCTAAGAAACAGATGCTTAAGGTGGCTGAAGATTTGATTACTCTAATCAGGGGTTCCCATCCCCCACCAGATAAAAGACCAAGACAAGAGGAGGATTATGCATGTTCATCGTGTTTCACTGTTAGTCATAACTGTAGGGTGCTCCTGCCGGCAGGCAGCCCGAGGTCGGCCAGAATCCCAAAGTCTGGGTCCGGAGTCGGCTGTACAAGCTAGTACCCTGACGTCAGTATGCTCTGGTACATAGCCCTCAGCCGACGCCATCTTCTCCAGTCTTTCTTGCCGTGTGGTGGAAAGCAGCTCGCAAGTCATTGGTTGGCGATTTTCGAACAGCGTTTTTTGGTTGTTGTCGGTCCGAAGTTCTTACTTCTCTTCTCAAAGTTAAGTACCCCGTTGGGGAATCTCTTTCTTGTTCCTCCGATGTCAGAAAATTGTATTACGTGTGGGAAACAAATACCTCATAAAGATTTCCACTCTTACTGTCTACCTTGCTTAGGCCCTGACCACGACGTTTCTTGTCGGTTCTGTGCCAGGTTCAGTTCTCGTACTATCAAACGCAGGTACGACTGGGCTCTGAATTACTTTGGCAGATGCTTCAATTATAGAATGTCGTCGGATGCTACCGGAATTCAAAAGAAGCGCAAAGACAAGGACAGGCCTCTGAGGTCCAAACAGGACTCGTTGCAGCTGGAGCCGGCGTCCGGTTCGGCTGACGTCAGTGAGGCGCTTTTGCAGCCCCTGTCGTCCGCCACTTCTGAACCGATGGCCGATACGGACTCCCATGGGGAGCAATCAAGGCCTTCTATTTTATCTGCTGCAGGACCTTCGGACGTCGCTCCCTCGGATGGGTCCGGAACCGCTGTGCAGGTACCGGCTTCTGAGGGGGTATTCAGGCCTACTCACATCACTATTTCAAAGACAGACTCCTGTTAAGTCCAAAGCTCCTGCTCAAGCTACTTCTGAATCTACTCCCAGGACACAGAAGCAATTGTTAAGGATGGCTGAAGATTTGCTTACTATGATTAGGGGTTCTCACCCCCCCCCCCCCCCCTGAGAAAAGGCCTCGACAGGATGTTCCTATGGATTCCTCTGACCAGGCTTCTATATCTTCTGTCTCTTCCTCTGATCAGGAATATTCTTTTCCTCCTTATGAGGATTCGGATGCTGAGGACTCCTTACCCTCTGCCTCTCCGCCTGAAGATTTTTCTTTTGGGGAAACCTTACATGAGATGAGGGAACATTTTCATTGGGAAGGTCAGGATTATTCTGCTTCCAAGAAGAGGCTTAGAGAATTCCTTCTTCCTCAACATAGGCCTTTGGCTATCCCTCCTGTTCTTGACATTGTGGATGATGCTTTTTCCGAGGCTAATTTGAATCCTGACTCCATGCCTCCTGCTCCCTCTAAGCCTGATAGGTTTTATAGGGTTCCTGAGTCTCATTTGTTCTTGTTTAAGAATCCTTCTGCAGATCCTGAAACTATATCTCAGGGCTCTAAGGCTGCTAAAGTTGCTTCTTCTAAGAATCCTATTCCCTCTGAGAAGGATTCTCGTGCCTTAGACAGGTGGGGTAAAAAGGTATATACTTCTGCTACCCTTTCTGTTAGGGCTTTAAATTGCCAGTTTCATATGTTTAAGTATCAGCAATTTCTTTTGTCTGTTTTAAAGCAAAAGCTTGCCTCCCTTCCTGCATGTGCAGAAGATAAGGAACTACAGGATGTATTGCATGCAACTGAACTGAACAAACATAGCTTGCATTGTGGTTTTGATGCTTTGGATGCTTCTTGCAGGGCCGCAGCCTCTGGTACTGTTATCAGGAGACATGCTTGGCTTCGTGAACAAAGTTTACCTGAACAGGTTAAGGCTAAATTATTAGATGCCCCTGTTCAGCATGATGTTCTTTTTGGATCTAAGGCTGAGGAGGTTATTAAAAAGATGGAAGAAAAGGCAAAATCTATGCAAACTGTGAAAGATTTCTTGCAAGTTCAGCCTCCTAGATTTTCCAGGAATTGGCCCTCCAAAAATTGGTCCTTTCCCACGTCTGACAGGCCTCAAAGGGGAAGATATCGACGCTCCAGAGGTCGTGGACAAGCTCAGGCCTCCTACAGATCGAAACAATGGACTGCTTCTTCACCTAGAAGGGGAGAAGACAGATCCCAATCTCAAAGGAAGCAAATTCAATGACTCTCTCGGTTGGGCTACAGGACCTCTTTACCTGGATGCCCCTCTCGGAGGAAAACTTTCTCTTTTTTACAAAAATTGGACTCTTATTACCCAGGACAAATGGGTATTGGACGTGATTTTAAAAGGCTACAAATTCCACTTTCATACCTTGCCAAGGGCTTTCGGTTGGCCAGATCTGCCAAAACATCAATGGTCAGAGGCCTTAAATCAAGTGGATGCTCTTCTGGCCATGAGAGCCATAGAGCCTGTTCCACTCTCAGAGATGGGAAAAGGGGTTTATTCAAGACTATTTCTGGTTCCAAGAAAGCAAAGCTCATGGAGACCTATTCTGGACCTTTCTGTGTTAAACACCTTTTTGGAAATTCCAAAATTCAAGATGCTTACTCTGCAGCAGCTGATTCCAATGCTCTCTCAGGACGCCTGGATGGTGACATTGGATCTAAAGGAAGCTTATTTACACATTCCCATCAGGCAGGAACGCAGGAAATTCCTCAGGTTCAAGGCAGGTTCGAGACGCTTTCAATTCTCTGTACTGCCCTTTGGTTTATCTACTGCGCCCAGAGTCTTTACCAAGTGCCTGGCACCAGTAGTGGCTTATTGCAGACTCCAGGGGATTCAGATTTACCCCTATTTGGACGACTGCCTTATTCAGGCAGACAGCAAGAATCTTTTACTCCAACATCTGTATTTTGTTCAACGTCTTCTCCTCCTTCTGGGATTTTCAGTGAACACAAAAAAGTCACATTTGATCCCTTCTCAACAAATGATATTTCTGGGAGCCCTCTTAAATACAACCTTACAAAGGGCCTTCCTCACTACAGAAAAGCAAATACAGCTGGCTTCAATTTTCAAAGCTTTGGCAACTCTACCTCAGCTCACTGCAAGGAAATTCCTGCAGGCACTGGGCTACATGGCTTCCTGCATTCTGTTGATTCCAAATGCAAGGCTTCATATGAGAAAGCTTCAATGGTATCTGAAAAGTGTATGGTCACAGCATTACCACGATCTGGACACTCTGATTCCCCTGATCCCCTGCCTCCAGAAGGAGTTCCTTTGGTGGTCCAGGGTGTGTGTGTTAAACGAAGGAAAGCCTTTCCGTCTTCCTCAACCTTCTCAAATCATAACCACGGACGCCTCTGATTATGCTTGGGGAGCACATTTTCTAGGCAATTGCCAGCAGGGAACCTGGACAAAGGATCATCTTCACTGGCACATCAATCTGAAGGAAATGTTGGCAGTTCAAAATGCTCTTCTAGCCTTCAAGAACCTTTTGCATCCAGGACCTCTCTTGATTCGCACAGACAACACCACAGTCATGTGGTACATAAACAAGCAGGGGGGTTCTCCTTCGTACCCCTTTTGCAGACTAGCTATGGCTTTATGGGACACAGCTCTAAATCTGAATCTAAATCTCCAGGCCCAATTCATACCAGGAGAACAGAATCTCTTAGCGGACAGCCTGAGCAGGAACATTTTAGATCCTCACGAATGGATGCTAGACACCAACTTATTCAACCAGATTACTGCAGTTTGGGGATGCCCCAAGATAGATCTGTTTGCATCCCATCTCAATCATCAGCTGCCTCTCTTTTGCACCAGGTCATTCCACAAGACAGCTTGGAAAGTGGATGCCCTGTCCTTCAGCTGGAGAAACCTTTCGGGATATGCCTTCCCTCCTCTTCCTCTTCTTCCTCGGATTTTACTAAAGATAAAAACAGGACAAGCCCAAGTTCCTCATCTTGATTGCTCCGAATTGGCCTCGACAGTTTTGGTATCCAACTTTAAAGCACCTGTTCTTGGAGCCTCCTTGGATTCTCCCTCTGAACCCTTCTCTTCTGTCCCAGCATCAGGGTCAGTTGCTACATTCCAATCTCAAGACCCTTTGTCTGGCAGCTTGGCTCTTCAAAGGAATTTGATCTCTTCTAGCCTTCCCAAACAAGTTTTGGATGTTCTTTTGGAAGCTAGACGACCTAGCACTAGGAAATCCTATGCCTCTAAATGGAAGAGATTTTGCATTTGGATGCAGGACCGAAGCTTGGACCCTCTGGTACCTGATCTCTCTTCTGTTTTGCTTTATCTTTCGGATCTTTTGTCGAATGGACTTTCCTTTTCTTCCATTAAGATTCGTGCTTCTGCTATTTCTGCTCATTTCAATACTGATCCCCCTGTTTTTTCTCAACCTTTGGTGAGACCATTCTTGAGAGGGGCTAAGAATTTAAGGCCTCCTAGAACCCCTCCTGTTCCTGCTTGGGATCTTAATTCTGTTTTAGAAAAACTTACTTTGCCTCCTTTTGAGCCTGCTGCATCTTCAGATATTAAGTTTTTATCTTGGAAGACAGTTCTTTTGTTAGCTTTGACTTCTGCCAGAAGGGTCTCAGAATTGCAAGCTCTCATGGCTGTGGAACCATACCTTATTTTCCACCAGGACAGAGTATCCTTGAGGACCAATTCTACTTTTCGAAAGTGATTTCGAAAGTGGCTTTGAATCAAACCATTCACCTTCCTACCTTCTTTCCTAATCCTCAGAATAAAGGGGAAAGGATTTTGCATTCCTTGGACGTGCACAGACAGTTACGATTTTATGAGTTCAGAAAATCTAACCAATTGTTTGTTTCTTTTGCCTCCAGTTCTCTTGGAAAGGCTATTTCCAAACAAACTATTTCCAAATGGATTTCTTATGGAATAAGATTTTGTTACACTCATCATGGGAAACAATTTCCTGGTACTGTGAGAAGTCATTGTACTAGAGCAGCTGCTACTTCTACAGCTTTTCTCAGGGGAGTTCCTACCAAGGATATATTGGAAGCTGCCACTTGGAGTTCTGTGCATACTTTTTCCAAGCACTACAATCTCCCTTTGTATTCTAAGACCAGGGCAGGCTTTGCCTCTGCTGTTTTGCAGGGTCTTTTTGCTGCCCCTTCCTCTCCCCTTTTTTCACTGCTTTGGGATTCCACCCTACAGTTATGACTGCAACAGTGAAACACGATGAACATAGTACAGTTGTGTACACCTACCATAAATGTAGATGTTCGAGTGTCTTCACTGTTGCAGTCGGTGTTTCCCTCCCTCCTATCCCCTCTTTTTCTCTTTTTTGTGGTGTATTTGTGTTTCCTAGTGGAATTCATTTATGATTTATTGGGGACTTCTGACATCTAGGGCAAGAAAGGCTGGAGAAGATGGCGTCGGCTGAGGGCTATGTACCAGAGCGTACTGACATCAGGGTACTAGCTTGTACAGCCGACGCCGGACCCAGACTTTGGGATTCTGGCCGACCTCGGGCTGCCTGCCGGCAGGAGCACCCTACAGTTATGACTGCAACAGTGAAGACACTCTAACATCTACATTTATGGTAGGTATACACAACTGTACTTTCCTCTGACCAGGTTTCAGTTTCCTCAGATTCTTCTGAGGAACAGGATTACGCTTTTCCCCCTTATGAATGCTCTGATGCTGAAGACTCTTATTCCCTCAGCATCTCCCCCTGAAGACTACTCCTTTGGGGAAACTTTACACACCATGAGGGAACATTTCCACTGGGAAGGACAGGACTACTCCGATTCAAAGAAAAGGCTCCGAGAGTTCCTTTTACTACCCCAGCACAGACCACTTGCTATCCCTCCAGTTTTAGACATTGTGGATGATGTTTACTTAGTCTAGTCTAAATCCAGACTCTCTACCGCCTGCTCCAGCCAAACCAGACAGATACTACAGAGTACTTGACTCTCACAAATTCCTTTATAAAAGCCCTGTGGCTGATCCAGAAACAATTTCCCAGGGTCCCAAAGGGGCTAAAGCTTCTATGGCTAAAAATGCTGTACCGTCTGAAAGGGATTCCAGAGCCCTAGATAGGTGGGGAAAGGAGATATACACCTCAGCTACTCTGGCTATGAGAGCATTAAATTGTCAGTTTCACATGCTGAAATATCAGCAATTCCTAATGTCTCAAAACAAAATATGAGCACACATTCTGAACAGTCTGAATTCAAGGAAATGCAGGATCTGTTGCATGCAGCTGAACAGGTGGGCAAACATACTTTACAATGTGGATTTGATTCATTGGAAGCTTCATGTAGAGCAGCTGTTACTGGGTCTGTCATACGTAGACATGCTTGGTTAAAAGAACAAACCCTACCTGATCATGTTAAAGCAAAATTATTGGATGCACCTTTACAGCAGGGTGTCTTATTTGGTGTCAAAGCAGAAGAGGTTTTAAAGAAAATGGATGATAAGGCAGTCTATGCAGACGGTCAAGGACTTTTTACAGGTACAACCCCCTCGTTTCAGCAGAAATTGGCCAACAAAAAATGGTCCTTTCCAGCTTCTGACAGATCACAGAGGAGCAAATACAGACGCCCAAGGGGCAGAGGTCAGCCCCAAGGCCCTTACAAACCTCGCCAATGGGGTACTGCTACCCAGAAGGGAGGAGAAGACAAGGCCCCAAGCTAGCAGAAGACAAACACAATGACTCAACCCTCAAATTACCAAGCAAATCTCTCTTGGCAGCTCCCTTGGGAGGAAAATTAGCACTTTTTGCAGACAAACTGGCACATCATCGCAAAAGGCAAATGGGTCCTAAACATTGTCTCACAAGAATACAGATTCCACTTTCATACCTTGTCAAGAATAAAAGGAATGCCAAACCTGCCACCAAATCAATGGGCAGAAGCGCAACAAATTACAGCTCTCATGGACATGAGAGCCATTCAGACAGATTCCTACACAGGAGCAAGGACAAAGATTTTACTCAAGACTCTTTCTAGTCACCAGAAAGGACAAAGCATGGAGACCCATTCTGGATCTTTCAATTCTGAACACCTGTCTGCAAGTACCAAAATTCAAGATGCTAACACTACAGCAGCTTCTTCCCATGCTGGGCAAGAAGGCTTAGTAACGTTGGATGTCAAGGAGGCATACCTGCATGTCCCTATCAGACAAAATTGTAGACGATACCTCCGCTTCATTGCAGGTTCAACCCATTATCAATTCTCTACACTGCCCTTTGGCTTATCTACTGCGCCCAGGGTCTTCACAAAATGCCTGGCACCAGTAATTGCATACTGCAGACAAAGAGAAATTCAAATATACCCATACCTGGACTGCCTTATTCAAGCAGAAAGCAAGGACATTCTTTTAAAGCATCTGGCATTTGTCAAACACCTAAGTTGCCTAGGGTACACAGTAAACGAAAAGAAATCAAAACTAGTGCCCTCACAAACCATAATATTCCTGGGTGCCAGCGTGAATACAATGGCCCAGATGGCTTATCTCACGCCAGACAAGCAACAACAGCTGACTTAATACTTCAAAATAATGGCAACAAAGACCCAACTCCCTGCAATAAAAATTCTGCAGGCCTTGGGATTCATGGCATCTTGCATACTACTAATACCATTTACAAAACTGCATGTGAGGAAATTACAATGGTACCTGAAAAGCGTATGGACTCAGCACAGCCACATCTTAGAAACAATGATACCCACTCATTCCCTGCCTTCAACAGGAGTTTCTGTGGTGGGCACAGGCATGTCACCTCAACAAGGGCCAGCCTTTCACCTTACCCACAGCCAGGCAAATTTTAACAACAGATGCATCGGACTATGCCTGGGGAGCACACATGGCAGGACAGTGCATTCAGGGCAAATGGACTACAGATCAAAGGCATCTGCATATCAATCAAAAAGAAATGCTAGCAGTACAGAATGCCCTAATAGCATTCAAGGACCTCTTACACCCAGGACAACTTATAATAAAGATGGACAATACCACAGTAATGTACATAAGCAAGGGGGCACTCATTCCTACCCCCTATGCAGGCAAGCAATGACCTTGTGGAACACAGCACTGTCTTGCCAAGTTCAACTACAAGCACAATTCCTGCCAGGAAAGAAAAACACATCGGCAGACGACCTAAGCAGAAACATCATGGATCCCCACGAGTGGAAACTAGATCCACAAGTATTTGCAATGATAACTCAAAATGGGGATGCCCAGACATAGATCTGTTTGCCAACCCCCAAAACTACCAACTTCAAAAATTTTGCACAAGGACATTCCACCCACAAGCTTGGAAAGTGGACACCCTCTCATTCAGTTGGAAAACATTAACAGTGTATGCCTTTCCTCCGCTGCTTCTTCTAGCAAAGGTACTGCTGAAAGTCTGATTAGAGAGGCCACAAATGATACTCATTGCACCAGACTGGCAACGCCAGCACTAGTATCCAATTCTAAGGAACATGGCCCACGGCCCATCATGGATTTTACCACAAATTCCTCACCTGCTCACCCAGCGAGACAATCAGATTCTACACAGCCAGCTCAAGACTTTAAACCTGGCTGCATGGCAAATTACCTAAACAACCAGCCAACACCTCTATCCAAAGCTGTTATGGATGTCATTCTGGAGGCCAGGAGGCCTAGCACCAGGAAAACCTATTCAGACAAATGGAAAAGATTTTGCGCCTTGTACCAGGCTAAAGGCCAAAATCCCATTGATCCAAACATTCCTCAGATTCTAAAATATTCAACTGAGATGTTGCACAAAGGACTTCCCTTTTCATCTACTAAGAGCCACACGCCTCAGCAATTTCAGCCCATTACAACACGGATCCTCCTTTATTTTCACATCCACTCCTAAGACAGTACCTCAGAGGGGCTAAGAACATAAGACCGCCCAGGAGAGCACCAACACCTACTTGGGATCTCAACTTTGTTCTGGAAAAGCTTACACTGCCGCCCTTTGAACCAGCTTTTTCAGCTGATTTAAAATTTCTTTCATGGAAAACTGCCCTGCTGCTAGCAATAACTTCAGCTAGAAGAGTCTCAGAGCTACAGGCCCTAATGGCAGTGGAGCCTTTCCTCATTTTTCATCAAGACAGAGTCTCTCTACGAAATAACCCTTCCTTTATGCCAAATGTGGTATCCAATGTGTCCCTAAACCAAACCATTCATTTGCCCACCTTTTTTCCAAATCCCCAGAACAAAGGAGAAAGACTCCTGCACTCTTTGGACATTCACAGGCAATTATGTTACTACTTGGATAAAACTAAGGCTTTCAGAAAATCTGACCAGCTCTTTGTAGCCTATGCTGCAGGATCACAAGGAAAAGCTATCTCAAAACAGACCATTTCAAAATGGATAGGACATTGCATACGTTTCTGCTACACGCATCATGGGAAACCGGTACCTGCTAACATTAGGTCCCACTCCAGGGCTACATCAGCAGCCTTTCTCAGGGAGGTACCAACCAAGGATATTCTGGAAGCTGCAACTTGGAGTTCAGTGCACACCTTCACCAAACACTATCACAGTTTTGCAGGTTCTACTAGCTTCTTCTAATCCTGTCCAACTCCACCACCCATCCTTAGCTTTGGGATTCAACCCAAGTGTGATTACTGCAGCAAGGTAACACGATGAACATAGTACAGATGTTCATCGTGCATACAGCTGCAGTCATAACAGGTGGGTTATCCTGCCGTCAGGTGGGTCCTCGGTCGGCCATATTCCAAAGTCTAGGTCCGGCATCGGTTGTCGTCGCTTCCTCCCTGATGTCAGTGCGGCAGGGGTATAAAAGAACCAGCCGACGCCGTCTTCAGTCTTTCTTGCCGCGTGGTGCCCAAAGCAGAAGCAGTTCGCAAGTGCCGGTCAGCCAGCTCCTGAGATTTACGAAAATATTTCAGCCGAAGTCATCTTGAAAGCTAAGTACCCCGTTGGGGAAATTTTTCTCGCCTCTGACCAATGTCAGACAAAGTTAATAATTGCATTTCATGTGGGAAGCAAATACCGCATAAGGATTTCCATTCTTTCTGTATTCCTTGCTTGGGCCCAGACCACGACGTCTCGGCCTGCCGTTTTTGTGCTAGATTCAACAAATGCACTAAGCGTCGGGCAGAGTTCGCCCAACACTATTTTGGTAAAAAATTTAATTACATTATGTCGTCTGATACTCCGACTACCGGTGCTCCGGTTCGCAGTGAGGCGCCTACGCAGCCCCTGAGTACCGATGATGCTTCTTTAGCGGTGTCTTCTGTGCCCGAGGACGCAGGCTCCTCTGCTCCCATTCTGACTACAGATACTGACGCCACTCTTGGCGGGGAAACTCGGAGTTCAGACAAGCCTGCCACTTCTCAAGGTGTCTTCAGGCCTTCCTTCTTTTCCATTAAGGCTTTCACAAAATCTAAAGCAGCCATGAAAACTAAAAGACAAGGTCCACAGAGCCCCTCAAGGCCCCATGCCTAAAAAACAGATGCTCAAAATGGCTGAGGATTTGATTACTCTTATCAGGGGTTCTCAACCCCCCTCGGACAAAAGGCCCAGATTGGAGGAAGACTACCCTTCCTCAGATCAAGCCTCTATTACCTCAAAACATTCTGAGGACCAGGAATATTCATATTCCCCTTTTGAAGACTCTGATGCTGAGGAGTCCATTCCCTCGGTCTCCCCCCCTGAGGACTATTCTTTTGGGGAAACCCTACATACCTTAAGGGAACACTTTCACTGGGAAGGCCAAGATTACTCAGATTCCAAGAAAAGGCTCAGGGATTTTCTCTTACTACCCCAGCACAGGCCTCTTGCTATCCCTCCTGTCTTGGATATATTAGATGATGTGTACACAGAAGCCAGCCTCAACCCAGATTCTTTACCTCCAGCTCCTGTTAAACCTGACAGGTATTACCGGGTTCCTGATTCACACCAATTCCTATGCAAAAGCCATGCTGCTGACCCAGAAACTATTTCACAGGGTCCCAAGGGAATTAATGCCTCTACTGCCAAAAACCCATTACCTTCAGAGAGAGATTCCAGAGCTTTAGAAAGGTGGGGGAAAAAGGTGTACACCTCGGCCACTTTAACCATGAGGGCATTAAACTGTCAGTTCCATATGTTGAAGTATCAACAGTTTTTGTTATCTCAGTTGAAAAGCAAAATGACACAACCTGAGCAACCAGATTTAAAGGAGTTGCAGGATTTGTTGCATAGTGCAGCGCAAGTGGGTAAACATACCTTGCAATGTGGTATTGATGCTTTAGAGGCCTCATGTAGAGCTGCTGTTACAGGGTCTGTCATACGTAGACATGTTTGGCTCAAAGAGCAAACCTTACCAGATCATGTCAAAGCTAAATTACTAGATGCACCTCTTCAAAAAGATGTATTGTTTGGTGTTAAAGCTGAGGAGGTACTAAAGAAAATGGAGGAAAAGGCAAGATCAATGCAAATAGTGAAAGATTTCCTACAGGTACAACCTCCACGTTTCAGCAGAAACTGGCCTTCAAAAAATTGGTAGCACCTTTAGGCGGAAAACTGGCATTATTTTCAAAAAACTGGCATATTGTCACAAAAGACAAATGGATCCTGGACATTATAGACAGAGGCTACAGATTCCACTTTCACACCCTTCCAAAAATGAGAGGCATGCCAAACCTGCCACAAAATCAAAGGGCAGAGGCACAAAAATAAATTTCAGCTCTCATGGACATGAAAGCTATTCAAGAGGTACCTGCAAAAGAACAGGGTCAAGGTTTTTATTCCAGACTATTCCTGGTACCAAGGAAGGACAAAGATTGGAGACTATTTTGGACCTATCCATCCTAAACACATATTTACTTGTACCAAAATTCAAGATGCTCTCATTACAGCAGCTTCTTCCCATGCTGGGCAAGGAGTCTTGGCTGATAACATTGGACCTCAAGGAGGCATACCTGCATGTCCCTATCAGACAAGATTGCAGAAGATACCTCAGATTTCTTGCAGGTTCAACCCATTATCAATTCTCTGCATTGCCCTTTGGCTTATCTACTGCGCCCAGAGTGTTTACGAAATGCCTGGCATCAGTAATTGCCTTCTGCAGACTTCAAGGGATACAAATATACCCATATCTGGACTGCCTGATCCAAGCAGACAGCAAGCACATACTTCTGAAACACCTGGCGTTTGTAATGAAATTGTTGAACTTTCTGGGATACACAGTCAACAAAAAGAAATCAAAACTAATACCCTCTCAAACAATAATTTTCCTGGGTGCCAGCTTGAATACAAACACCCAGATGGCCTACCTCACACCAGAGAAGCATGGGCAACTATCTCAATACTTCAGCAGAATGGCAACCTTCACCAGGCTGACTGCAAGGAAAGTCCTGCAGGCTCTGGGATTCATGGCATCTTGCATCCTGCTGATCCCATGTGCAAAGCTGCACATGAGGAAACTTCAATGGTACCTAAAAAACTTATGGTCTCAACACAGCCACAGTTTGGAAACAATTATACCACTCATTCCATGTCTTCAAAAGGTATTTCTGTGGTGGGCTCAAGCATGCCAAAGAAACATAGGTCTCCCCTTCTGCATGCCTCAAGCAAATCAAGTCATCACAACAGACGCCTCGGACTACGCCTGGCAAATGACATTGGCAAATGGTCCCAAAAAGAGAAGCACCTACACATCAATCAAAAGGAAATGCTAGCAGTACAAAATGCTATTATGGCCTTCAAAGACCTGCTGCATCCAGGCCAGCTATTGATAGACAGACAACACCACAGTGATGTGGTACATAAACAAACAGGGAGGAACTCATTCATATCCCCTGTGCAGACTAGCCATGTCCCTTTGGAACACGGCTCTGGAATTGCAAATCCAACTTCAAGCACAATTCCTGCCAGGAAGGAAAACACACTGGCAGACAACCTAAGCAGAAATATGACAGATCCACACGAATGGAAGTTGCATCCTCAAGTTTTCGCAAAGATAATTCAGGCATGGGGACAGCCAGACATAGGTCTCTTTGCTACCCACAGAAATTACCAACTGAAAAGATTTTGCTCAAGTACCTATCATCCACAGGCCTGGAAAGTGGACGCACTTTCTTTCAATTGGACAGCATTGACAGTCTATGCCTTTCCACCTCTTCCTCTGCTGCCCAAAGTTCTATTAAAAGCCAGAGCAGCGAGGCCAAACATGATTCTCATTGCTCCAAACTGGCCAAGACAACACTGGTATCCACTCCTGAAGAGTGTGACGCATTCCCCACCATGGATCCTGCCTCTAGTGCCTTTGTTGTCCCAGCACAACTTCAAACTCTTCAGTCAGCTGAAAACCCTCAATCTAGCCGCATGGAGGATTCCTTGATTTCCCAACAGACCCTCCTCTCCAAGGAGGTGCAGATGTCATCTTGGAGGCCAGAAGACCTTCTACTAGAAAAGCCTACTCCGCCAAATGGAAACGGTTTTGTGCCTGGAATCAGAAAAAGGGCCAGAATCCTTAGGTACTAAATTTACCTCAAATATTACAGTACTTAGCTGAGATGTTAAACAGTGGACTTTCCTTCTCCTCCGTCAAGATCCATGCTTCAGCCATTTCTGCACATTACAACACAGATTCTCCTTTATTCTCTCATTCTCTCTTAAGACAGTTCCTCCAAGGGGCTAAGAATATAAAACCCCCAAGGAAACCACCAGTACCTGCTTGGGACCTCAACTTCATGTTGGAAAAACTGACCCTGCCTCCATTTTGAGCCAGCTGCTTCAACAGAACTGCAATATTTGTCATGGAAAACAGCCTTCCTTCTGGCTATCGCCTCAGCACACAGGGTTTCGGAACTACAGGCCCTCATGGCTGTACAACCTTTCATCATTTTCCATCAGGACAGAGTTTCCTTACAAACCACCCCTTCCTTTATGCCAAAGGTAGTATCCAGTGTAGCCTTGAATCAGACTATCCACTTACCTACCTTTTATCCTAACCCACAAAGCAAAGAGGAAAGACTACTACATTTCCTTGGACATTCACAGACAACTTTATTTGGACAGGACAAAGCTATTCAGAAAATCCGAGCAACTCTGTGTCCTATGCTACAGGTGCTCAAGGAAAGGCCATCTCCAAACAAACAATCTCAAAATGGATAGCCCACTGCATACGCTTTTTTTACTCATTTCATGGAAAAACTGTGCCTACAAGCATCAGATCTCACTCCACAAGGGCCACAGCTACCTCTGCAGCTTTCCTCAGGGGGGTCCTACCAAGGACATTTTGGAAGCAGCCACTTAGAGTTCTCTGCACACTTTCTCCAAGCAGTATCACCTTCCACTTTACTCTAAATCTAGAGCGGGCTTTGCCACAGCAGTCTTGCAGGGCATCCTTGCTCCTCCTAGTTCCACTTAGGGCCTGCCACCCCTTTTTAGCTTTGGGATTCTACCCATCTGTTATGACTGCAGCTGTATGCACGATGAACATAGTACAGTTTTGTACCTACCATAAATGTAGATGTTCGAGTGCTAATACACCTGCAGTCCAGGTTTCCCTCCCTCCATCCCTTCTTGGGACAGGCCTTATGACAAACACCTCCTCATACAACCTGATTGGGGGTATTCTTTTATGGTGTATTTGCTTGCAAACTACTGTTTTTTGATTATTTTACATTGCATTATTACATAAGTTTGTTTTGCCTTCCTTCTGGGGGCACCTGACATCTGGGGCAAGAAAAACTGAAGAAGATGGTGTCATCTGGTTCTTTTATACCCCTGCCGCACTGACATCAGGGAGGAAGCGACGACAACCGACGCCGGACCTAGACTTTGGAATTCGGCCGACCGAGGACCCGCCTGACGGCAGGATAACCCATCTGTTATGACTGCAGCTGTATTAGCACTCGAACATCTACATTTATGGTAGGTACAAAACTGTACTTTTTGTACCTACCATAAATGTAGATGTTCGAGTGTTCACCCTGCTGCAGTCCAGGTTACCCTCCCTCCATCCCCTCTGAACTAACTAGACTTATCTATACCTTTCTATCCTATACAACCTCTGTGGTGTATTTGCTTGTGACTGAAGGTATTGTTTTATTTTTATATAGCAATATGTGTTGCCTACCTATCGGGGGCACCTGACATCTGGGGCAAGAAAAACTGAAGAAAATGGCGTTGGATGCCTCTTGTATACCCCTGACGCACTGACGTCAGGGAAGAAGCAACAGCAACCGACGCCGAACCAAGACTTTGGAACTCTGGCTGACTGTGGGGCCCGCCTGACGGCAGGATAACCAAACTGTGATGACTGCAGCAGGGTGAACACTCTAACATCTACATTTATGGTAGGTACAAAACTGTACTTTCTTCCATGCCTCAAGCTGGAACTTCAGTAGTGGATTTATCAGTTTTCCCTCAGCCAAGGACTTTTCAACCTCCAGTCCCCTCTCAGAAACTTTTCACAAGTACCTCAGAAGTGGGATGGAGGCATCCTTCGGCCCTCTGAAGGTACAGGGCTTTTAGTTGCTTCAGTAAAAAATGGCACTTCCGCCTTTTCATTCTCTTTCTTCCAGGGCCCCTCAAGATTCTGACAATTCCTCAGTGATATGGTAATGTCAACAGGCAAGGGGGGACAAGGTCTTGTATCCTATGCAGGTTAGCTCTTTAGGTTTTGGACCTGGCTGTCCGTATCAGGTGACCCTTCAGGCAGTTTACATTCTTTCAAATCACAACATAGTATCAGTCTCTCTGAACAGGCCCATAACACTATTCCACGAGTGGATGCTTCACAGGGATGCGTTTCTGGACATTGTCCATTAATGGGCTACTCCTCAGATCTGTTTGCCTCTCCTCTGAGTAAACAACTTCCTGTATTTTGTGCCATAGTCTCATGATCTTTGGCTTGGAGGGTGGACACCATCTCTTCTTGGAAGAGAATGTTTCTTTTTGCCTTCCCTCCCCTTCCTCTCATCCCAAACATCCTATTCAAGATAAAACAGGATGCTCCCATAATCTTGCTGGCGACTCCCTTTTGGCCCAGACAGCATTGGTTTCCTCTTCTGCATCTTGCCAAGGACAGTCATCAGATTACATCACAGGGTGAACTTACTCACAAGAGAAGGGCTCTCTTCCATTCCCACCTACCCGCTGTTAAGCTGACATTGTGGGTGATGAGGTTTTGATCCCGTACAGACACCTTTGTCTGAGGATGTGCTTAGAGTCCTGCAGAAGGCTAGGAAACCCACTTCTAGGAAATCTTTCTTACCCAAATGGAAGAGGTTTTCTGTTTGGTTTCTGTCTTGTAATCTGGATTCGCTTACCGTGGATGATCTTCATGTTTCATTGTTGCAGTTATCACATTTGGGTTATCAGCCGGCAGGTAGCCCTCAGATGGCCTGAATACCAGAGTTTTCGTATTTCTGCATCGGATGCTGTTGCTTCTTCCATGACATCAGGTAGTCAGGGGTATAAAACATGCAGCCGACGCCATTACATCAGTCTTTCTTGCCATGCGGTGCCCAAAGCAGAAGCAGTTTGCAAGTGCTGGTCGTCCGACTCCTGAAATTTTCATTTTCAAGTTTCAGACCTGAAGTCTTCAAAAAGATACGTACCCCATTGGGGATCTTTTTTCTTGCTCTAACCGATGTCAGAAAAAAGTAACAATTGTCTTGCCTGTGGAAAGTGATACCTCATAGAGATTTTCATTCTTACTGCGTCACCTGTTTAGGCCCAGACCACGACGTCCCTCACTGTCTGTTTTGTGCCTTGTTCAACACCCGAACTTTTAGTCATCGGGCTGTTTTTGTAGCTAAATACTTTCGTTTTCCATCTCCGTACTCCAAAATGGCTTCGTTAAGCCATCCAACTACCGATCTTCCGAAAAAAACGTAAGGATAAAGGCAAACAGACTGCACAGGTCCAAAATTGCCAACGACGCTTCCAATAAGTTAGTTGCCAGTCCGCCGGTACTCAGATGCTTTCGCAGCCCCTGATACCCGCTACTACAGATGCGGAGGCCTCTAATGAGATACATTCGGAGTCCGGTATGCCACGAGATGATTTTTCAACTATGGAACCTGTGGATGTCTCTACCTTGGATTGGTCTGGAGCTGCTGTGCAGCCACTGGCTTTTGAGAGTGTATTCAGACCTACAGATTTTCATATCAAACAGACTACTTTGTTTCAAGCTAAGAATACATTCACAGGTTGCTACTAGGCTGTTGGCCCTAGGGCCTATACAAGCCTAGCCATAACAATTCCCTGGCTATTTCTTCCCACACTATTTACTGCCCTGGACCCCTGTCTAGCAGGGCGACTGATGTGATCCCCGGGGTGAATTTCCTTTCTCCCATCTAATCATCAAGGTTTCTTTTGAAGAGGGCCAAAGAGACGCTCTGCTTGACATGTATGGGCAGTCTATTCCAGAGTCTGGGGGGGTCTCTGGGTCAGGAACCTTATCCCACCAGCATGTTTGTTTATTGTGATGACAAGATTTAGATCCCTGGAGCGTGTGGCTCTGAGGGATTGGGATTTCTTTAAATGTAGCATGTCTAACAGCTCTGGGTTTGACATGGCCTTGTATGTTGAGCAGAGATCACCTCGGAGTAGACGATATGCGACAGAGTATAGCTGGAGTTTAAGGCAGTCAGCATAGGGCATCTGCTTTACGCCTGTGATTCTTTTAGTGAGGTATTTCTACGGCCTTTCCAGTTGTTGCAGTTGTCTTGAGAAGTACATACCAAATGGGGCGTTGTATTCTATAGTGGGTTTAATGAGGGATGTGTACAGTGGGACAATGACCTTCTTTTTTCTGGATGAAAATCCCTTAGTGATGAGGTGTGCCACATAGGATTTCCTGACTGTTGTGGTGATGTGGTTATTGAAGGTGAGACCACTGTCCACCTGTGTCCCTAAGTCTCTTATCACACTTTCGGTTTAGAGTACTGCCACCTATGTGATAATTCACGGGTACATGTTTTTTCCCAAAGGGGATAACTATACATTTATTGGCATTGAGCGTGAGCCCATGGCTCTGGCACCAAGCATCTGTTTCTGTAAGGCCCTTTTGTAGAGTATCTACATCATTTGGGGATTCAATAATCGCTACCAGTTTGCAGTCATCTGCAAACTTTGTTAGCCAGAGTCCCTTAGTGTTGGCCTGTACTTCAAAGAAGTAGATGCCAAACAAGAGGGGTCCCAGGACTGACCCCTGAGGTACTCCACTTGTCTGGACTGGATTTGGAGTCAGCTACTTTTACAGTGTGGGTTCTGTCAGTAAGCCATTTGGCAACCCATCAAGTGATGTAGGGATTAATGACCAGCTTAGTAAGTTTATCTGTGATTCCAGAGTGGGTGATCGTGTCAAAAGCCTTGGCGCGAGGTCCAGATAGGCTCTGTGGACTGTCTTACCATCATCCACGGCTCTGGAGACTGATTTAAAGAAGTCAATAAGGTTCAGGATACAAGATCGGCCCTTCACGAACCCAAACTGGGTGGGGTCCAGTGTTTTAAGCTTTCCAATGTCTTTGTTTATAGGTTCCATGATAATACGTTCATGGCCTTGCAGATCAACTTATCAGACTGATGGGGCGGTAGTTCCCAGGATCTAAGGTAGATCCCCCCTTGTGGAGTGGGATAACTGTAGCTGTGCGCCACTCAGTGGGCACGAAGCCTGAGATGAGGGCATGATTAAACATGACACTTGGGTGAGGTGCCAGTTCATTTTGTAGTTCATGTAGTACACAGCTCGAGACGTCATCTGATCCCATGGATGCTATATTCTTAGCTTTGGAGAGTGCATTTTTTACCTGTGCGGCCGTTATTACCGGAATTTGGCAATCTTCCAGTATTGAGATGGCCCATTTAGGGGGTGAGAGGGGGGTGAAGTTGGACCTGAATCAATCTGCCAAGATATTGGCAATATCCTTGGGATCAGTATATTTAATGCCATTCTGTTATAGCTCAGAGCAGATATGAGCATTGCCATTTAGATTCTTAACATAGTTATAGAATGCCTTGTAGTTGTCTTTGGAATCTTTGGCAATTTTATTTTCGCCATTAGCTTTGGGGGATTTTATGAGGGATCTAAGCTTCTTACTGAGGCTGGTAAGGGAGGTTTTGCATCCTGGGATTTTCCTCTTTTCTGCAACAGTTTTTTCCTTTTGTTGTAAAGTTTGTTTATGGCAGGGGACCACCAGATTGGCTTCCTTTTTTCAGAGGAGAGCATCTTGGTTCTATTTGGGATGGCGCGATTCATGCATGAGTGGATGTGGTCATACAGTGCCTTAGTGTGTAGGACTCGGCAGTCGAACTTTCAGTTCCCGTCTGCATGGGTGTCATGAAGTTTGTAACTTCTGACTTGAGTAGCATGAAGTTGGCCTTGGAGAAGTTTTTTATGGAGGTTTCTTTACTGGGGGGGTGGAGGGTGGGATGTGGATGTTAAGGGTGATTAGCTTATGGTCTGACGTGACCAACGAGGGGGTGACCATAGATGTGGAGCATCCATGTCCCATGTTGGTAATGACCAGGTCTAGGATATTGGAGCCCCTGGTAGGACTATGGATTAGTTGATCCAGGGCATTGGAATTTATGAATTCCAAGAACCGTTGGGCAAAGGTGTTGGTGCCAGAGTAGTTTTCCCAGTTAATGGCAGGGTAGTTGAAATCACCCAGTATTAGGGTGTTTGGTTGTATATTAATATTTCCAGTATGTTTAGAAAGGTGTAGTGAGAATCTTGGGGCATGGTGGGGATCTGTAGCAAGCTACAATTTGGATTGCACTCTTACCTAGTGTTAGTTGCACCTAGAGAATTTCAGACTCGTTGTGTTGGGCAACTAACCTGGTGCTGTGAATATCCTTGGTGAATATGGACACACCTCCACCTTTAGTGTTTCGATCCTGGTTGTAGCCTGGTATTGCAGGGGTGCTCTCTGGAACATTGAACCAGGTCTCCGTTACTGCACAGATATCAATGTTCTCCATTTTTTAGGAGTGCCTCGAGAGAGTGCATTTTGAGGTTTAGACTGCTAGCATTGAGTAGCATTACCTTCAGATTTTGCATGCTTGTACCTGTTACGCTGTTGGTTTTGTCCTTTGAACTTTGCCTAAAAAAGGCACTATAGGGGTGGCAAGAGCCTTAGCCAGTAACCTGAATCCCGGGGGGCAACAGGTGCAGACCATCTCTGACAAAGCATCATGGTCTGTCGATCATGACATCCCAGGCAGACGAATACTGGATCCCCTTTGAATGACACCAGAAGCTTAGCCAGTTGAAGTCAATCATTTTGCCTTATGTTGTGGTATCATTCTGGGCGAAGGCAGAAAGCTACTCAGGGCTAGGGTCATACCTGCCTGGGCCACATGATCCGAGAGCTCTTCCATGTCTCTCCATGTAGTCCAGGGAGGTAGATCTCAAGTCATTCACTCCAACATGGACAATGACTGAGTCATATTTGTACTTGTTGTGGAGTGACTTGAATGCATGAGTTATGTGGCGGATCCTGGCACCCGACAGGCAGCTTAATGTAATTTTCTCCTTGTTCAGCCTGGTGAGTGGGACATCAGTGTGCCTGACTATAGAGTCACCTATGACTAAAGTGTTAAGTACGTTGTCTTGCCTTAGGAGCTGCTGCTGGGTGGCACACTGGTATTGAGCTATGTGACGCTTTGGTTGTGATTTGCGTTTGTTTGCGTTTCAGCTTCAGAGGTCCTTGTTGCTTGGGCAGGTTACAGTTAAGGGCCTCCGCATATGTGGATTTAGTGTTGCTATGTGTGGGTGTTGGTGTGAGTTTAGAAGGCTGTGTGTTTTGAGGTGTAGTGCGGGTGTTAACCTTCTCTTGACTGTCTAGCACAATCTTGGGTGGAGAGAGCGTTGCTTCCAGTTTGGCTATGTAAGTGCATCTCTCCCAGGTTGTAGTGTTGGGTGGTAGGAGGAGAGGGTTGTCTGTGTACATGAGGCAATTGCTGCATTGCCCCAGTATGCCCAGATTCACCAGGTGGACAGGAGAAATCAACGGAAGCTGACCCTTGGACATGCTTGGTTTGGTGTTTGTTTGTTTATTTTTTTAAAGTACAGGAGCCATTTTCCCTTATCTTAGTAAGGTACATTGCAATTATAGGCTGCTTAGTGCCAATGATTAATTTCCCCTTATTAATAAGGAGAGTTGAGTACTTGTATCAGTTTAAGGCTTCCTAGTGCTTTCCAGCAGGTATTAGAGCAAGTGCTAGTCACAGGGATGCTGTGAATACCGAATTCCTCAGGCCTAAATCTCGCACTAAGCCTAGAAAACCGACCAAAGTGCATTCTCAGGACCATATGCCTCAAAAACAAATGATTAGAATGGCTGAAGACCTTATTACCTTAATTAGGGGAAGCCAGCCTTCCCCCTCTAGGAGACCTAGAACTGATTTTCTTTCGGATTCTTCTGATGAGGAATCTGATATCTCTGTTCCTTCTGACTGCCAGGATTTACCCTTATCTACTTATGAGGATTCTGATGCAGAGGATTCCATTCCCTCTGCTTCCCCTCCAAAAGATTTTTCTTTTGGTGAAACCTTTGCATACTCTAAGGGAACATTTCCGCTGGGAAAGCCAGGACTATTCAGTCCAAAAAGACTTGGGGAATTTTTAAATCTGCCACAACACAGGCCTCTAGCTAGCCCCCTCCTATTCTGGACATTGTAGATGTTTTCTTGGAATCCAGCCTTACGTCAGACACTTTGCCTCCAGCTCCCAGGAAACCTGACAGGTACTACAGAGTACCTGACTCTCTCAAATTCCTTTTCAAGAATCCTACTGCGGATCCAGAGACCATTTCCCAAGGACCAAAAGGCATCAAGGCTACTACTGCCAAAAATCCTACCCCTTCTGATAGGGATTCTAGAGCTTTAGACAGATTGGGTAAGAAGGTATATACTTCTGCTACTTTGGCCATTAGGGCTTTAAATTGCCAGTTTCGTATGTTAAAGTATCAGCAGCATATTATGGGATTACTTAAACAGAAAATGTTGATTCCTGACTCTGCTGAACACAGAGATTTTACTTAGAAGGCATGCTTGGCTTAAGGAACAAAACTTGCCAGAGCATGTTAAAGCAAAATTACTGGATGCACATTACACCAGGAGTGCCTTTTTGGCAACAAAGCAGAAGTAGTCCTCAAAAGGATAGAGGAAAAAGCTAAATCTATGCAAACTGTTAAAGATTTCTTTGAAGTACAACCACCTAGATTCAGTAGGCATTGGCCTTCAAAGAACTGGTCCTTTCCAGTCCCTTCCAGGCCTTCTCAGTCCAAACCCAGGAGTAGCAGACCACCAAGACTTCAGTCTCAGGCTATGCACAGATCTAAGCAGTGGGGGGCCCCCACTTCCAAAACAGGGAGTAGTAAGCCACCCCCTATGGAAAAATGGCACAATGACTTATCCTGAACCCTACCAAGCCTTGCTCAACTACTTGCTCCCTTAGGAGGAAAGCTCGCCCTGCATGCAAAAAAAACGGGCACTCATTACCCAAGACAAGTGGGTTTTAAACATAGTTCCGTAGGATGCAGATTCCACTTCCACTCACTCCCAACCCCAAGTAGATGGCCAGACCTTCCCCCAAACCTTTGAGCAGAGGCCCAAAAGCAAATGCTCTCTCTCCTCAGTATCCGGACTATTCAACCAGTCCCAGCAGAACAAAGGGGGCAAGGTTTTTCCTGGTTCCCAGAAAAGAAAACTACTGGCATCCTATCCTGGACCTTTCTATTCTCAACACCTTTCTGGTGGTTCCAAAGTTCAGATGCTAACTAAGTTTACCTGCACATCCCAATAAAGGGAATCCTGCACAAAAATCCTACGCTGCAGGGCAGGCTCCATGCACTATCAGATGTCCTTCAAGGATGCATCTGCAGTCCTTACAAATGGGTTGTCCTGTCGTCAGGCAGCCCTTCGGTCGGCCGGATTCCAAAGTCTGGGTCTGGCCTCGGCTGGTGTCGCACTTCACCCGACGTCATAGCTGCAGTTTTTCGGGTATAAAGGCATCAGCTGACGCCATTTTCCTCAATCTTTCTTGCTGCGTGGCGCCCGAAGCAGAAGCTGTTCGCAAGTGCCGGTCGGTCAGATCCAGAGATTACTACTACCGAATACTTCTACTACTACCGAAGACTTCTAAAAAGCTAAGTACCCCGTTGGGGACTCTTTCTTGCCTCAGCCGATGTCAGAAAAAGTGAATAACTGTTTAACTTGTGGGAAACAAATACCTCATAAAGATTTCCACTCTTACTGCTTACCTTGTTTAGGCCCAGACCACGACGTAGCAGCTTGTCTAGCCTGTGCTTCTTTCAACCGACGGACGCTTAGACGTCGGTCGGAATTTGCTGAAGAGTTTTTCGGCTCCGATTTTGCTTACATTATGCAGTCAGATACTCCGACTACGCAAATTTCTAAAAAACGCAAGGAAAAGGACCGACACTCGCGGTCCGCGGTTTCGGCCGAAACCGCGGTTAAGCCAACCGCGAGTGTCTCGGTTTCTGCTGAAACCGAGTCCATGGTTCTTCCTTCGGCCGAAAGCTTACCTCTTACCGAGGCCTCATCCAGCCTGGCTGAATCTGCTACTGAAATCCCACCTGTTCTTGCAGGTTCGCAGGATTTATCTGATACTATCCCTTTGGATATTTCTACCCCTGCATGTGGAGCTGCT
Source organism: Protopterus annectens (assembly GCF_019279795.1). Taxonomy (NCBI): domain Eukaryota; kingdom Metazoa; phylum Chordata; order Ceratodontiformes; family Protopteridae; genus Protopterus; species Protopterus annectens. Next base: position 364,151,889 of record NC_056726.1, on the reverse strand, counting down.
AGGCCTCCTGCATCCATGTCTATTAAGGCCTTTGCCAGGGCTAAAGCAGCAAAAACTACCAAATCTGTGCCTGCCAAGACCCCCTCTCACAGGCCTAGTTCCAGTTCACAAATGCTTAGTCTAGCAGAGGATCTCATTTCTTTGATCCAGGGATCCCAACCACATCCAGACAGGGCCTCTCACCCACCTCCAGAGAAGAGGACTAGAGTAGAGCCCCCTGAGCCAGTTTCTTCAGATGGCTCCTCTGATGAGTCAGATAATTCAAACCCTCCAGAGGGCCCTTTTCTCCTTATGAGGACTCTGATGCAGAAGACTCCATTCCTTCTGCCTCTCCGCCTGAGGAATTTTCTTTTGGGGAAACCTTGCATGCTATGAGGGAACAATTTCAATGGCAGGGCCAGGATTTTTCAGACTCTAGGAAAAGGCTTAGAACCTTTTTGCATTTGCCACAGCATAGGCCTTTAGCCATTCCTCCAGTACTTACTGTTGTGGATGATGCTTTTAATGATGCTTGTACTGCTCCTGATTCTCTTCCTCCGGCCCTGCTAAGCCCGATAGGTACTACAGGGTTCCGGACACACATTATCATTTGTATAAGGCCCCTTTGCAGATCCGAAACTATCTCCCAGGGACCCAAGGCTGTAGCAGCTTCTACCAAAACCCTCCCTCTGAAAGGGAGTCTAGGGCCTTGGAGAGATGGGGTAAAAAAGTTTACACTTCTGCTACTCTTTCAGCTAGGGCCTTGAACTGTCAATTCCACATGATTCAGTATCAGGAATTTATGTTAGACCAATTAACTAAAAAAACTGTCCTCGGATGAACCATTAGACAAAAATCTGTACAGGAAATGGTACATAACATTCAGCAGGTCAGTAATCATTCCTTAAAATGCGGCTGTGATGCACTGGAGGCTTCCTTTAGATCAGCCATGACTGGCACAGTGATCAGAAGACATGCATGGTTGAAAGAGCAGTCCTTACCAGACCATGTTAAATCAAAGCTCCTAGATGCTCCCATGGATAAGCTCAATTTGTTTGGCTCCCTGCGCAGCAGGTGCTGAAGAAGGTGGAAGAGAAAGCAAAATCTGTCCAGACAGTCAAGGATTTCTTGCAGGTCCAGCCTCCAAGGTTTAGCAGGAACTGGCCTTCCAAGAATTGGTCCTTTCCAGACACCTCCAGAGCTCCGAGAGGCAGGAATAGGCGCTCAAGAGGCAGGGGTCAATCCAGAGGTGCCTACAGGGGCGTCAGTGGCAGGCTAACAACCAGCGAGGTACAGCCACAGATCCAGCCACCACCACTTCCACAGGACAATCACAGTGACTTGGCTCTGGCACCGCCTACCAGAGAACAACTAGAAGCACCCTTAGGCGGGAAGCTAGCCTTATTTTCAGTAAACTGGCATTACATCACAGGAGACAAATGGATTTTACAGACAATAGACCAAGGTTACAGGTTCCACTTCCATACTCTACCAAGGAAGAGAGGAATGCCAAACCTACCTCCAAATCAGAAGACAGAAGCTCTAGAACAAATAACTCACTTACTAAGGATGAGAGCTATAGAAAGGGTACCATCTATGGAACAAGGACAAGGATTTTACTCCAGACTCTTCCTGGTACCAAGAAAAGAAAACCAATGGAGACCTATTCTCGACCTGTCCACTTTAAACACATACCTCATTGTTCCAAAATTCAAAATGCTGACCCTACCTCTAGATCTCAAGGAGGCATACCTGCACGTCCCCATACGACCAAATTGCAGAAGATACCTCAGATTTCTTGCAGGATCAGAGCATTATCAATTCTCAGCATTGCCCTTTGGCTTATCTACTGCGCCCAGAGTATTCACGAAATGCCTGGCATCAGTAATTGCTCATTGCAGGCTTCAGGGAATTCAAATTTATCCTTACCTAGACGACTGCCTGTTACAAGCGGACAACAAAAACAAATTAACAAAAGATTTGGAAAGGGTCATTCATCTACTACAAGCCCTGGGATACACAGTCAATATAAAAAAGTCAAGGCTGATACCATCCCAAAGGATAACCTTCTTGGGTGCAGATTTGGACACATCAAAACAAATGGCATTCCTGACAGTAGAAAAACAGGAGCAACTCCCTTTCTACTTCATGGCATTAACAAAGCAGAACCAGCTAACAGCAAGAAAAGTCCTGCAAGCTCTCGGTTACATGGCATCCTGCATAATATTGATTCCACATGCCAGACTACATATGAGGAAGTTACAGTGGTACCTAAGGAATTTATGGTCTCAGCACAAGCACAGCCTAGAAACCCAGATTCCAATAATTCCATGCCTGAAACAAGAATTCCAATGGTGGGCTCAGGCCTGTCAATCAAACAAGGGACTGCCCTTCCACAGCACTCAACCAAGCCAGACCATCACAACAGACGCCTCAGACCTCGGTTGGGGCGCACATGCTGGACAAGTGCATACAAGGCTTATGGACTCAAGACCAGCTGCACCTACACATAAATCAAAAGGAAATGCTGGCAGTAAAACTGGCAATTCAGGCATTCAGACCATTTCTTCGACAGGGTCAACTGCTGATAAGGACGGACAACACCACAGTTATGTGGTACATCAACAAACAGGGAGGCACACATTCATACCCTCTATGCCGGATGGCAATGGACCTCTGGAATGTGGCACTGAGCTTCCACATTCAGCTTCAAACAATTTTTGTGCCAGGAAAAGAAAATATACTAGCAGACATCCTAAGCAGAACTACCACGGATGCCCACGAATGGATGCTGCATCCGGACATCTTCAAAACCATTACAGGGAAATGGGGGCTACCAGAAATAGACTTATTTGCATCCCCACACAATCACCAACTGAAAAAATTCTGCACAAGGACGTACCACCCACTTGCTTGGAAAGTGGACTCTATCTTTCAGTTGGAAAAACCTGACAGCATATGCATTCCCACCTCTTCCTTTGATGCACAAGGTGCTATTGAAGATCAAAGAAGACCGTCCAAGGATAATCCTGATAGCTCCAGTCTGGCCAAGGCAACATTGGTACCCATTACTGAGGAGCATGTCTCGGGAACAAATATGGCCTCTGCCCCTAGTTCCCTTGCTGTTAACACAGAACAACTTCAAAACCCTGCATCCAAACCTGAAAACACTGCAGCTGGCTGCCTGGAACATTGCATAAGACCAAATAACCCAGATTTATCTCAAAGGGTTAAAGACATTATCTTGGAGGCTCACAGACCCTCAACAAGAAAAAATTATTCAGCAAAATGGAAAAGATATCTCATTTGGAGTACTGCAAAAGGAGAGAATGTGTCACTGGTAAACATAGCTAACATCCTGGAATACTTGGCAGAGCTCTTCCACAACGGCCTGTCCTATTCTTCCATTAAGATTCATGCATCAGCTATTTCAGCAGAATACAACTTGGATCTACCAGTCTTCTCACATCCTCTGCTCAGGCAGTTTCTGAGAGGGATTAAAAATGTAAAGCCACCTAGGAAGCCACCATTGCCAGCATGGGACTTGAACTTTGTGCTAGAAAAGTTGACACTCCCTCCTTTTGAGCCAGCAGCAACAGCAGAATTACAGTACTTATCATGGAAAACTGCTTTCCTGCTTGCAATCACCTCAGCAAGAAGGGTATCTGAGCTACAGGCATTAATGGCAGTACAGCCCTTCCTGATCTTCCATCAAGATAGTGTCCATGAGAACTAATCCTACTTTTATGCCAAAGGTGGTCTCCAGGGTATCTTTAAATCAAGCTATCCACCTACCTACATTCTTCCCCAACCCACAGAACAGGGGAGAAAGACTGTTGCATACCTTGGATGTACATAGACAATTACGTTACCACCTGGACAGGACCAAGAGCAATAGAAAGACTGACCAGCTACTGGTAGCATATGCGACAGGAATGGAAGGAAAAGCAATTTCAAAACAGACAATCTCTAAGTGGATAGGAAATTGCATTAGATTTTGTTACTCCTACCATGGGAAGAAAACTCCAGAAAACATCAGGCCTCACTCTACAAGGGCTACAGCCACTACCACAGCTTTCTTACGAGGAGTGGCTACCAAAGACATTTTAGTGGCTGCTACTTGGAGCTCCGTGCATACATTTGCCAAGCATTATAATTTACCTTTATACTCCAGATCCCGAGCAGGTTTTGCCACTGCTGTTTTGCAAGGGATCTTAACTACACCATAATCTTATTTCTCCTCCTCGCCCAGTTTGGCTATGGTATTCTACCCATTTGTAAGGACTGCAGATGCATCCTTGAAGGACATAGTACAGTTTTGTACCTACCATAAATGTTGATGTCCGATAGGCATGCATCTGCAGTCAGGATTACCCACCCTCCTTCCCCTCTGTGGTACTCCTAGGGTATTTGCCCATCTTGTAGCTAGCTGGGGGAATCTATTATGGTGTATTTGTTTGTATATATGTACATACATGCTTATTTTTTGTTTGCTCTCTACTATTTGGAACCATTTGCATTTATCCAAATTTAGCCTTCCTAGAGGGCACCTGGCATCTGGGGCAAGAAACACTGAGGAAAATGGCGTCAGCTGATGCCTTTATACCCGAAGAACTGCAGCTATGATGTCGGGTGAAGTGCGACACCAGCCGAGGCCAGACCCAGACTTTGGAATCCGGCAGACCGAAGGGCTGCCTGACGACAGGTCAACCCATTTGTAAGGACTGCAGATGCATGCCTATCGGACATCTACATTTATGGTAGGTACAAAACTATACTTTCTCCACACTTCCCTTTGGCTTATCTTCTGCGCCCAGGGTGTTCACAAAGTGCCTAGCTCCAGCCATTGCATTTTGCAGGCAAAGAAATATTCAGATTTACCCATACTTGGATGATTGCCTGATTCAAGCAGAGCCAGGACTTGCTATTACAGCACCTGGCATTTGTAAAGAGACCTCTAACTTCACTGGGGGGGGGGGGTTACACCATCAACGACAAGAAATCACACCCATTACCCTGCCAACAGAGTGTATTCCTGGGAGCAAACTTAAACACAACTTCCCAGATGGCATTCCTCATTCCAGAGAAACAAGTTCATTTGACAACCTACTTCAAACTACTGGCCACAAAAACTCAGCTGTTTGCAAGGAAAATCCTGCAAGCTCTGGGGTTTATGGCCTCTTGCATTCTGTTAATTCCATATGCAAGACTGCAATGGTATCTAAAACGTCTATGGTGTCAACATTCTCAGGACCTGGAAACAATGATTGACATGATTCCTTGTCTAAGGGCAGAGTTCCTTTGTTGGACATAGGACTGCTACCACAACAAGGGGCTCCCTTTCACTCTTCCCCCCCTGCCACCCAAACCCTAACAACAAACGCATCAGACTATGCATGGGGGACTCGCATGGCAGGGCAGTGCATTCAGGGCAAATAGAACCCAAAACAGATGCACTTGCATATCAGTCAAAAAGAAATGTTAGCTGTACAGAATGCTCTGACAACCTTTAAAGACTTTATTCTTCCAAGGCAACTGTTGGTAAAGACAGACACCACCACAGTTATGTGATGCATAAACAAGCAGGGGTGAACCCATTCCTACCCACTCTGCAGACTAGCCATGGCTCTGTGGAACACAGCCTTAAGCTACCAAGTTAACCTGCAAGCTCAATTCCTGCCAGGAAAACTAAATTCACTGGCAGACAACTTGAGCAGAAATTTCATGGACCCTCACGAATGGAAACTGAAACCCAAAATATTCAAGCTCTTGAGGAACAAATGGGGGACACCAGAGGTCGACCTGTTTGCCTCCCCTCAGAACTACCAGTTGAACAAATTCTGCACCAGAACTCCCCACAGTCGAGCTTGGAAAGTGGATGCCCTGTCTTTTACCTGGGAAAGCCTCTCAGTTTATGCCTTTCCTCCTCTGCCTCTCCTCTTGAAGGTTCTACTAAAGATCAAACAGGACAAGCCAAGGACAATACTGATTGCACCAGACTTGACCACACCAGCACTGGTGTGTACCCCCTTTTGCACATTCTGATAGTGCTACAACCTTGGCGCCTGCCTCAGACACCTTCCCTGCTGTCCCAACAGGTGGGCCAGATTCTGCACCCTCAGCTTCAAACCCTGAACCTTGCAGCCTGGCTAATTCCCTGAGCTCACCTCCAGCAACCCTCAGTAAGCTGGTGTTGGATGTTGTTCTTGAGGCAAGGAAGCCTAGTACTAGGAAATCCTGTTCAGAAAAGTGGAAAAGATACTGTTCCTGGAGCCTTGCTCAGGGGATGGGCACAACGGTGCCCAGCTTACCTCATATTCTAGATTTAACAGAAATGCTCCACAAGGGCCTATCTTTCTCTTCAATTAAGATTCATGCCTCTGCCATATCAGCACATTATAATACTGAGCCACCCTTCTCTCATCCCCTGCTAAAACAATTCCTTAGAGGGGCCAAATATTTAAGACCTACCAGGAGGGCTCCCACTCCAGCCTGGGGCCTTAACTTTGTGTTGGAAAAACTCATGCCCCCCCCCCCCCCCTTGGAACCAGCTGCTACAGCAGAGTTGAAATTCCTTTCTTGGAAAACAGCTTTACTTCTAGCCATCACCTCAGCAAGAAGAGTGTCTGAACTGCAGGCCCTCATGGCAGTGGAACCCTTCATTATCTTCCATGCGGACAGGGTTTCCATCAGGATTAATCCATCCTTTATGCCCAAGGTGGTGTCTAGTGCGGCTCTAAACCAGTCAATTCATTTGCCTACTTTTTCCCCTAATCCTTAGAATAAAGTGGAAAGGATACTGCATTCTCTGGACGTACACAGCTTGGGTTCTATTTGGACAGGACTAAGCCCCTCAAAAAATCTGACCAGCTGCTAGTTAGCTTTGCTGCAGGGCAGAGGGGAAGGCCATTTCAAAGCAAACCATTTCCAAATGGATAGCACATTGCATCCATTTCTACTACAAACACCATGGAAAACCTACCTCACAGTGGATAAGAACACATTCCACCAGGGCTGCATCTACCTCTACTGCATTTCTCAGAGAAGTCCCTACCAGGGACATCCTGAAAGCTGCAACCTGGAGCTCTGTACATACTTTCACCAAGCATTACCACCTGCCTATCTTTTCAAAATCCAGAGCTGGATTTGCCACTGCAGTCTTACAGGGCCTTATTGTGAGCCCTAATGCTCTTTAACTACCTCCACCCTTCCATAGCTATTGGAATCAACCCAAGTGTGATGACTGCAACAGTAAGACACGAAGAACATAGTACAGTTGTGTACACTTGCCATAAATGTAGATGTTCGAGTGTATTCACTGTTGCAGTAGTGGTTTACCCTCCCTCAAGCCCCCCTGACTTCTCTTGACTTTTACCTTTCCTCCTTGTTTGGCATGTATTATATCATGTGTATTTGCTCTTTGCTGGAGGTGTTGCATACCATATAATTGCTTTCTATTGTGGGGGCACCTGACATCTGGGGCAAGAAAAACAAATGTAATGGCGTCTGTTGCTTGTTTTATACCTCTGGCGAACTGACGTCATGGAAAAAGCGACAGCATCCGACTCATAAATCTAAAAACTCTGGTATTCTGGCCGGCTGAGGGCTACCTGTAGGCAGATAACCCAAATGTGATGACTGCAACAGTGAATACACTTGAACCTCTGCATTTATGGTAAGTGTACACAACTGTACTTTCCCTTGGTTCTCTTATTTGTGTAAATTGCTCAATGCTGGGTTGGCATATCCTCCACCTGTCGGCTATCTCGACCTGTCTGCTTTTGTGACTCCCCCTTTAACCTGTAGATTTGAGGCCAAACAATTTTTAAAGGCGTCCTTTACATTAGGCCTCCCAGGAAGACTGTCAGAAAAATTGACTCGGGCTCCTTTTGAGCCTGCTGCTTCAGCTTCCTTACAACATTGTTCTTGGAATACTGTTCTTTTGGCATTTACTTCTGTCAAATAGGTGTCTGAGCTCCAAGCCCTTATGGCTTTCCTCTTTTTAGTTTTCCATAAGGACAGGGTGTCCTTTCATACTAATCCTCCTCTTATGCCCACGGTGGTTAATGAGTTATCTCAGTCTGTTCATTTGCACTTTTTCTTTTTTTTTTTTTTTATCTCCTTCAGAGTCTGCTAGTGAGAAGGTTTTGCACAGCTTGGATGTGCATACACAGCTCAAATTCAGTTATTTGGATAAGACTAAAGCTTTTCATAAATCTGAACAGCTTTTTGTTTCCTTTCATCCTAGGTCTTTAGATTTGGCTGTTTCCAAGGAAACCATTTCTTCTTGGATTTCTAAAGCCATTTCTTTTTGCTGTTCTTTTCATGGGAAGAGCCTTCTTTCCTAGGTTAAACTTATTTGCAACTAGGGCTGTGGCTTCTTCTGTTGCTTTTTTCAAGGGTTTGGATGCCAGTTTTATTCTTGAGGCAGCAACAACCTGGACTCTTGTGCATAACTTTACCAAGCATTATAAGCTGGATGTGATTTCTAGGGCCAGAGCCATTCTCCATGGCTTCCTAGAGGGCTGTCCTGGCCCTTCCTCTTCCCAATCTACTGGAGATCCATTCTGGACCTTTCTCAGCTAAACACCTTTCTAGAGGTCCCCCTCCTTTTAAATACTGCCCCTTCAAACCCCGTTCGCTCCTCTCCCACAGGCCTTCTTGTTATCCCTGGACCTCAAGGATCCTGTCTTCACATCCCTGTTCATCGTTGTTTTAGTAGATTTTTACTTCTCTCTCTCCCTTGCATTTTCATTTCTCTGATTTGCCCTTTGGTCGCTCTACTGCCACAAGTGTATTCGCCAAATGCCTCGCTCCTGTCATTGCCTTTCGCAGGATGAGAGGGGTTCGTACCTTTCCTTATCTAGATCTACTCATACATGCTTCGTCCTCCGAGGTCTTGCTTCAGACCCTCCGGCTTATAGCTTTTCTGTTATAAACCCTGGGATCCACCATAAACTTTCAGAAATCGGTCCTGGTTCCTTTTCAAGATCATATTTTTCTCGATTCTAGGATCCAGACAGTTACTATACTGGCATCCCTTCCTCCACCCAGGCTCCTTCTCTGTTCACCTTTTTTTCAGTCTCGTCTTTCTCTGGCTTTTGTCACAGCCGGGAAGTCTCTCAGGGTTCTAGGATTCATGGCCTATGCTGCCTGTAGCCAGACTCCTTATGAGAAAAACTACAGTGCTTCCTTTAGTCAGTGTGGCTTCAACACACTCATCCACTGGAGTTCCTAGTTCGTTTCTTTCCATACCTCAAATGCGAACTTCGTTGGTGGATTTATCAGCTTTCTCTCAATCCAGGACTTCCTTTTCAACCTTCAGTCCCTTCTGAAGATCTTTTTTTCGGCCGCCTTGGATAGAGGATGGGGGCGCCTACTTCGTTTCCTCAAGGTCCAGGGTGTCTGGCCTCGTAAGAGGTCACATCATCATAAAGGGGATAAGAGCTTTCCTTTTCACTTTTAAGGCTTTTCTTTCTCTTTTCTTCCAGGGCCTATCAGTCTTCAAAGACATTGCCACACAGATGGGTTATATCGAGTGTGTGTGTGTGTGGGGGGGGGGGGGGTGGCACAACTTGCTTTTCAGGTGTGTGATCTAGCTATGCAGTATCAGGTGATTTTTCAGGCTGACTACATTCATTCAGAACCAAATATAGTGGCATATGCCTTGAGCAAGACCAGTACATTGCTCACAAATGTATGCTTCACAGCAATGCAGTTCTGGACATTTTCCATTGATGGGATACTCCACAGGTAGATCATTTTGCCTCCCCTCTGAACAGACTGCATCCCCTTTTCTGTGCCTGAGTTCCAGGCCCTCTTAGATGTCCTTCTCTTCCATGTTGCAGTATTCTACTTGTGGGTTTATCCTTCCTTTCCAGTTTGTCTGGCCAGGTTTCCAAGGATTTTCAGTCCCTCTTGGTGTGTGGTACATCTGATGTGGCTGCAGGAACGTGAGCCATAAAAGTGACGTCTGCACACGCCAGCCCGTAGAAATTTTCAGCCACCAGTCGTACCATAGCTGCTCCTGCTTCTCATGGACGTCTGATCGAAAAAAATATTCAGTTAAGTACTCCGTTTGAGATTCTTTCAGCCTTACTTTTGTTGGTAATTAGTCTGTTCATGTCATCCTGGAAGGGCAAGTGCAGTCAGCAGATTCCCCACAAAGACGCCCATGACCAGTGTCTTGTCTTGTCTAGGCAGGGAACATGACCACGAGAACTGTGCCGTTTGCCGATAGTTTGTCAAGACCTTACACCACTGTTTGTAGGCCCTATTGGTGAATCGGAAGTGGCTGCAGGAACGTGGGCTATAAAAGTGATGTTTGCACACACCAGCTCTCAACATAGTAAAAGCCCCAGTCGGAGGAGTCTGTTCTTGTGGTCATGTTCCCTGCCTAGACAAGAGACTGGTCATGGATGTCTTTGTGGGGAATCTGCTGACCGCACTTGCCCTTACTGGGTGACATGAACAGACTATAATTGTCAACAAAGTAGTACTGAAAGAATCTCCAACGGGGTACTTAACTGAATCCTTTTTTTTCGATCCAATGTCTGAGAGAAGCAGGAGCACCTGGCGTATGACTGGCGGCTGAAAATTTCTTGGGGCTGGTGCATGCAGACATCACACTTATGGCCCACATTCCTGCAGCCACATCAGACGTCCGATGCATCAAGAGGGACTGAAAATCTTTGAAAACCTGGCCTTACAAACTGGAGAGGAAGAAGGGTAAACCCGCAAGTAGAATACTGCAACATGGAAGAGCGGGACATCTATGGTTATGGTAAGACATTACACAACTTTCCTTTCTGGGGGTCCTTCTCAAGATCAAACATGACTCCCCCCAAAATCTTGCTGGTGGCTCCCTTTTGGTACAGACAGCATTGGGTCCCCCTTCAGTTAGCCAGGGACAATCACCACAAGGTAGACCTCACACTAGAGAAGGGGTCTCTCTGATCCATCCTTACTCGTCCACGCTTCAAATGACGCTGTGAATGATAGGATTTTGATCCCTTTTAGGCACTTATTTCCTGAGGATGTGCTTGGGGTTCTGCAGGAGGCCAGGAATTCCACTACCAGAAAATGAAATTTGTCCAAATGGAAGAGATGTTCTGCCTGGTGCCTTTCTGGTAATAAGCATCCCTTTTCAGTTGGAATCCTGTTAGTTCTCTCATTTGTGGGAATTGCTCCATGCTGGCTTGGCATATTCTTCAGTTAAACCTCACCTTTCAGCTATTTCTGCTTGTCTACCCTTGACTCCTTTCTTGCCTTTAGATTTGAGGGCAAGCAATTTCTCAAAGGCATCCTTCATATCAGACCTCCCATGAAGCCTATTTCACCTACCTGGTATCTCAATTTTGTGTGTGAAAAATTGATTTGGGCTCCCTTAAAGGCTGCATTTTTCAGCTTCCTTGCAACATTGTACTTGGAAAACTTCATCTCTTGGCCCTTACTTCAGCTAAGAGTCCCTGAACTGCAGGCTGTTATGACTGTCCCTCCTTTCTTGGTTTTCATGGGGCAAGGGTGTGTCTTCATACTAATGCTTTTATGCCCAAAGTGGTTAATGAGAGTTGTCTCTTAAGTTTGTTAATTTGCTCTCATTTTGTCCTTCTCTGCATTCTGCTAGTGAGAAGGTACTTCACACCTTGGATTTGTATATGCAGCTCCAACATTATTTGGATAAGACAAAGGTCATTCACAAATACAAGGAACTTTATTTCCTTTCATCTCAGATCCCTGAGTTTGGCTGTTTCTAAGCAAACCATATCCTCCTAGATCTCCAACGCCCTTTCTTTAAGCTGTTCCTTTCATAGTAAATATATTTCCGGGTCGCAAGTGTGAATTAATGTTGTGCTCACTTACCTGGCATGTACCTTACCTCATAATAGTATAGTATAGTATTTCCTTACCTTCCACCTTCTCCACACACATGCACCCACAGCTTCCCCCAATCCAGTACTTTGCTCATATTTAACTTTTTACTGTTGCATACCCACAAGACTACTTTTAAATCTGTCTCCTTTTTCATACAGCTCTAGCTCTACTTCACTCGTGGCTGCCCCCCCCCTATGAAGAATTTTTGAAAATTATCCTGCAGACAACTGAAGGCAAAAGGACTCACTACTGGGGCATTTACACACTGAAATATTCTTATGTAGGTGTATTCCCTGTTAACTAATTTCTGCATCTAGTTAGTGCTTTTACTTAATTTTATTATATTGTCATGGCGTGCGCACTTGCAAAGGTCTTTTCTGCCTTTTTCCAATCCCTGCCATTGCAACAAACTCCCATTAGCTGGCAGCAGAACACCACCAAACAACTGCATCTCAGCCCGGCTAAGCAGCTCTTCTTGTAAGCTGGGCAGTGCTCTACAGTTATTTAAATTCTCCAATATTTCTGTTTACTGTAAAGTCACCCAGGTCCCTTCACAGCAGTAATTTTTCCATTTACTGTGAATAAATAGTGGAAGCGCAGTAACTGGCATAATGCCTGCCGTTGAAGTACAGCGCTGCTTATCTTCACTACTTTGAGTGCTGATATTTTTTTTTTCAGGTCTCATCTCCAAGGTAGGGCTCTGCCCGCTCCACTCCCCCTTGCTTTGCCCAGGCTCATTCCGCTCCCCTACCCTACCCCCATTCCCACCCACCCCAGCTCATTTCCTTGATTCCTAATCTTACCCCACACCCATCCCTCAGCCAGTCACACAAACCACCACCCCTCCCCTTCATTTGTTCATATTATGCACAATCTACACATAGTACCTCCTCACAAAGTTGCTACAGTCCATCCTACTTGTATACTATCAGGACCCCTAAACATTCTACAGGGTTATCTCTATACAGTCCTACCACATCTGACAAATGAAACATGCACTCACATCAAATAATTCTAACACTAGCACTCACCATCACAGCCCATCTCATCTCACCTTACCTGAACAACATTATAATCCCCAACATAAGTAACCCCACCCCAACCTCAGTTCTAACATTTATTAACTACCCCTTACTCGTCTCTCCCTCGCTCCCTAACCACACCACCTATGACCTACACCCCTACAAACTTCTCCATTATCAGAGCAAATCTAGGGTATCCCTACAATGTGACTTAGCCTTCTCCAAATACCTATAAACCATTATAAACATTGCCTCTCACCTGCAATGCAGTGGCAATACCAACCCCAACCCAGGTCTAAAAAGTCCTACAAATCACCAGAATCAGCCTAGAACCAATACTAGCCTACTTGAGAAAAAATCCAATAATTTAATAATAAATCATAACATAAGAAGCATCCTTAAAACCACTGAGCTCCATGAAATCATAGCATTATACTTACCTGACATCATCTTCCTCACAGAAACGTGGCTTAAACCACACATTAAAAACAAAGTAGTACTTCCCCCTGGTTATAGCATACTATGAAAAGACGTGCAGCTAAAAGAGGAGGTGAAGTCACTCTCCTATATCAGAACAACATCAATGTTGAACAGTTTAACATAGAAGTCCCTGCATTTAATAATGCAGAGATCCTACTTGCTAAGGTAAGACTAAATGCACAGAAACAGCTAAATATCTTAGTCATGTATCCCTCCAGGAGATGACATCAGAACCCTAGAATCTCTTCTCCAGTGGACATCGGAAAGCCCCCCCCCCCGAAACCATTGTACTAGGCGACTTTAATATTGATTGGACCTCACTTAAATCACCCCACCCCTCAAATCATATTAACCTTTACGGATTCTCACAGCTTATACAAACCCCTACTAGGGTAGACAAAACCTCAAAAAAAAGTCACTACTAGCCTGGATTCTCAATAGTTGCCTGTCTTTTGCCCATAATTTCAGTGCAGTTCCTGACACGCTAAGCAACCATCTCCCAACTTTCATGAGAGACCAAATTAAACTCACTAGAACTAGCTCTCCTAAACGCATCCGATACACTAAAAACTTCAGGGCTGACTACCTTAATACAGCCCTTAAACACATTAACCGGTCCCCTCTTTTAACACTTCCTTTAGATGAAGCAATTGAGTATTTCAACACTATCTTCTTAGGCCTTCTCAACCAACTTGCTCCACCAAGACAGATCCGCACTAAAACAATCTATGCCCCATGGCTTACCAAGAGCACTAGGCAACTTATGAAACAAGGGGACAAAGCATGGGACACCTGGTGCAAAAACAATACTATTCCTAATAGGCAGACATTCTTACAACTGAAAAACACTGTAAATAAACAACTCAGACTAGACAAAAATACTATAGTGAAATTCAAACTAAGCATAATACCAACCGATAAAAGTTCTGGGCCGCTATAAACAGTGTTCTCCAAACAGGTAAATCACGGACTCCTCATCCAAACAGACACTACCTCTGTAAACACAGCCACCTAATTCAGTGAGTTCTTTACCAACTCTATATTAAAACTGTCAACAGAACCAAACTCCTCAACCCTTACTATACTATATAACCCATCAAATAATGCTAACTCCTTCACCCTTCAACCTGTACCAACTTACACCCTTCTATAGGCACCTAACCAAACTTAAATCCACCACTTTAGCAGTAGGCAAATTACTTGCAAAATTCCTACAAATAGCCACCAAAGCCATTTCCTACCCAGTCTCTATAATCATTAACAGGTCAATCTTAGAACAAAAGGTGCCACTTCTCTGGAGAATCTCCTACATTATACCAGTACACAAAGGGGGCAACTCCACTGACCTAACAAACTACCACCCTATAGCTGTACTTTCCCCACTGGCTAAAATACTGGCAAAATATATCCACACCCAGGACCTAACACATCTCCTCTCCAACAATCTTCTTGGCGAAACTCACCACTGATTCCACCTCAGCCATAGCAGTACCACTGCACTCATCAGTTTTAGTAGCCTAGTAAATATGCAACGCAACAGTGGCCAGCTAGTGTCTGCAGTTTTCCATGACTTATCAAATGCGTTTGATAGTCTCCCATACCAAACTAATATCATTCTCAGAATTAAAATTAACTACCCCCACTCTGTTATGGTTTCAAGACTCGCCGAATGCCAACAAGCTATTCAGTGGAAAAACTCCCTATGTCCTTCTATTCCTATGTTGCAGTATTCTTGGTGTGGGATTTCCGTACATTGGCTCCTATAAGCTTCAACTTGGCTGTTGCAGCTGCGTGGGACGTCACACGTAGGGCCATAAACCAGGGACCTTGTGTATGACGTCTGCGCGCACAATCCTCAGAACTTTTCAGCCGCAGATGACTTTGCATCGTACGATAGCTCTCCAGATGTTGGGTCGACTATAGATAAGTAACCCGTTGGGTTTTTGCATTTCTAACATTTTATCGATGTTTCGCATGCATAGGCTTGGTTGTTATAGCTTTCAGCTAATGTCAGGTAAAAAGGGAAAGTGCCGTGCGAGCGCCAAATTCCCCATAAGGATGCCCATGACAAATGCGTTTTCTGCTTAGGCTGGCAACATGATCATAACGCCTGCCCTATCTGTAAATCTTGGGTGCCTAAGACCTTACATAGCAGTTTGGCAGCTTTAAACCTTTACTTAGAAAACCAACGCCTCAACCGGCTGGCGCTCAGGATGGATCCCACTTCGGAGGCCGCCCAAGAACCTCTGCGTAAGAAGGCCAAGATGCCTAGGCCTTCATCGCCTACTGCTTGACACCCAGACGCCGCACCAACTACTGTTGCAGGAGTTGAGCGTTCGGCGGCTCCATGACCTCCCTCATGGAGTCCGTTGCACAACTGACGTCCGGCACATCTGTGGAGCTTTCTCAGACACAGACGCCTGTTGATGTCTAGGGGGAACCAGATTTGGGGGTTCCTTCGACCAAGACCCAAACCTCGGATACAGACGCTGCCAAACCCAGCTCTAGGCCGACTCCAGCTAAAAAGAAGCAGGAAACAAAACATATCACGCCTAATTCTGAAGCCCCTCCTGACTGGGAGGCCTTCACCTTCTCTCTTATGCAGGCATTTATGGCCCTTAGGCCTTCTGCTTCACCCACAACTACATTGCCTCTACTAAGCCCTAGGCCTACCTCTGCTTCTTCTAGGGCTCCCCTCGAGGAAGGAGAAGAGCATGAATCTTACCTACTCCTCTTCGGATTAATCCATCTTTTATGCATTCCAGATTGCTTTCTCCCAAAGAATAGTACTCTCCTGACGAGGATTCTGTGGAAGGGGATTCTTCACCTGAGACATTACGTTTGGTGAAACCATCACCAAAATGAAAGACTATTTCAAATGGGATACTTCCCAAATGACAGAAACCCATAAAAGATGCTTTGAACTGCTGCACGTGAAGTCCCCTTCCCCTTCAGCTGTACCCACTGTCCTTCCTGCATACTTGGATGCTTTTACTGCAGCACCTAGAACCCCTGATTCACAACTTGCTTCACCTATTCGTCCAGACCGCTTCTACAAGGTGCCAGAGGAACAAAAATTCCTCAAAGCCACCCAGCAGTGATTGCCACTGCACCTGATAAACAGTCTAGGTTGCTATCTTCTGCCTCCCTATTGCCCAGGGATACAGATAGCAAATCCATGGATAGGATAGGCAAGATGATGTACACTTCCTCCACTTTGGCCTTCAGAGCCATTAACTATCAAACACACATGATCAAGTATGCCCTGGACTTATTATCCTAAGCCACCTCTATGCTGGCTTCAATTCCTGACAGTCCCATTAAAACAGATCTCTTCACTAGACACTCCGTAAGATGCAGCTACGATGCTGCAGAAGCTTTTGCTTGCTCTGCAGCATCAGCATATCTGTCCTTAGGAGATATTCCTGGCTTAGACTACAGAATCTGCCAGAGGACTTAAGGTCCAAAATCTTGGACGCTCCCCTGGATCACAACTTCCTCTTTGGAAAGCAACCTGCAGACCTATTTAAGAATCTGTAAGAAGAAAGCAAAGACTTACAGGATATTAAACATCTCCTGGTATCCCCTACACCTAAATTTTATAGGAACTACCCAGCTAAGACTATCATTGTGAGGCGTAATCTGCATTCTGCTACCTCCTCCAGGCCCAGAAGAGGAACTAGAAGACATTCCTCATCCAGGCCCACTTGCCCACCTCCTCAGCCTAGACAACCCTTTCAGGACAGGGGAGGTCCCAATAATGCGTGACTGCCGTGCTCATCTGCCCCTCTCAGCTCGCCTTACCCACTGTTTCCCCTTCTGGCAGAAAATCACCACAGATCAATGGGTATTAACCATTGTTCAAAAAGGATACTTTCTATCCTGGAAACAAATTCCCCCCTGGAAAGGCATTCCATTTCCCCCAAAAAAACAGTGCCATCTCCTTCCACAAATTCTGTCGGATCTGCAACAAGGCACTATAGAGCCTGTACCCACAGTTCAAGTAGGAAAGGGATTCTACTCCAGTCTGTTCCTGGTCCCTTGAAAGGACGGTCCTGGAGACCTATTTTGGATCTCTCCTTCCTAAACCTTTACTTGCAGGTACCATCCTTCAAAATGCTGTCTCTTCCCACTCTTACCCCTCATACCCTCAAATGTTTTCATGGTCACCTTGGACCTAAAAGATGCTTACCTGCACATTCCCATCAGGGCCTCACACAGACGTTTCCTGCGTTTCTCTGGCACATCATTGCACTTCCAATTTACGGACTTGCCCTTTGGCTTATCCACTGCCCCAAGAGTGTTTACAAAGTGCCTAGCTCCAGCCATTGCCTTCTGCATGACCCAAGGAATCCAGATTTACCCATATCTGGACGACATCCTTATCCTAGCACAGTCTAAAGATTCCCTCTTAAGACATCTACACTTCACTATGTCCCTACTACAAAGTCTAGGGTTCACCGCAAACCTCAAGAAATCCTCCCTGAATCCAAACAAAGACGAGGTATTCCTAGGTTGCAGAATCAACACAGAACGAATGAAACCTTTCTCCCTCAAGACAAGGTTCCGTCTCTAACTTCCCTCTTCCAGGAAGTCTTTTTCTCCCAGACAGTTACTGCAAGGCAATTCCTTCGACTCCTGGGATTGATGGCAGCAACCATTCCCATGCTACCATTGGCCAGGATGCATATGAGAACTGCAATGGTACCTCAAAAATATCTGGTCACAACACCAGAATCACTTGAAACAAGTTATTCCCCTTCTTCCCTGTTTAAAGAAGGAAATCATTTGGTGGATCCAACAAGTACAACTAAACCTGGGGCTTCCACTGCAGCCCACTCAACCCACACAAATATTGCATACAGATACCTCAGCCTCAGGTTGGGGAACCACCTTGCACTCGTAAGCCCGGTGGCAACCTCCCATGAAAACCAAACACATCAATGTAAAGGAGATGACAGCAGTTCTTTTAGCTCTTCAGACCTTCCTACTCCTACCAGGTCCTCTTCTGATAGTGACGGGCAATACCACTGTAATGTAGTACATCAGCAAACAGGGAGAGGTACCAAGGCATACCAGTTGTGCAGGCTAGAGACCTAGCATCTCGGCACAACCTATCCCTGCAAGCCAGCTACATCCCTTCGCAGGACAGCAAGCAGACCTCCTGAAAAGAACATCCTCCCCAAAACGCGAATGGATGCTGGACAGGGCGGTCTTCCTAGACATAGTCCACAGGTGGGGCATTCCACAAATAGACCTGTTTGCCTCCCCCCAGAACAGGCAGCTGCAGACTTTCTGCACAAAGACTTACCCCCCCCCCCCCCAAGCCTGGAGAGTAGACACCTTCAGTTTCACCTGGGAGGGGAAGTTCCTATACACCCCCCCCCTTTCCCTCTGATTCAGAAGGTCCTTCTAAAAATCAGGAAGGATAAGCCAAAAACTTGCTAGTGACTCCCTACTAGCCAAGGCAGCACTGGCTTTCCCTTCTATACAACTTGGCCAAGGGCAATCACCACAAGTTACACCACAAGGTGGACCTTCTGACCCAAGACAAAGAAACTCTCCTACACCCGCACTTGCAAATGCTATCCCGGACTCTGTGGGTGATAAATTACTAACCCCATTCAGACACCACTATTCAGAGGACGTGCCATCAGTCCTGAGGGAGGCCAGGAAACCCACTACTAGAAAATCATTCCTTGCTAAATGGGAAAGATTTACTCAGTGATGTCTGGGACAGGAAAGGGACCCTTATGAGGCTGATACCCCCCCCCCCCAGTCCTCTCATATGTGTCAACTTGTAAAGGGTGGACTTTCCTATTCATCAGTGAAAGTGTATCTCTCTGCATTATCAGCCTGCTTACTTCTAGATCATCCCTCGTTAGCCAGGCTACATGTGAAAATCTTCCTTAAAGGGGTCTTGCACATCAGACCACCTAACAAGCCTATCCCTCCTCCATAGGACCTGAACTTCATCCTGGAAAAACTCACCCGGCCCACCTTCGAACCAGCTAATAGTCTCTCCACAGTTTTGTACTTGGAGAAACAGTACTGTTAGTGGCTATTATCTCTGCCAAAAGGGTTTCCGAGCTACAAGCCTTAATGGCATGCTCACCTTACACCATTTTTCATAGGGACAGGGTCACTCTGAGAACTAACCCTTCCTTCATGCCCAAGGTAGTCAATGACTTGTCTTTAAATCAATCCATTCACCTACCCAATTTTTCCCCTCTCCCACTAACCAAGGAAAGAAGATACTCCACTCCTGAGATGTCCACAGCAATTGAGATTTTACCTGGACAAGACTAGAGACATTAGGAAATCCAAAACTCTCTGTATCTTTCCACCCCAAGGCAATTGGGCAAGGCAGTCACCAAACAGACCATTGCATCCTGGATTAGAAAGGCAATCTGTTTCTTCTTACTCACAACACGGAAAAACTCCTCCAGTTGGGGTTAAGGAACACTCCACAAGAGCAGTGGCCACTTCCAAGGCCTTCCAAAAAGGCATGGACACAGCTTCCGTTATGGAAGCAGCTACATGGTCCACTATACACACTTACACCAAACAGTACAAGCTGGACCAAATCCCCAAGGCACAAGCAGGATTTGCCAATGTAATCCTACAAGGCTTTGTAGAATCATCTTCTGCATCCGCCACCCTGTCATCGCACTAAGTTGTGGTACTCTCCCCCACCAAGAATACTGCAACATAGGAATAGAAGGACATAGAATAGTTGTATAAAATCTTACCATAACCATAGATGTCCTTCTCTTCCATGTTGCAGTATTCCTTCCCACCCACCATTCCCCCTCACAGACTCTACCAATCTAACTGCTCCCTGATGCCTCTCTCCATTACAGAAGAGACCTAGGGCATTATACACGTCACCTTTGGCAGCCTATCCGGTTGGGCCATCTACCTTGCCTGCTTAGCTTCAAGTTCTGAGGATTGTGTTTATTTAATTTAATTTAGAAATTCAATCCTAACTTTTTGCCTATATGTCCCCATTGTCCGGATCAAACAGCTGATATTTTACATGTCATGTGGAACTGTACTAAGATACACAACTTATGGTGTTCCTTGAGTGTAAGATTAGAGAAGATGGGATATGAAAAATCAACCCTTACTTGGGAGACAGCTATATTGCACATTAATATCAATAAACTCCCAAAAATATTAAAACATGTCTTTATTACGATGTGTGCCCTTATTAAATACTTTATTACAAAGAATTGGAATGTCATGTCACCAATTACATAGGAAAATTTTAGCAATCTTGCTATCAAATATATCTCATCTCACAAATTAATTTATTCAAAAACAAATGCTATTACCAGAAATATTGGGGTTACTTACTAGATATAATTCTTGACAAATAAAATTCATCTACAAATTGTCATGAAAAGCTAACCTTTAAATAAGAAATGAATGTAGTATAACCAGTGTTAATTGCATCTTCTCCCTTTTCTTAGTATATGTGTAACTAGATATTTTCCCTAAACATACAAATAAATGGTTAAATTTCTATTTTTACTTTATACATAGACTATCCCCATTCTAACTATACCATATGAGACCAAATGAACATAAGAACTCTCATACTTGACGATGTAGTGACTTCTTGTGTATATATTGTATGTATGTATATATATATATGTGTGTATATATATATATATATATATATATATATGTGTGTGTGTGTATATATATATATATATATATATATATGTGTATGTGTGTGTGTATATATATATATATATATGTGTGTGTGTGTGTGTGTGTGTGTGTGTAATTTTTTCGGAACGAGATTGTCTGTCTGTTTTCTTTAGATAGGTATTTGTATTGTTTATTTGTGTTTTTGAGTTATCGTATTGTTATTTGAAAAAAGAAAATTGAAAGAGATTTTGGAAAAAAAAAAAGTTCTGAGGATTGTGTGTGCAGACGTCACACCCAAGGTCCCTGGTTTATGGCCCTACGTGTGATGTCCCACGCAGCTGCAACAGCTAAGCAGAAGCTTTTGTATATAAGCCGACGTACGGGTCGCCTGAAGGCAGGAAATCCCACACCAAGAATACTGCAACATGGAAGAGGAGAACATCTATGGTATTAAGATTTTACACAACTATTCTTTCCCCCTTACTTCCTGTAAAACTAGGAGTACCCCAAGGATCAATCCTAGGACCCCTACTTTTCACTATATTTACAAATAATCTTCACAAAGCTGCCCCTCTAGCAACCCTGGTTCAATACGCTGATGACTCCACCTTAATCTGCTCTGTCCCCACCCTCCAAAAACTTCAAATCAAGACCCAAGAAGCCTTTGCATCCATCAAAACCTGGCTTACAAAACTCCCAGCTAATATTAAATCCTGAAAACGCCCAACTTATTCTCTTTCATCCTTCCAAAGCAGCAGCACCTACTCCCCCATTCTCTGTTTCTGCATCAGATAATACCCCTATCTCACCCATTTCACAAACCAAATTACTAGGGGTCATTATTGACAATAATATGAAACTTGACAAACACATACCCCATACAGTAACCAAAATCAGCAAAACCTAGGTACTCTTTGCAGATGTAAAAAACGTCCTAACCAGCAACAGTAAAGTTATTCTAGCTTGTACCCATCTCTCTACCTTACTGTATGCTTCTCCTGTCCTAATTAATCTAAACAAAAGCAATCTAAACAAGCTTATCCGTATGCTACTACAAAATAGCAAAATTCACCACAAACTCCTACTGCACCCACCAGTGTCATACCCTAAAACAGCTTTCCTGGCTGGTACTCCCTAACACCTTAGATCTAAACCAACTTCTCCTAGCTCGTCAAATACTGTACCAATCTGACAAAACTCCAGCCTTACAAGACCTGATCACCATCTACTCCAATAACCATGAACTTAGATACACTAGCAAGGCACTAATCGCAATCTAAAAGCTATTACAGCTCTGGTGACTCCCTGTATTCTAGCAACATTGTCAAGACTTGGAACTCCCTACCACTACAAATCAGGTTACAACCTAACAAAACCATCTTCAAAAAACAGCTCATTTCCCACCTAAGTAACTCCTGGACATGCAACTACCTAGCACCTGGCTGACCTATTCTAACTCCTTTCCCTTACCCACTATCCAACCTCCTCTTTAAAACTCCCAGAGATGCACCATGTGTTATCACATGTTACTTACCAACTCACTGCCACCTACTCCCCACTGTCCCATCTAAATCCATCAACTTTCCTGTAGACCAAGTTATTTTCAGTGCATCTTCAAGATTATCTTTACTTAATACTGTATGAACAACCATCATATGTTACTACCTGCTATACTTTTAATTGTATGTCTAAATTTGTATGCTTATGCAAATATTTTATGCGATCATACGTCATCTGCTGTATTTTTTATAAGTGAATGTGTAAACCATAATGCTCATGTAAATGTCTTAAGTATAGTATGTTAGCAGTTGTTCTGGAACTTTTCTCTCTGGGCCTCTGCTGAAAACTGACAGCTCTGTCGGACCTCCCAGGTAAGCAAATGTAAAATGAATAAAATACATTTCTGCCTTTGTAAAGACTTTCTTCTGGAACTGTTGTCTCCTCTGGTGCCTTTTTCAAAGAGTTTGATACCAGTTCCATCCTTGAGGCTGTTACTTGGACTTTTCTGTGCATGCCTTCACCAGGGCAAGAGCTGGCTTTGCCAGAGCTATCCTGCATAGCTTTTTAGAAGGTTCTTCTGTGCCTTCCTCCTCCCAAGTTTCCTCTTGAGATTTTGTGCTTTCCCTTGTGTTAAGAATACTGCAACAGTGATATGCAAGGACATAGCACAGTTGTGTAAAATCTTACCATAACAGTAGATGTCCTTCTCTTAGTTGTTGCAGTGTTAGCTCGCTGTTCTGCCCGTTCTGCTCTGCCCTATTCTTGTTTTCCTGGCCATGGATTTTTTTCTTTTCTCCTCTTGGATGCACATGTTCCTCCTCATTTCTAGTGATATTCATTTCCTCCAGGGTGTTTTAAGTTCTGAGGTATGTACATCCGTACGTAACCTTTGTGTCCTATGCCTTGCGCGGGGACGGGGAGCACAAGTGTGATGTAAAATGTCTATAAATTCCAAAGGCTTTGTTATACTGGCTGGACATTGGGCTATCCTTAAGAGATCCCTTGTGTCAAGAATAGTGCAACAATGAAGAGAAAGGCATCTACTGTTATTGAAAGCTTTTGCACAACTGTACTTTTTCTGGTTTGTTGCCCCTGGTTTAAAGAGGAGCAGTTTAATAGGTGAATTCTCTAATGCACTGCCTAGTTCTAGGAACATGCTAATTCATTGTCTTATTTTGTTAAGGCACGGTGAATCACAGCTAAACTCAGGCCACAGTCTTTTGACCATATGAGTAATTGCAGGGGAGTATATTGTAGTAAATAAAAGGGCATTTTTTGCAGGGTTGCAACACTGCACCCCAGTAAAAAGGGGACTTTATCCTCATTTCTCTCGACTTTAGAATGCTAATTCTGAGGTTGCAGAAAGTCAGAGTATTTTTCAAAATGAATTAATTTTACTCTGACCTGCTGATATTGGAATAAGCTCAGTTCCCATTCATGGACTTGTCAGAAAACTCAAGTTCAACCATTTGCTGAAACATGCACGGTTAATCAGGTGCCAGCAAAATAGGACACAATAAAATTGAATTCCCCCTCTGTTTGTGGCAGCATGACCCCTCAAATGTTCTTCGTGTTGCAGTCCTAACTTGTGGGATTTCCCGCCATGGAAGCCCTTGGCCAGCCTGACTACCAGAGAATAATTTCCCTCCTCCTGGAGCAGGTGGACATCCTATCTGACATCACTGCCTTTGGGTGTAAGGGAAGTCAGCTGATGCATGACCTCAGTTTTTTCTTGCTGTTGGAGCCCAAAGTAGAGTGCCAGTCAGTCCACACAAGAGAAGGAAGAGACTGGAAAGCTAAGTACCCCGTTGGGGAACCTTTTATGCATCATTTAACTAATGTCAGAGAAAATTAATATTCTCCGCTGTGGCAAACTGATTCCATGCCAGGACTTCCACTCCTTTTGTGTAACTTGCTTGGGCATGGAATATGACGTCCCCAACTGTCCTTAATGCCTGATTGGCAGCAGGACCATTAGGCATAGGACCGAGATTCTGGCTAGACATTTTAATACATTATGCCATTCTAGTCCTGTGGCATCCACCATTTGATCTGAAATAGTTATTCCTAAGTGGAAAAGAGAAGGAAAAATGCTCCAGGCTTAGGACAACACCTGCTTGCTGTCTTCCAGTCCTCCTAGGCTGCTTGTTGCTGAGGAAGGTGAGGCACTTTCACAGCCCCCTTCAGCAACCAAGGTGGTGGTGGTGCAGACCTCTATTGAGAGCCATTCTGAGTCCTGTGTCTCTTCTGGTCCCTCAACATCTTTTCAAGATGTAGGACTCGGTTAGTCGGTTGAGTCTGGGACTGCTGTGTAGGCCCGGGCTTCTGAAAACTTTTCACCAGGACATTGAAGCAACTGTTGCCTATTCTGCCTTGGACGTTGGCCTCGGATCTAAACCTAAGATCTCTCACGAAAAAGCAGCTCCTTCCCAGCCTAGGCCTTCTGGCTTCCATTCACAGGCTTACCAGCAGGATCTTTTGTGATTGACTGAAGACTTAATCTCTCTGGTTAGATCCATCCACTCTCCCTGAGTCCTCCCCAGGTATTGGGGGGGGGGGGCATCCCTCCATAAGACCTTTGATTCCTTTGAGTCAGGTGATACTGTTGACTGGAAGACTAACTTTGAAGAAGGTGTTTTTATTGCCTCCTTTGGGGATTCACTCAGAGGAGAATCTTGCATCGGCTTTCTCTCCTGAGGATATTTCCTTTGAGGAAACCTTGCACACCTTGAGGGGACACTTCCAGTGGGAAGCTCAAGACTACCCACAATCAAAGAAAATAAAACCATTAGGGGAATTTCTTAACATCCCTGAACATAAACCCCTCACTCTTCCTCCTGTTTTAGAGGTGGTGGATGGTATATTTGTGAACTTTTTAAAACTAGATTCCCTGCCTCCTGCACGTAGAAAGTCCGGCAGGTTTTATAGGTTTCTGGATTCATACAAGCATTGTTTCAAGAACCGTGTTGCAGACCCCTAAGTTTATCCCTGACCCTAAGGGAGTAAAAGCTGGCTCTTCAAAAAACCTCTTGCCTGTAGACAAGGAAAGTAGGGCCTTAGGTTTGGCAAAAAGGTTTGCACATATGCTACCCTTGCTGTGAGGGCCTTGAATTGCCAGTTTCACATGATTAAATATGAAGAAACTTCTCGATTAGATGAAGCAGAAACTGATGGGCATGAAGAATGAGTCTCTAAAGAGTTTTTAGACCTTTGTAATTCCTTCTCTCAGATAGCAAAACACTCCCTGCACTGTGGTTATGATGCTGTGGAAGCATCTAGTAGAGTTGCAGCTACAGGCTGCGTCATCGGAAGACTTGCTTGGCTGAGGGGAGCAGTCACTTTCAGAGTATGTCAAATCCAACTTCCTTGGATGCCACTTTGGCCAAGGACTTTCTATTTGTCCCCACAGCTGTACTCAAGAAAATGAATGAAAGATAAGGCCAAGTGCATTCAGACTGTTCAGGACTTCAAGTCCAACCACCACATTTCAGCAGAAACTACCCTACTAAGCATTGACCTTTTCCTTTTCAGTCTAATGGTATGCAAAGAAAGACGTGTAGAGACAGGAGCCACAAATAGCACCAGAAACCCAGGCAAAGGCATTCAGAACCAGTTAAGCTTGGGGGGGGGGGGTCACGACCACAGGCCCCTGGCTGGGAGCAACCATGACTCATCCATGGTACCCCCCCCCTCCCCAGGATAGGAGGAAGACCATCTTTCCACAAAAACTGGGTTCTCGTTACTGCAGACCAATGAGTGAAACATTGTATCGGAGGATTACAAACTCAAATTCAAGCAACCCTTGGGCTTCCCAGACATTCCATCAAGCCAAAAATCCGAGGCATTGACCCATATAGAGTTGCTGTGCATTCAGGGTTCATTGGATCTGGTACCAGGGCACTTAAAAGGAAGAGGATTCTATTCCAGACTCTTCCTGGTACCCAGAAAAGAGGGAAAATGTCAGTAGCCAATATTGGATCTGTCAACTCAGCCATTTCCTGCAGGTTCCAAAATTCAAGATGCTAGCTCAGATCTGACTTGTTAATTCAGAACCTTTTATCCTCAGTGGGGTTCACCATCAATGTACAGAAATCTCAAACAGACTTCACAACCAGGATTGTGTTCCTAGTGGTCCTGCTAGATTTGGCTGTCCAGAAGGCCGGCTTACCTATGTAGGTCTCTTTCCTGACACTGTACTTCGAAAAAATATCATGGTCAGGGACTATCTCACAGGCAGGGAGTACCCCAAGATCCTGGTTACATGGCCTCTTGCATCGTCATGATTCCTTTGGCCGGACTGCACATGAGGAGACTGCAGTGGTACTTCAATATTGTGTGGTGCCAACACACACAGCCAAGATAAAACTGATTCCTTGCCTTAGGAAGGAATACGCCTGGTAGGCCTAGGCTTGCTCTCTCAGCATGGGTCTTCCCTTCAGATTCATTCATCAGGCACAAACTTGTGGCAACAGACACATCAGAAGTAGCCTGGGGATCCCCACTTCAGTTGCCTCCAGACTCAAGGAAAGTGGGACACCCAAGTTCAGATTCAAATACAAATCTAAAAATTTATGGCAGTCTAAAGTTGACTGATGGCCTTCCAAAAGAAATGGAAGCCAGGAGTATGAGTAGTGTAGACAGTACCACAGTTATGTGGTAGGTAAATGGAGGGGGCACTCTTACCCCTCCCCCTTGCCACCTAGCAGTGGATGTTTGGGAAGCAGCACACTCCCCAGGGTTACATCTCATGGCGCAGTACCTGTCCCATGTGCATAACCGAATAGCAGATCATCAGAAGCCTGCCAGACCCACACAAATAGCAACTGCATCAGGAAGTATTTCTCAGCATAGCCAGAAATTGGTGTGTGCCATTGATCGACTTTATCACCACCAAAGAAAAGGCTCATTTGAAAAAGTTTTGCAACGGGGACAAAATGAAGTCGACCTGGATAACACGTGCTTTTTTTCACTTGGATAGGCCTTTTTCTCTATGCTTCCCTTCAGTACCACTGCTCCCCACGTTATTGAGAAAGAGAAGAGGGGCCAAGAGCAGTACTAATAGCCCAGATTGGCCCAGGCAGCACTGATACCCTCTGCTACTCAGCCTAACCAGCATGGAACCATGTCAGCTGTCACAGAGAATGGACCACTTGACACAGGGCAGGGGCAAGATTATACACCCCAACCTGCGGACCCTCAAGTTGTCAGCATGGGGGGATACCTTGACTTTACGGAAAGAACCTCTTCTCGGCAAGCAGGTCCAAGATATTCTAAAACCAGCCAGAAGACCTAGCACAAGGAAATCATACTCTCTCAAATGGAAAAGATTCATCCTTTAGTGTTGGCAAAAAGCACAAAATCCTTGTTTAATCAAGATTCCTGTTATTCTGTCCTATTTGATCAACTTTTGTTTTGACAAAGGTCCTCTTACTCAATAGAAATTCATGCTTAGGCTATCTCAGCCTCCTATCTTTTTCTCACCCCCTTGTGAAACAGCTTCTGAGAGGGGTAGTTCACATTAGGCCCCACAGAAAGCCTCCTGTCCCTCCCTGGGACCACAGTTTAATGTTGGAAGAACTCACTCTTTCACCATTCGAACCAGCTGCTTCCTCTGTTAAAAGAGGAAGGTTGCTGTCCCGCTAGCTATGGCCTCTGCCACAAGGCTTTCTGAGCTTTGTCTTCGTGTGGAACCATCACCTTGCACCCACAGTCTTATTCAGAACTAACCCCTCCCCCCTTTATGCCTAAGGTGGTGATGGAGGCCTCGTTAAATCAAGCCATTCATTTGCCTACTTTCTTCCCTAACTCCCAAAACAAGGGGAAAAGTATACTGTACTCCTTGGATGTACTTAGGCAGCCCCAAAACTACTTAGAACCAAGACTGTCAGGAACTCAGACCAACTGTTTGTGGCCTTTGCCACTAGCTGTGAGGGGGAACCAGTTTCAAAGCAAACCATCTCAAAATGGATTTCCCACTGTATTTTCTTCTGTTACAGATCATGGTAAGAAACCTCCTGATACTGTGAGGACACATTCCATCAGGGCTACTGCTGCCTCTACTGCTTTTCTTAAAGTGGTGCCCACAAAAGACATATTTTGGAGGATGCAGTCTGGTCATCAGTGCATTCCTTTACCAGACATTCCCACATTTCTGCCTTGTCCATGTTGAGAGCAGGATTTGCCACTGCCATCTTGCAGGACATCTTTGCTCTCCTTAATCTTCCATCCTTCATTCCTGTCAGCTTTGGGAATCATCCCACAAGTTAGGACCGCAACAGTGAATGCATGCGAACATCTGCATTTATGGCAAGTATACACAACTGTACTTTATCTGTATTGTTGGATAGAGATGTTGGAAATTGTTGGATAGAGATGTAGGTTGCTTCAGTGACTTTCAGTCATGAACCACAGTTTGTCCTACAAAAGTGACAAGATTGTACAGGTTCCTATCTAAAGACGTTCAAAGACTTCAGGTCATCGGTCTTCTATCCTGGAACCTTCCACCATTATTTGCTTGGATTATGGGAAACAGGGACCCCAGTAATTTACTGAAAGATCAGATTAGTAAGCCCTTTCCAGTCTCTCTTCAGAGAGAGAAGAGGGAGTCCGATAAATAGTCTTCAGTGGGAGATTCATTTAGGGTCTCTGTTTCCAGGAATGCATGGGAAAGAACTTTATAATTTCTAGTTATATAACCATATCTATAAAGTTTAGATTGTTTGGTTGGCAATATTGTACAGTTGTTTTACACCCCATTAAGACTAGCTAGATTGTTCCCCAGCATAATCCTAAGTGTGTTGGAGATGTGTGGGACTAGATTTGGGGGATTTAGTCCATACATTCTGGAGCTGTCCTAAGTCATCATATTTTATTTTAGGGAGCTCCACCTTAAGCTTTGTGAAGTGATCTTACACTTCCTCTATATTTATTGGACTTAGCTGACCATTTTAAATCATATAATCTCAAATCCAGTGCATTAGACCTGGTATTCTTATTAGTAAAAAAAAATGTATTGCCAGGAAAATGGAAGCAGCAGCACCTTCCTACTCTTATGGAATTGGCTACTTTGCTAAAAGAGATCAGCGATTCTGAATTAGGGGGTCAGTTCTCTCACAGCAGCAAACTAAAAGTAAAATGAAACTGTTAACATGGGTTAGTTGAAGAGTAAGCCATTCACAGTACACAGACTGCATGTATTTAACACAGTTGGAGTTAAATGATCCTGCAATGCACATAGAATATGTACTTAGTTTGTGGTTGTGATACGTGGTGTCTTGTTTGTTAGATTGAATTCCTGTTCTCATTTTTCTTTGCTTATTGATTACACGATTTGTTAGTAAAGAACTTTTATGGGAAATAATAGAGGGGCTACATGATCTTTAGTTTCCACAGCGTTATAGGAGAGCATCCTTAGCACAGTACACATGACAGTCTATTAATGTGTGTTATCGAAAAAAGTAAAAAGACCTGTGTCAAAGTAACTGCCACATTTTTGTGTACCCGGTCAAATATTCTGGAGTCTATCCCAAATGGATGGTCTTTCCCAACTTCAGAGCTCAGTTCAATGAATTGTTTACCATTTTGCTTAGGCCTAGGATGGCGCTATAAATTGCATGTTTCTTTGGATGCTAGTGACTGTGAAACAAGGAGGATTGCAGAAAACTGGATGGGTGGGGCTAATTGTAATGGGATGGGATTATAATTCCCAGCCAGGTGATTTATCTGCTACGCTACCCATTTGTAGCTTAGCCCTTCCTCTTTTATGGGGACTATTTTGTAATCACCCCTTATATATGGGATCTCCATCCTGATTAGGTCTGCTTTCTCTATCTGCGAGGTGGAACAAGCTCTGTGATCTGCCTCCCATTTCGGGATCTCCCAGGTCAGCATGAATGCCTTGGGTGACCACACTATCCATAGTCATGGATTTTATGCATACAGTCTCCAGGTTTAAGTCTCTATGCTATCTTCTCTTTTGGATCAGTGGCGTATTGAGGTGATTCATATTAATTCTGGCTGGGTTGGACATCATCAATTTCAAAGGGCAAAAGTGAGCCTTGAATTCTTTGGATCGATTGCCTAGTTCAAGAGTTCGGGGTCAGTCGGACAGATTAGGAGTTCTTTCAGTCGGGCAGCATAGGACATATTTTGAGACCCTTTATCCCATTATTTTGAGACTTTTGTGGCCTCTCGAGCTGCTGCAAATGTCGCTCAGATACTGAAAGGGTGGGAGTAGATAGATGATCATGGGCTGAGTGAAGATAAAGATCCACTATGATGATGGGGCATTGTGAGACTATGACCTCTTTGTCTATATAAGAGAATTGCTTACATGATCTCCTCACTACTTAGCAACATGGGTCAACTGGGTCCCCTACACTATTCGACTTCTTCCAGACTCAGACCTATGGTCCTCCTAGTCCTGGGATTGGGTAACCTTGGTAGCTAGGGGGGGTATTTTTGCATTTTTCTAACTTTGTTTTTCCAAGGTATGACTTTTGCATTGTGGGATTTGGCTTTGTTGTCGTTCCTGTGAGAACTGTTTTTTTATGTCTTTGTTTCTTGTATTTTCTGATATCTACTGTCATCAGAAATCTTGTGCTTTTGCTTTTTCCTGTGTGTCAGTTTGCCACTAAAGAAGTGGGCCGCATGCCAAGTGAAGTGGGGACTGACAAGTGTGGGGACAGGACTTTGACAGGGACAGGAGTCTGACAGAAGCCAGCAACCTGTGGACTGTGGGTTCTGTCACTCAGCCAGCTAGCACTCAGCCAGTTTGATTATGGGTTGTTGGTTGTCAATGATAGTTTTTCAATGATACCGGTGGGGTT
This sequence comes from Protopterus annectens, assembly GCF_019279795.1. Taxonomy (NCBI): domain Eukaryota; kingdom Metazoa; phylum Chordata; order Ceratodontiformes; family Protopteridae; genus Protopterus; species Protopterus annectens. The sequence continues at coordinate 364,120,547 of NC_056726.1, read as the reverse complement.
ATTTGTATGAAGGAAGCTGTATGGAGGCCTATTGTGTCAACTGTGGTTTTCATCTTTCCCTGGGTTGGTGCTTTGAAAACTGTTTACGAAGTCAACTTGGTTTAAATGCACTGCCTAAAGCTCATAAAAAAAAAATGGGTTCTTTCAAAATGCCAAACCATGTATCAATTTATTGGGTTTTTATGATTCCTCTCCATGGCTTGTCAGAGGCAGATCTGCATTGGCTTGCTGGCACATCCATGGAGATCCATTTCAGGCCAGCAGCTTTCTTTGTGAAGTGTGCAGTGCGCAGTCTGCCCACTCCCTGGAGTGACCAGGGGGCCAGAGGCAAGACTAAGACCTGTCAGCTGTTGGGTTAAAATTTTTACATCTAATTTGAGTTTGGGTTACCGGGGCGGGGACACCATCAGGAGCCATGGGATGCAGTGTGCTTTTTTTTGCTTTGGAGGTTCTCACTTGGCTTTGGACTTTGGCTTCTGCTGGTTTTGGTTTGGTTGGTATAGGAGATCTTCTGGGGTTGGGGGGGGGGAGGGTTTCAGTACCTGTCTGCCAGTCAGCCAGTATGTTGTATCTGATCAGTAATCTTCAATCTTCTCACTTTTTAGCACTGAAGTTCTTTGGGTTTTTAAAGAGGCCCTAAAGAAGTCTCTAAAACAAAGGCCTTAGTCTTCTCTTATTGTCTTTGGAGTCTTTCTTTATTTTTCTCTCAATTTTTTTTTTATGATTTTATTAGAGTTTTTAGTTTTTTTAGTAGGGTGTCTTACCTTTTAAGCTTTTTGTTTTGTTGTTGCCTTTATTGTAGCTCCTCCTTTTGTTTGATTAGAGTTTTTTGGCTGGGGTCCACACCAGACTGGATGCTGCTTTGTTACATCCACTTTTTTGTTTTGCTGTGGATTGTCTTTATCCATGCAGCCTGTGCTGGTAGAATTGTAGAAGCTGTTTTCAAGTGATTCAGCCGGAGTACTGTGTTCCGCCGCTCGGGGCCTCTTCTAGAAGGAGTCACTAGTAGAATGAAGTGTGTGTGCTCTTTTTACTGTTTTTTTGGGGTGGGATGTTTTTTTTCGGTGAGACCTCGAGAGATCTGAGATCCTGATCAGTTGGGATAGGGGTATAGTGTTGGTGGTGAACATTGTGCTCCCATGTTTGATGAGATGAAGTATCATATGATGTGTTATGGTGTGGGGTGGGATCTTGTTGGGATGCATCCAGTTTTATGGAGTTTGGAGTTTTTTGGGCTTTGAACTTTGGGTGTTTGGGCTTGAGTAGTGTTCTATATCTATATTAGGGTAATTGAAGTCACCTAGTATGATGGTGTTTGGTGATACATGGTATTTGTTTTTGTCCTCTAGTGTTTCAGGGAAGGCCATGTGTTGTGAGGGAGGCCTGTAACATGCCATGTCGAAACTTGCATGCAGTCTTGTGTCTTGCCTATGGTGCCTGTGATGTGATGCCACGTGCATGCCAGCGTTGTTGCCAGTGTTGGTGTGGTGTCTTGAATATGGATCCCCCCCTTCTTTATTTTTTATTTTTTTCTTGGGGTTGGGGCGGGCATGTATGACCTAATACCTGATATGGCTGGGGTCAGGCCAGGAGCCAGGAACCGGAGTTTCTGTCACAGCACAGACATTTTCTCCATACTGAAGGACCATGAGTCGTGCATTTGCATTTTGAGATTTAGGGCATTGAGCAGCATTATTGCTTAGTTTTTTTTTTTTTTTTTTGTTCTAGGTGGTAGGTTTTTAATTTTTTTGAGCTAAAAAAAAAACTATGGGGGGGGTAAAGGCCCTTTTGCCAATATCCGGAATCCCAGGGGTGACAGTAGGTCAGTGCCTGTTTCCCGTGATCAGGTAATAGGGTGAGTCACTTTCATCCACAGACTGATCCAGGGCTCACTCATCACCTCCTTGATGTATACATCTCAGATGTCTGTAGTTTGCATTGACAGTAGGATTAAATGAAGTCCTAGACAAAGGACTGCATGGGGACCCTCTTGTACACTGGTCTCCCTTCACCTCCCCAATGCCCCTCATGTTTTCCCCTGTCCTGGCCTCGTACCGTCCAGGTAACTAGTTCTTCCTTTTGCTTTGTTTCACATTTTCCTCGGCTTTTTCTTCCATCCTTGTAATGCAGACTCCACTAAAAGTGTGGAGGAATCAACTCCCATGGAGTAGAGGGATAAAGCCCTGACTACAGCCCAGGTGAGCTAGGTTCATTTACCATTTTGGATGACTGACAGAGGGTCTGGGAGGATGTACACACACCCATCTTGGGAGGGAGGAGTATGCATGGGCACACAGTGATTTGAGCTTCCCAATGGAGACCAAGAAGCCAGTCACAGTGTACTACACTTAGAGGCAGGGCAGCATGTTAACATCTGCTCTGTGCAGAAGTAGAGAAGTGGTCCAGTGCAGTCTGCCCTGTGCACAGCCCTAGGGAGGAATTTTCAAGAAACACATTGTAGGGTATTAAGGGTAGGCTAAGTGGGGGTGGGGACTATTTGAAAAAAAAAATATTGCCCTCCAGATACCCTTACATCCTCACTGGCCTTGGCCAAAAAGTTTGGGCAGTGGGGTAATTGGAGTGTATATGGAGCTGGCATAAGTCATGGGGCACCAGGACAGCTGTCAGGATGATGGAAGGTGAGAAAGGACAGTTTTAAAAAAAAAAGTGTGGAGAAAATAACTGAAGTTAAGGGAAGGACTTGAGGGCCACTAAGCCCCCAGAAGTGGTAAGGATTCTTGATGTGAAGTACATTTTGGAAGTTTATATCCAGTGATGGCCTGAACAAGTGTTATAGGTAAGGAAAGATTTTTTTTCTTTCAAGGAAAAATAAGTTGTATATAAAGTTTATAGTAGTTCCCAGTAAACATGGAAAAATGCTTCCAAGGATTTTTTTTTTATAAATCCCATCTGAACAGTGCCTGCCTTTCAAAAAAAAAAAAAAGTTGTTTATATCCTTCTGGAGTTAGTTTGGGATGAAAATAAAACCACAAATGTCCACAGAGCATGTATTTTCCAGCTGAGAGTCTGGAGGAGGAAACCTGAGCACCTAGATAAAACTTGCACAAAAACAAAGGAAAACATGCAGACTCAAACCAAAAATGAATCTGCATGCCAGTATGCTATTGAGTTGCAATTAGATATATGTCCTGCTCAGACTGACAGAGCCAACATCTGTGTTGGAAAACTAACCAGTTTGCTACATTTATATAAACTGCAACCCCCTTAGTCCTTATAGTGGTTTCATTTTAGACCGTTCCTATACTGTTCACTTGCAGCCATCTTAATGAGTGTATACACCTCAAATGTCTTTGTATAAAAAGTCTGGTGATATTCTTGACTTCACACAAATGTGCAGTAGTTTTGCAAATGATGGCAGTGCAAGGCACTTTTGTCTCCACTGAAGATGACCAGAACCACAAACTGCAGGAAAACAAAAAATCTGGCAGCCAGATGTGGACCACAAAACCAGTTGCAAACGAATCAAAGGCACAAGAAGAAGTTGTCCCTTTTATTCACAGAAAAGCACAATAAAAAAACACTTTTGTCATTTAAGTCTCCAGTAATTGATGACGAAAGCGCTTATTTTATTGTTTTTCTGTGAATAAAAAGGGACTACAACTTCTTGTGCCTTAGATTTGTTTGCAGCTGATTTTGTGGTCCATGTGTGCCTGCCAGATTTTTTATTTGCCTCACTTTCCTCTCCAGGCAGCCCCTGTCTCCACCCATTAAAGTCAAAATTGACAGTGTACACCTCAGATAATCAGATTGTAACAAAATAAAAGGTACAGATGGCCTCTGTTTTTTTTTTATTTTAACCCCCCTCATACACACTTGCACATACTGAGCAGTTGAATTGTATAGCTGTGTGCAGTTCAGGTGTTCTGTTGGGTTCCAATGAATAAGTAATGGCCATGTGTATCTCGGTTTACTAATGTTAGAACTGTACTATGAACCACACAGATGGCAGTGACCATCAGTTACAACCATTTGTATGACTGAGTGTACACTGCAGATGTTTAATCAAAGGAATGAGTAAATAACTGCTACACTGGAGTGTGCCATCTTGGGTCATTGTTGCCATTCATGCCTCTCAACTGCTTAACTCGAGAATGAAGTTGAAAACTGAAAATCAGGAACAGTATTACCCTTACCCCTTGCTAGAATAATGGGCTTTGCATTAGCATACTTTTTCTGAAGGCTGTACTGTGGGAAACTCAAATGTTTGTCATTATTTAGTGACTGTAGTCCTCTGATTTCCCAGAAAAAAAACACCTGAGGAACAGACCAAATGTGAGGCAAAAAAAAATAGGCACATTCTTCACAGGGAACAGTTGAGTACCTATGCAATACGTGTGTGTTTTTTAAAAAAAATAAAGAAAAAAATAAAACTTAACCACCTTACATACTGTTAGTTTCCTTTGCAGTTCTAGTTAATCATAAATTACATGTACCTGATGTAGTCTGAGATGGTAGAAATTGCTTCTAGCTGTTTACATATAGCAGTTTAGTGAATCACTTTTGGAGCAATGATTCTGCTTGTCTGCAACTAACAGGAAAACCTGTAAGAGCATAATCACCTTGTTCATTTGGAGTAGGCATATAATGTGAGGTAGCCCAACACTAGCAGACTAAGCTGATTTTTTTTCCTTTTTGTATTGGCAGTTGGAAGGTCAGAAATGAGGGAAAATAGTTATATTTTAAAAGAAAAATAAGTAAAAGTTTCTCTCCTGATGTCCTTCAAGGATGCATCTGCAGTCATAACAAATGGGTTGTCCTGCCTCAGGCAGCCCTTCGGTCGGCCGGATTCCAAAGTCTGGGTCTGGCCTCAGCTGATGTCGCACTTCACCCGACGTCATAGCTGCTGGGGTATAAAGGCATCAGCCGACGCCATTTTCCCCAGTCTTTCTTGCCGTGCGGTGCCCGAAGCAGAAGCTGTTCGCAAGTGCCGGTCGGTCAGATCCAGAGATTTCAGCGTACCGAAGACTTCTAAAAAGCTAAGTACCCCGTTGGGGACTCTTTCTTGCCTCAGCTGATGTCATAGTAAATAATTGTTTAACTTGTGGGAAACAAATACCTCATAAGGATTTCCACTCTTACTGCCTTCCTTGCTTTGGCCCAGACCACGACGTATCAGCTTGTTTAGCCTGTGCTTCCTTCAACCGACGGACTCTTAGACGTCGGTCGGAGTTTGCAGAAGAGTTTTTTGGCTCCACTTTTGCATATAAAATGCCGTCGGAGACTCAGACTACACATTTAGCTAAAAAACGCAAAGAAAAGGACCGACACACGCGGCCCGCGGTTTCGGCTGAAACCACGGTTAGGCCTACCGCGAGTGTCTCTGTTTCGGCTGAAACCGAGACCTCGGTTCTCCCTTCGGCCGAAAGCATGCCTCCGATAACCGAGGCCACACAGGCCGTGGCTGAGTCGGCTACAGAAATTCCTGCTGAAGTAGCAGGCACACAAGAGTTGTCTGACACTATTCCGTTGGACATCTCTACTCCTGCACGTGGGGCAGCTAGACCCCCTGCTTCTGTGTCTATCAAGGCCTTTTCCAGGGCTAAAGCAGCCAAACTTTCCAAGGCCTTACCTTCAAAAGCTCCCTCTCACAGGCCTACCTCAAGTTCCCAGATTCTCAGCCTTGCTGTGAACCTTATTTCTCTGATCAGGGGAACACATTCTCACCCAGACAGGGCCTCACAACCCCCTCCTGAAAAGAGGCCTAGGACTGAACCCCCTGAACCTCTGTCCTCTGACTACTCCTCGGATGGTTCAGATGTATCGGACCATCAGGAAGGCCCGTACTCACCTTATGAGGATTCTAATGCAGAAGACTCCATTCCTTCTGCCTCCTCTCCAGAAGAATTTTCTTTTGGGGAAACCCTACACTCAATGAGGGAACACTTCCAATGGCAGAGTCAGGATTTTTCTGATTCTAGGAAAAGGCTAAGGGCTTTTTTACACTTACCACAGCATAGGCCTTTAGCCATTCCACCTGTACTATCAGTTGTTGATGATGCATACAATGATGCCAGTACTGCCCCTGATTCTCTTCCCCCGGCCCCTGCAAAGCCTGACAGATACTACAGGGTCCCGGATTCTCACTACCACTTGTATAAGGCTCATGCTGCAGACCCAGAAACCATTTCTCAGGGCCCTAAAGGTGTTGCAGCTGCCTCTGCCAAAAACCCACTACCATCTGAAAGAGAATCTAGAGCATTAGAGAGATGGGGTAAAAAGGTTTATACATCTTCTACTCTTTCTGCCAGGGCTTTAAACTGTCAATTTCACATGATACAGTACCAAGAATTTTTGTTAGATCAGCTGAATAAAAAGCTGGCCTCTCCTGAACCTTTAGACCGTAAGTCCCTTCAGGATTTGGTACACAATTCTCAGCAGGTCAGTAATCATTTCTTAAAATGTGGCTATGATGCACTGGAGGCTTCATTTAGATCAGCTATGACTGGAGCAGTGATTCGAAGGCATGCCTGGTTAAAAGAACAATCCTTACCAGACCATGTTAGGTCTAAACTCCTGGATGCCCCTATGGAGAAACAAAGTTTGTTTGGCTCCCCTGCACAGGAGGTTCTAAAGAAAGTGGAAGAAAAAGCAAAATCTGTCCAATCGGTCAAGGATTTTTTGCAGGTCCAACCTCCAAGGTTTAGCAGAAATTGGCCTTCAAAGAATTGGTCCTTTCCAGACACCTCCAGAGAACAGAGAGGCAGAAATAGACGCCCAAGAGGCAGAGGTCAATCTAGGGGTGCCTACAGGGGTCGTCAGTGGCAACCTGCCAACCAAAGAAGTGCCGCCACAGCTGCAACTGCAACCACTTCTACAGGACAGACACAATGACTTGGCTCTGATTCCGCCTACCAGGGAACAACTGGAAGCACCCTTGGGCGGAAAGCTAGCCTTATTCTCAAGAAATTGGCATTGTATTACAGGAGACAAATGGACTTAAACAATAGACAAGGGCTACAGGTTTCACTTCCACACTCTACCAGAAAAGAGAGGAATGCCAAACCTTCCACCAAGCCAGAAATCAGAGGCTCTAAAACAAATAATCAGTTTACTAAGGATGAGAGCAATAGAAAAGGTACCATCTATGGAACAAGGCCAAGGATTTTACTCCAGACTATTCCTTGTACCAAGAAAAGAAAATCAATGGAGGCCTATTCTCGATTTGTTCGCACTGAACACATACCTCATTGTTCCAAAATTCAAAATGCTGACCCTACAGCAACTTCTTCCCATGTTGGGCAAGGAGTCTTGGCTGGTGACTCTAGATCTCAAGGAGGCATACCTGCACGTCCCTATACGACCAGATTGCAGAAGACACCTCAGATTTCTTGCAGGATCAGAGCATTATCAATTCTCAGCATTGCCCTTTGGCTTATCTACTGCGCCCAGAGTATTCACAAAATGCCTGGCATCAGTAATTGCTCATTGCAGGCTTCAGGGAATTCAAATCTACCCATACCTGGACGACTGCCTAATACAAGCTGACAACAAGACAAAATTAATAAAGGATTTGGCCAATGTCATGCAACTGCTGCAAGCCTTGGGATACACAGTCAACATACAAAAATCAAGAGTAGTGCCATCCCAAAGGATAACATTTTTGGGTGCAGAACTGGACACAATAACTCAGATGGCTTTTCTCACAGAGGAAAAACAAAAGCAACTACCACTCTATTTCATGGCATTAACAAGACAAACTCAGCTTACTGCAAGGAAAGTCCTGCAGGCCCTGGGTTACATGGCATCCTGCATAATATTGATCCCACATGCCAGGCTGCATATGAGAAAGTTACAATGGTACCTAAGGAATGTATGGTCTCAACACAGACAGTCTAGAAGCCCAGATACCAATCATTCCATGTCTGAAAAAAGAATTCCTGTGGTGGGCTCAGGCCAGTCAGATAAACCGAGGATTGCCTTTCCACAAACCACATCCAAGGCAGACCATCACCACGGATGCCTCAGATCTAGGCTGGGGGGCACACATGGAAGACAAGTGTATCCAAGGCCTATGGTCACAAGACCAGCTGAATCTACACATAAATCTAAAGGAGATGCTGGCAGTGAAACATGCAATCGAGGCATTCAGACCATTCATCCAGCAAGGACACCTGCTGATAAGGACGGACAATACCACAGTCATGTGGTACATCAACAAACAGGGAGGCACACATTCATACCCTCTATGCCGGACGACAATGGACCTGTGGAACTTGGCCCTGAATCTCAACATCCAACTGCAGGCCAGATTTGTACCAGGAAAAGAGAATTCACTAGCAGACAGCTTAAGCAGGACTACCACGGATGCTCACGAATGGATGCTACATCCAGATATTTTCAAAACCATAAAAAAGAAATGGGGAATGCCAGAGATAGACCTGTTTGCCTCCCCACACAACTACCAACTGAAGAAATTCTGCTCAAGAGTATACCACCCACTTGCTGGAGGGTGGACTCCCTTTCTTTCAGCTGGAAGGACCTGACAGTAATATGCCTTTCCACCTCTTCCTTTGATGTACAAAGTTCTACTGAAGATCAGAGAGGAACAGCCAGAGGTAATTCTGATAGCTCCAGACTGGCCAAGGCAACATTGGTACCTGCTACTGAGAAGCATGTCTCTGACGCATTCATGGCATCTACCTCTATGTCCTTTACTTCTAACGCAGAACAATTACAAGACCCTGCATCCAAACTTAAAAACACTGCGGCTAACTGCTTGGAAAATTGCATAAAACAAAACCAACTTGATTTATCTCAGAGGGTTAAGGACATTATCCTGGAGGCTCGCAGACCCTCCACAAGGAAAACGTATTCAGCCAAATGGAAAAGATTCCTCATTTGGAGTGCAGAAAAGGGAGAAAATGTCACACTAGCAAACCTAGCACACATCCTGGAATACTTAGCAGAACTGTTCCACAATGGCCTGTCTTATTCTTCCATTAAGATACATGCATCAGCAATTTCAGCAGAGTACAACATGGATCCTCCTGTCTTCTCTCATCCTCTCCTCAGACAATTTTTGAGAGGGATCAAAATGTAAAGCCTCCAAGGAAACCACCTTTGCCTGCATGGGATCTCAATTTTGTGCTAGAAAAATTAACACTTCCCCTTTTGAACCAGCAGCAACAGCAGACTTACAGTTCTTATCTTGGAAAACTGCCTTCCTGCTAGCAATCACTTCAGCAAGAAGGGTATCTGAGTTACAGGCATTAATGGCAGTGCAGCCTTTCCTTATCTTCCATCAGGATAGTGTGTCTCTGAGAACCAATCCTACTTTTATGCCAAAGGTGGTATCCAGGGTATCCTTGAACCAAGCCATACATTTACCTACATTCTTCCCCAACCCACAGAACAGGGGGGAAAAACTACTACACACCTTGGATGTACACAGACAACTGCGCTACAATCTGGACAGAACCAAGGCCAGCTTCTGGTAGCATATGCAACAGGAGTGCAAGGAAAAGCAATTTCAAAACAGACAATCTCAAAATGGGTAGGAAATTGCATTCAATTCTGCTACTCATTTCATGGAAAGACAACTCCTGAAAATATCAGGCCTCACTCCACAAGAGCTACAGCCACCACTACAGCTTTCCTACGAGGAGTGGCTACCAAAGACATTTTAGAAGCTGCTACTTGGAGCTCCGTGCATACATTTGCCAAGCATTATAATCTTCCTTTATACTCCAGATCCCGAGCAGGTTTTGCAACTGCTGTTTTACAAGGGATCTTAACTACACCATCATTATCTTAGTGCCTCCTCCTCCAGTTTGGCTATGGTATTCTACCCATTTGTTATGACTGCAGATGCATCCTTGAAGGACATAGTACAGTTTTGTACATACCATAAATGTAGATGTCCGATAGGTATGCATCTGCAGTCAGGATTACCCACCCTCCTTCCCCTCTGTGGTATTCCTAGGGTACTTACCCCTCTTTTAGCTAGCTGGGGGAATCTATTATGGTGTATTTGTTTGTATGTATATATGTATATATATTTTGCTTTCAACTGTTTGGAATTATTTGCATTTATCCAAATTTAGCCTTCCTAGAGAGCACCTGACATCTGGGGCAAGAGAAACTGAGGAAAATGGCGTCGGCTGATGCCTTTATACCCCAGCAGCTATGACGTCGGGTGAAGTGCGACATCAGCCGAGGTCAGACCCAGACTTTGGAATCCGGCCGACCGAAGGGCTGCCTGAGGCAGGACAACCCATTTGTTATGACTGCAGATGCATACCTATCGGACATCTACATTTATGGTAGGTACAAAACTGTACTTTTCTCTCCCACCATTGGGGGCTGCAGCCTAGCAGCCAGTACCACGAGTCACCTCTGGTTTGTTCCCTGAAATACTTTCTTTACAGACACACTTCAGCCAAGAGTCCTTTCACACCAAGACCTTTTTCATAAGGTTGTTAGTGAATTTTGAGTTCTCCTTTCCATCTCATAATTTCCTGAGTAAAATTTTTAAGTATTTTCTACATGTTCTGGACAAGGGTCAGCACGTCTTGCCTCTTGCTTGTTTTACCATAGCCAATATTCCTTCTGTGAGGCATACCCATTATTTAATTTCTCTTGACTGCAGTATGAAATGGAAAACTGTCAAATTATATACTTTTTAAATGTTTGGGAACCTTCACCTTCTTTTGAAATCCAGAGGCTAAATCTTTGCTGTCTGAGCCCGCCTCTTTGAGCTGTAATTGCTTGGCATGCTTTACCAATGAATCTGCAGCTGACATTCATCTCATGAATAATGTCTTGTTTCATGAAACAGTATAATTTGAATATGAATTCATCTTGAGCCTGCTTTGTTTTTTTTTCCCCCATCATTTAATGTGTGTACTTGTTACTCTGTCCAGAAATTTCTTCCCGATGAGAATTGTAATTAAGCAAGTACTTGTATTTATTTTTGTAAACGGCTTGTGTTTCCAGCTTCTAGCCCCATTTCAGTTTAGCTTGCCATATGTTTTGTATGTTAGCTGTGTTTCTGTTTTGTAAATGAGGAAGAACACTTAATTTTGAGAGAATTTAAGTGGTACATGTTCAGGTCAGTTTGTAATACTACCACATATACTGGAGAAATCTCAAAAGTCAGATTTTATACTGAAAGGATAACATGAAGTGGTTACATAGCACAGAAGTCTGTGAAGTGTTAACATGCTGCAGAAGTCTCTGAATGCTTCTAATGCACTTGGTGCTCACATACATTTGTCGTCTTTGTGCATGAAATTTATTTATTTTACATTTGTTTACCAGGAGAGTCTGACTGGGCTAAAAGCCCAATGTGAAGTTGCTCAATCTCGCCTTCATTCAGCTCCGATTCGGCCAAATAGTAAAGCTCGAGGTCTCCAACAGCTCGAGGCCAAAGCCCTGTCCCACAATGCACCACTAAATTCCCCAGATCTAGTTTTCCGCTGCAACTGATCGGGTGTTCGTTAAGCTCTTGGCCGTTTTTTGAATAGATGAGTGTGATTTCTCTTGAATTTCTACCTTTTTGTCACAGTTCTATTTTAGGATATTAGTAGTATAGTGCTTTGCTTGTTGTCGTTTTGGACTTGTATCCTGTTGGATAGTTTTCTTTTTTCATTAGTGTGTTAAGATAGTTTTGGGTGTGGCCCTGTTATTCAAGTTGGCAGTTGGCCTTTTTTTAGTACAGTAGCTCTATCCCAGCCTGGTTAGGCTCGCAGTTTTCTGCACTTTTTCTTTATTAGCCGGTTAGGCTCTTGGCCATTTTCTTGGCTGTTTTTGTTTTCAGCCTTTAAGGCTTTTTCTTATACAGTTAGCCGGTTAGGCTTATAGTAGTAGTTTATTGCTGCCTCGTTTCTCTTAGCCGATTAGGCATATATATTTTTTCTTTGGAGATAGCTCTTGTTATTTGGGCTAGAATGTAGGAGAAGGCTAAATCGGGATTTAAAAGGTGTCCCAAATGCAGTCAAAAAATGTCATTCACGGATGGTCATTCCACATGTGTGTACTGTTTGGGTGAAGTACACTTGCAGGAGGTTTGCTCCATTTGCCATGGCTTCAGCTCCAGGCTATTAGCTGAGAGGAAGTGTAAGCTGGTTGAAAGGGGCTTAAGTCAGCCTTCCAAACGGATTTTGGATTCTGCTTCCAGTCAAACAAAACCATCTTCTCCTGCCTCATCTGGTTCGGCTCCGAAGGGCTCTTCGGTTCTAAAGACATCTAAGAAGGCTACGGTCTCTGCTCCAGTACCGGTGGGAACCGACCGTTCAGGTTGCTGGTAGGAGCTGGTTCCCAGTTTTGGAACCGGTATCTCCTACCTTGAGGTCCCCAATTCTGGGGTCACCGGCTCCGTTGGTGGTCTCCTCTTGGGCTTACAGACTCTCCGATTTGGATATGGACCGAGTGGTGCGGAGACTTCTACAGGACCCGGCGCTTGCAAAAATTCTGTCTGTTTCGATTCTAGCAGCTTCGGAACTGACAGTCATCTCCTCTTGTTGTTGCTCTTCCTGACTCGAACCAAGACTTTGGAGCCAGAGAAAACCAGTTAGTTGGTGGAACCGTCTGTGCTGACCACCCTGATATCCTCTGCTCCGGCGGTGGAATCTGGTAGCCGATACTTTCCTGTCTGTTCTTGCGGGGGGGGGGGGTCGAACTGATAAGTCTGTTCCGACACTTCCTCTTGGGGCTACGGCACAGATGAGTTTGAGTCCTACCTCGGGCTCGGAGCCGGTGGTTCTGGTGCAGGAGTCATCCTTAGTGTCTTCGAACCCGGGTGCTTCTTTGCATTGGAGTCGTGGTGCCTTCGATGCCACGAAGAGGGCTTTGTCCCCTCGGACTTCCACAACCTCTGATATGGCCACCTCCTCCCGGAAGGCGCCTGCTTCTTTACTTTGCTTCCACAGGTTCACGATAAGCGCAGGGACCCAGAGCCTCAGGATGCCCTTTTGGGGGCACCCTGCTCTTCCGAGACCTCCCCAGAGATTCCCACTGTGGAGGTCCCTCGGAAGAGATTATGTAAGAGGAGACATCTGGATTCCCCTCAGGAATCTTATCACGTCAGACACTGATTTGGAGGAATCAGAAGGGTCCCCAAGGTTCCCCTCTGAGGATATTTCCATCGGGGATATCCTTGAGATCCTTAAGCAGAGAGGGGACTCGCAGCCCCAAAATCCTTCCAAGGACAAATCGGTGCCCTTGAAGGCTTTCGTGTCCCGGCCCTCCACCTCTTGGGTGTCTCTGCCCTTCGATGAGTTGATGGATCTTTTATCTCGAAGGGCGTGGGAGTCACCAGATTCTATGGAGGCTGTTCCTAGAAGGCCAGGCAAGTACATTTCAACACCCCATGATAAGGCTTTTTTGCCTAAATCTATACTTGTTGATGCCATGGTGGTGGCAGCAGCCACTAAAAGAGATGTCTGAGACTTCCACGTCTGTCCATCCTCCTAATAAGAGAGTCTAGGATAATGGACAGATTCAGGAAGCGCATGTTCAGTTTTACGACCTTTGCACTTCGATCATTGAACTACCTGACCCACTTCACACGTCTACAGAGAGCTCTCCTCAAGGAGCTTGGAGATGCTCTCCAGGGTGCAGTAGCTGACTCTGTGGTGGATAAGATGACTTCTCAGCTTGCCACCCTCGATTCCATCGTAAACTCGTCCATGCGCCTCGTGTCTTACGCAGCTGATGGAAACAGTAGGGCTGCGTCTACAGGAATTGCTTTGCAAAGACATTCCTGGATGCGCTTATGCTCTTTTGTGGAACCTTTTAAGTTGTTTGTGAATTCCCCTTTCGATGGTTTCTCTTTATTTGGACCAAAAGTCAGAGATCCTCACCAGATGCAAGCAAAACTGTAAGAGACTATCTGCCGTTGGAGTCCATTTTTCTACCCCTACTAGACCTTATCCCAAAGGTCAACGGGGTGGGAAAATGTGGTTCCATAAGACCGAAGGAGCCTTTCTGAACTCTCAAGATGAAGCCTCCTCCAGGGCCAGAGGGGGAAGCAATGGTGAAAGATGCCCATGTGACAGAGGGGGTCCGCAGAACTGGGGTGACAGGGATTAATTCCTTGGGAAACCCTACCAGCGCTCCTGAAAGGAGGCCTGACTGTCCTGCTCTGGAGGCAGTCGGGGGACATTTGTCTTTGTACCTAGATGCCTGGCTAAATATCTTGGAAGACCGTTTGGTACAAAACGTTATATCCAGGGGATATTCCATCCCCTTTCACTCTTATCCCGGACCAACAAAAGGATTCCCAGATGCTCCACCCAATTTACGGGATGTAGAATTCATAGGGGTCCAAAAACTATTGCAAAAAAGAGTCATCCAGCCAGTCCCAGCAGACCAGCAAGGATCCGGAACTTACTCAAGGTTCTTTTTGGTACCAAAGAAGACGGGACTGGAGACCTATTCTGGACCTCAGCAGACTCAACAAATATGTGGTGAAGACAAAGTTCCAGGTGGTCACGCTTCAGTCCATTCTCCCATTTCTAGGGAAGGACGATTGGATGTGCTCCATAGATCTCCAGGATGCGTACTACCATATCAAAGTGGCCAGACCATCCAGAGATCATCTGCGCTTCGGGCTGGGAGCCAGTCACTTCCAATTTCGGGCCCTGCCCTTTGGTCTCACTACAGCCCCTAGAGTGTTCAAATGCATGGCAGTGGTCATGGCTTACTTGAGACATTCAGGAATCCAGGTATTTCCTTACTTGGACGACTGGCTCCTTACCACTCCTACCAGGCATCGGCTCATTCAAGCAAGGGGCGCTACCATAGATCTATGTTCACAGCTAGGCATTACGATAAATTTAGAAAAGTCTGCCTTATTGCCATTGCAGCGTACAGTCTTTATAGGAGCAGACTTAGACATGGTCAGCTTGTCCCTGAAGTTCCCTCCCGAAAGAGTGATTGTCCTCCAACAACAAATTGTGGATCTCCTGTCAAAATGAAAAGCACCAGCATCACAGATTCTCAAACTGCTTGGCACTATGGCAGCAGTGATTATTGCAATACCCCTTGCGAGGTCTCACATTGCGCATTCTAGACATTTCAGGAATTACCCTTGAATCATCTGGTTTTGATTACCGACTCGTGCAAGAGTGACCTTCGCTGGTGGCTAACGTCAGAGACTGTGAATACGGGCCGCCCATTTCTTCTCCCCTCTCCAGTAGCAGCAGTAACCACAGATGCCTCCCTACAGCCCAAGGTACTTGGCAAGCTCACGAGGCTCATTTGCACATAAATGTCCTGGAGATGAGCGGTCCTTCTAGCATTGCAGGCCTTTCAAGACTCTCTTCCCAGACAACATGTCCGTAGTCTGGTACATAAACAAGGAGAAACCAAATTCTACCCCCGTGTCGAGAGGCTCTGAGAATATGGAATTGGGCAGAGTCCACCCAGTATTTTCTGATTGCAGTGCACATCCCGCGGAGATCCAACGTCATAGCGGACAGACTCCGCAGAGCTATTCTGCTACCTCATGAGTGGTCTCGAGAACGAAATAGCGGAAATGATTTTTCGCAGATGGGGCCAGCCTTGCTGCGACTTTTTTGCCACCTCCACAAACACCAAGTGCAGCAACTACTTTGCCCTGATCCCTCAACAGGGACAATCCCCGAGGGATGCACTTGTCCACGATTGGCCTCCGGAACTCCTTTATGCTTTTCCTCCCTTTCCACAGATTCCCAAAGTATTGTAGAAAGCCAGTTTTCTGGGCAGGACACTTATCTTAATTGCCCCATATTGGCCTCGTCAAATTTGGTTCCCCTTTCTGAAGCCTCATCTACTAGAAGAGCCTTGGATTCTGGACCCAGTGCCGGTTCTGTTGACCCACTCATCAGGAGCTCTTCATCCGTCTCTTCAGTCCGTCAGACTGAGCTTGGCTGCTCCAATTCCCAGAATAGCCAGGTTCCAGAATTTATCAGAAACAGCGCAACGTATACTGTTGTCTCACAAATCTTCGACTAGGAAACTGTGGAAAAGGTTTTCCATCTGGGCACAACAGAATAACATTGATTCTTTCCTGGCATCTATATCAGATATACTGGAATTCCTAACGAAACTGTTCAGTGAAGGAGCTGCAGCAGCAACCATTCAAGTCCAACTCGCTGCAATTTCTAATTTTCATTTAGGTGCATCCGAAAATGGTATGTCTCAAGCTGGCTAAGGCTTTTTTGAAAGGTACGATGCACTTAAAACCACTGATCAGATCTCCTGCTACTCCCTGAAACTTAAATCTAATCCTGTCTAAAATTATTCTTTCTCCCTTTGAAACCTGCCTCTTCTTGTGAGTTGAAGTATCTTTCTTGGAAAACTATATTCTTGGTGGCCATCACATCAGTACGCAGAATTTCAGAGTTGCAACCCCTTTCCATTAAGCCACCTTCTCCCTCAGGACGAATCCTTTGTTCCTACCCAAAGTATGTTCAGAGTTTACACTGAATCCAGATGATGTTACCCGTTTTCTTTCCTAACCATTCAAACCAGTTGGAGTATATGCCTCACAAACTTTGTGCATTGACAACTTCGCTTTTATTTGGACAGAACAAAGGATCTCAGAAGGGCTGATCAGCTGTTTGTCTCCTCCTCAGATACAAAAAAAGGTGCACCTGTCTCCAAAACTACCTTATCGAAATGGATGTCCGATTGTATTTCCTTTATCTACAATCAGGTGGGTATTGCATTACATAACAAGGTCAAGGCTCATTCTGCAAGGCCGGTTTCTACTTCTGCAGCCTTCTTGACCAGGTTACCTATAGATTCTATTTGTGCAGCTGCCACATGGTCAAGTCCACATACCTTTATATCTCATTACAAGGTGGACAAGGCCTCTAGGGACAGATCTTCATTTGTATCTGCTGTCCTGAAACAGGTACTCCCATGAGCCACCCAAGATTGTGGTGCTGGGGATGAAGGCGAGATTGAAAAAGTTCATATTAAGAAGTTATGTACTTGCCATAGCGTTCCATGTGAGTTGTTGTTCTCGCCTTCATTATTACGACCCTCCCTCCTACCCCCTTCCTATGTCTGGAAGCAGGGGAGGTACCACTTTGGTTTTCCTGAAGTGTTTCATTTTACCCTAGATTTAGGATTTCCTTGAAATCTGGGATAGGTTTCTACTATAGTTTGCAGTAAACAAGATCTGGGGAATGTAGTGGTGCATTGTGGGATAGGGCTTTGGCCTTGAGCTCTTGGAGACCTCGAGCTTTGCCATTTGGCTGAATCGGAGCCAATGATCAGCTCCGAACCCATCAGTAATAATGAAGGCAAGAATAACAACTCACATGGAACGTTATGGTAAGTACATAAATTCTTTGCAACGGAGGCCCAGGGGGAAAAGCTCCAAAGACACAAGCAATAGACTTAAGTCTCCATAAGACACAAACAGTGGACTTGTAAGCATCACATAAAAATAGATGCCTTCAACAATAGAGAAAAGTTGATGTGAGAGTGTTCAATCTCGCCGTTTGTTCTTACACATGGGTTCGGAGCCGATCCTTGGCTCCGTGTCGGCCGCCTGCAAGCTCTGCATCGAGAAGAAGCTCGAGACAACCTAATACCCACAATCCCCCTCTGCCTTTACCTCAGATCTAGTTTGCCGCTGCAGCGTTCGCATCACTGGGTCGAGCTCGAACAACTAAAGCTAAGATTAAGATTTTTTTCTTGTTATTTCTACTTAAATTTCTTCTATAAACTTGTTTAGTGACTAAGTGTGTGTGTGTGGTACGGTTGAGGAATTCTCTGTTCCGTTTAAGTTTGATTTTAAACTTATTAGTTTCCCTCGGGGCCTACCACCCCTTCAGGATTTGACAACTGGATTGACAATTACTGGATAGACATTTTCTCTTAACTGGATTTGACTATTACACCGGATTTGACTTATTACCTGGACTTGACTTTTCACCCTTTTTTTCCACATTTAGTTAAGATGTCTGAGAAGACTAAATCTGGATTCAAGCGTTGCCAATGTGGGCAAAAAATGTCAATCACTGACAATCATAGTTCCTGCGTCTACTGTCTTGGCCCTCTCCATCTGCAAGAAGACTGTTCTATTTGTCATTCTTTCAGTGGGAGGGTCATGACAGATAGGCAGGAAACTCATGGATAGGGGTTTATTGAAACCTTCCTTTCAAGAGGCTCTGGATGCTTCAGACCAGGCATCCAAGTCCTCGAAGGAATCGAAGACGTCGGAGCCCAAGTCATCGGCTCCGGGCTCTTCGGTTAAGGTTCGATCACCGGTTCCACAGACCTCGGGGCCGAGTGTTCAACTGTTGTCAGTGTCCGAGCCTCGAGTCTTGGAACCGGTGACTGAGCTCCCTCCCCCGACACTGTTGAGGTCGGCTCCGTCTTCGATTCCTTCGACCCGTTCTTCTAGGCCCCTCTCCGACACCGATGTTGACTGCGTGGTGCAGAAATTACTGGAGAATCCGGCCTTATCCAAACTTATCTCGGTTTCCACCCAGTTGGTGTCGAAACTTGAAGGCCTTCCATTATCTCCATCTGTTCCTCCTCCGAGACCTATCCAGTCTTTGGAGCCGGAAGAGGCTGATCTACTGATTGTGGAGCCCTCTGTGCCAGAACCGTCCTTTTCTCGGTCGGCTCTGTTCACCTCGACTCCGTCGGATCCGTAGAGTCTCGGGCGAGATCCATCCTTGGTTCCGGGACCGAGAGTCGAACCGATGTTTCGGTTCCGACTCTTCCTCTCGGGGCCTCGGCTCGACTCGGCTCCGTCCTCGGGGTCGATGCCTTCGGTGCCTGTTTCGGGGATTCTTCCCATTTCTTCGGAACCGGGAGATACCTCGACTCGGGACCCGGGGGCCTTCGATCTCATGAGGAAGGTGTTGTCTACCCAGACAACCACATCAGTAGGAGCAGCCTCTCCTCCCCGTAAAGGACCGATGTTAAGTTGTCAATCTAGCCTTCATTCTTGCTTGATGGGTTCGGAGCCGATCCCTCGGCTCCGACTCGGCACTTGCTAAGCTCGTGAGTCACTTTTACCAGCTCGAGGCAGCCCCATATCCCATGATGCAAGGCGGTAAGTACCCAGATCTCGTTTGCCGCTTCGCTTATGAGGTCCTCCTTTTACCAGCTCCTGGTAAGTGATTCACTTTATTGATATTAAAGCCCCTTTTGTTAAAAAAACCTTTTATTGTTAGTTATAAGTTAATTATTTAGATTTCCTGACAGAAAATCCCTGTCTCTTTTAATATTTTTTTAGTCAAACTTTACCCATCCCATCCCCTCCCTGTTAGATTGTGTGTGTGTTTGTTTTTAGGAATACCTTTTTGGTATTTTCTTTAATTTAAATTTTGACTGGTGTGTGTGTGTTTTTTGTGAAGCACCATGTCAAAGGAGAGGGTCTCAGGTTTTAAGAAGTGTGACTCGTGCTGTCAGAAGATGTCTCTGACAGACGGTCACACTTCTTGCCTGTATTGCCTGGGGCCTCTTCACCTGCAGGACTCCTGTGCTATTTATCATTCCTTCAGCCAGAGAGTCCTGCAGGAAAGACGCAACAAGCTGATACTTAGGGGCCTTCTTAAGCCGGAGGGCTCTCCGGCTAAGTCGGCTCCATCAAAATCAGCTAAATCTTCCAAGGCCCAGGCTTCTGTGTCTAAGCCTGCGGCCTCGGCTCCGACTTCGTTCTGAGTCGAGATCGGCTCCGGCTGGAACCGATTCTGGCTTAACAAAGCCTTTGGCACCGATGGCTATCGGTGCCGAATCTGCATCGACCACTTCGTGTCGGCTCCGATCGGTTCCGACCCCATGTGGCACAGGCATCGGTGTCGGCTCGATCGGCTCCGACACCGTTACTTTGGTGGCTGTATCGGCTCCGGCTGGAGCCGATACATCGAGCTTCCTGTCGGCTCCGAAGTCGGCCGACAGGATCTATAGTATCGGTTCGATGGCTCATTCCAGGAAGAGGTCGAGGTCTCCTTCCTTGGAGCCGATACTTTCGGCTCGGCTTCACCTCTTCTTCGAACGGAGCCATCGGAGCCGATCTTCAAGGTCATCCAGACTGTCAGATCATGACCTAGAGAGTGGTCAGTAGATTACTTAAGTCACAGGTACTGGCCCAAATGTTACATAGTCCGTCTCAACAGACGACTGTTGGTCCACACCCGTTACAGTTCCTCCTTCAACTCTACCCCAGAGCTTGGAGTTGGAGTCTTCGGAATGGTTACTGCTACGGCTGGAGGACGGATACCCCTTCTGTTCCTTCAGCCTCTACTCTTATCTCCTCTTGAGACCTTCCTTAGAGGGATTCGTGGTCGGGCTTCCATGGTCTCCTCCGAGGGGTGAGTGGCATCGGACCCTTGTCGAACCCGCTCTTCCCCTTGGAGCCTCGGCCTTGGTGAGCTCGGCTCCGACATCTGCCTCGGAGACTTCCCTTCGGTGGTCCCTGGAGTTCCTAGCTCTTGGAACGGGTTGTCTCGGACCTGCCTGGGGGAGCATTCGAGGTGATGAAGAGTGTGCTGGCCACTGGTATCAGTCAGCAGTCTGTTCCGTAGCTCCTCCCTCTATAGTACCTGTTGACATCTCTGCCACTTCTCTTGCTACAGGACCCAGAGATCCTCCGCCTCAGGTTTCCCCATTGGGAATTTCCCCTCTTCCGAGGATTCTCCTGATGTTTGGGAGATCCTCCTAGGAAGAGGACTTGTAAGAGGAAGCATGTAGACTCCCGAGTCTGTCACTTGGATACTGACTTTGATGAGTCAGAGGGATCCCTAGATCCCCTCTGAGGATGTCTCCTTCTCAGACATCCTAGAACTCCTTAAACAGAGGGAAACTGGCCCACCAACAATCCCTCTGAGGATGAGTCAGTATACCTAGAGGCGTTTGGATCTCGGCCCTCCACCTCCTGGGTGTCTCCGCCTTCGACCCCTTATGCAGGTTATTGCACGAAGTGGGCAGCTCCTGACTCTGTAGAGCCAGTCCCTAGGAGGCCTTCAAAATTTATCACTGCCCGTGTGACAAGCAATTCCTCACTAAGGGTGTCCCCGCTGATGCCATGATGGTGGCTGCCACCAAAAGGAACTTGCAGATCCTTCCGTGCCCGTCCATCCTCCTAATAAGGACTCTAGGACCATGGATAGGTGCAGTGGCGGATGTTTTCCTCAGCGACCTTTGCTATCGTTGCTGAATTACCTATGTCACTTCACCAGACTCCAGAGGGATATCCTTAAGGAGCTGGGTGAAGTAGTTCAGGATCCTACAGCTGCAGGGGCTCAAGAAAAAATTGCTTCGCAGCTAGGAACCCTCAATTCCATTGCAAACTCCTCCATGCGGCTAATATCTTATGCTGCGGATGGCAGTAGAGCCGCAGGTACAGGTGTGGCTCTTAGACGCCAAGCCTGGATGCGGCTATGTGATTTTGGATCCCTTTAAGGCGTCCTTCACAAATTCTCCCTTTGATGGGTCAGCTTTGTTTGGCCCTCAGGTGAAGGAAACCTTGACCAGGTGCGAACAGGACGGCAAGACTCTTTCTGCTGTTGGAGTCCGTTTTCCACCCTTCTAGACCTTATCCCAAAGGACAGAAAGGTGGGAAAATGTGGTTCCGTAAATCCCAAGGAGTCACGCCGATTCACATGGTCAGTTTACCCCTAGAGGCAGAGGGGTAACAACAACAGACGCCGCTCTAGAGGCAGAGGGGTCCAAAAAACCAGGGAAACAGAGAGCCTCTCTCTGACAAGCCCTTTCAGCATCCCTGAGATGTTGCCCGGCTGTCCCTCCTTGGAGGCAGTCGGGGGAAGATTATCACTGTACCCAGAAGCCTGGCATTCCCTCACTCAAGACAGATGGGTACAGTCGATCATATCCAAGGGTTACATAATTCCTTTCGAGGAGTCCTTCCCCTCAAATTCCCTTCCAGATGTACCACCCGGTCTAAGGGAAATTGCAGAGTTAGAAGTCTCAAAACTACTGCAAAAAAGAGCCATTCAGCCAGTTACAATAGACCATTCAGAGCCCGGAATCTGCTCAAGGTTCTTTTGGTCCCCAAAAGACGGGAGACTGGAGACCAGTATTGGATCTCAGCAGACTCAACAAGTCTGTCAGGAAGACAAGATTCCGAATGGTCACGCTTCAGTCAATTCTGCCCTTCTTACAGAAGGACAACTGGATGTGCTCAATAGATCTTCAGGATGCGTACTATCACATCAAAATTCACAGACGCTCCAGGAGATTTCTCCGCCGGCTGGGGTCCAGTCATTTCCAGTTCAGAGCCCTGCCCTTTGGTCTCACTACAGCCCCCAGAGTGTTCACCAAATGCATGGCAGTGGTCACGGCTCACCTGAGACGTCAAGGATTCCAGGTGTTTCTGTATCTCGACGACTGGCTCCTGTCAGCCACCACCAGGCATCAGCTTATACAAGCCAGGGATTACACAATAAACCTTTGTTCTCATTTGGGCATCTCAATCAACTTGAAAAGTCATCCTTATCGCCCTGCCAGTCTATTACCTTCATAGGCAAACTTAAACACTGTTCGGATGTCAGCTACCCTTACGGATCAAAGAGTTTCAGACATTCAGAGTCATGTCAGGATCATTCTGGCCAACAAGAAAGTACAGGCCAGAATGGTTCTAAAGGTATTAGGTCTCATGGCTGCGGCCATTACTCTTCTTCCCTGGCTCGATTCTACATGCCTTCTTCAGTGGATGCTGTTCACACAATGGTCATACCAGCAACTTCCAATGCGTCACCAGATTCTGGTGACACAGACATGCAAAGAGCATCTTGCTTGGTGGATCACATCTCCTCAGGTTCACCAAGGCAGATACTTTGTACCCCCATCCCCGATAGCCACTGTCACCACGGATGCCTCCCTGATCGGGTGGGGGGGTCATTATCAGGGCAGGATGGTTCATGGGACGTGGCAGCCGTTCGAGTACCATCTGCACATAAATGTCCTGGAGATGAGAGCAGTGCTTTTAACGTTGCAAGCCCTCAACGACTTTCTTCCCGTAGGGACAATTGCAGTCCACACAGACAACATGTCTGTAGTTTGGTATATCAACAAACAGGGCGGAACCAAGTCCTACCCTTGTGTCGAGAAGCGCTCAGACTATGGCAATGGGCGATCTCCTCTCATCGGTTTCTGGTAGCAACGCATATCCCTGGGAAAACCAACATTGTAGCGGACAGATTGAGCAGAGCTATTCTCATGCCTCACGAGTGGTCTCTCAAGCAATCTATAGCGGAAGAGATATTTCTGGAATGGGGTCGTCCATGTTGCGATCTTTTTGCTACTCCCCAAAACAGCAAATGTCCAGACTACTTCTGTCTCTTCCCTCTACCAGGCCATCCCCCCAGAGACGCTCTGACCCAGGATTGGCCCCAGGGACTTCTTTATGCCTTCCCTCCATTTCCTCTGATCCCTCAAGTTATCCAGAAAGCTACCGTTTGAGAGCCAAATTGATTCTCATTGCCCCTTACTGGCCTCGACAAGTTTGGTTCCGTTCCTCCATCATCACCTTTTGGTGCAGCCGTGGCATCTGGACCCAGTGCCAGATCTTCTGATACACCAATCGGGTCAGCTGCACCGGTCAATCCCTTCTCTCAACCTCACAGCATGGTTGCTCCACTTCCTTCCTTAGCCAGGCTTCCTTTGATCTCTAACCCAGTTAGAGACATCATAGTAGCTTCGCTAAAATCCTCTACCAGGAGGATTTATACAAGCAAATGGAAACGTTTCTCTTATTGGGCTAAGGCCAAGAATATCGATCCTTTTACTGCCCCTGTTCAGGCAGTCCTGGACTTCTTAGCAGAGATTTTTCATGCAGGCTCCTCTTCTTCCACAGTCAGAGTTCAATTGGCTGCTATTTCCAATTTTCATGTCGGGATAGCAGATCATAATATTATGTCCCATAGGCTCTGCAGGGCCTTCTTGAAAGGAATTTTCCTACTAAAACCTCCAATCAGGAATCCTCCTCCTCAGTGGGATCTAAATTTAGTGCTGACATCCTTGATTCTTCCCCTTGAGCCAGCTGCTTCTTGTTCCCTGAAATATCTTTCTTGGAAAACTTTATTCCTAGTGGCTATTACATCGGCCAGGAGGGTGTCTGAACTTCATGCTCTTCGGTTCGACCCCCCTATTTGGTTTTTCACAAAGACAGAGCATCTTTGAGAACTAACCCAACCTTTTTGCCTAAGGTCGCTTCAAAGAACAATTTGAATCAATCCATTGATCTCCCTGTATTTTTCCCTAACTATTCAGATAGAGCTGAACAAAAGCTACATTATCTTGATGTCCACCGTCAACTTAGATATTATTTGGACAGAACAAAAAATTTAGAAAATCTGATCAACTTTTGTTTCCTATGCGGATAATAAAAAGGCCTTCCTGTTTCTAAAGTGACTTTGTCTAGATGGCTTTCTTCGGTCATCTCTGAAATTTATCTGCTCAGGGGAAAACAGCTGTGCTCAAAACCTAAAGCACATTCAACTAGGAGCTTAGCTACTTCTACAGCTTTTCAAGCTAGACTTCCTTTAGACACTATTTGTGCAGCGCCACTTGGGCCACTCCTCACACTTTTGTTTCCCATTACAAATTGGACTTGGCCTCCAGGGACAGAGCCAGTTTTGGCTCTACAGTCCTCAAGAGTTTGTTCCATTGAGCCACCCAGGATAGAGGTGCTAGGGACGCGGTCCCATCAAGCAAGAATGAAGGCGAGATTGACAACTTAACATTAAGAAGTTATGTACCTACCATAACGTTCCATGTTAGTTGTCTTCTCGCCTTCTTTCTTGCGACCCTCCCTCCTTCCCCCTGGCCTGGACAGACCTTGTTATAAGAAACTGTTATGCTGAAGACCATTCAGACCTGGTCCTTCTTCCATCTGTTAGTTTTTTCTTTCTTCCTTTGGGAAGTATTTTATGCTTGGTGCTATTGCCCTTTGTCATCAAACGAGATCTGGGTACTTACCGCCTTGCATCATGGGATATGGGGCTGCCTCGAGCTGGTAAAAGTGACTCTCGAGCTTAGCAAGTGCCGAGTCGGAGCCGAGGGATCGGCTCTGAACCCATCAAGCAAGAAAGAAGGCGAGAGAAGACAACTAACATGGAACGTTATGGTAGGTACATAACTTCTTATTATCCTCCTCTGCACCAACGGTCACATCCAAGCCTCGAGCACCGGTGTCTCAGCCACCCCTGGAGGGTGCCCCCTCTTCCTCGTAGGCTTCCTCGGATGTCCCCCCCGAAGAAGCCCCTAGGAAAAGATTGTGTAAGAGGAGACACTTAGATTCTCCGCAAGAATCTTTGACATCCGATACTGACTTGGATGAGTCAGAAGGGTCCCCAAAGTCACCTTCAGAAGATGTCTCCTTTTCTGACATCTTGGAGATCCTAAAGCAGAGAGGTGATTGGCAGTCCCTTCTCCCTTCTGAGGATGAGTCAGTCGTGCTGAAGGCATTTGGTGCTCGCCCTTCCTCCTCCTGGGTCACTCCGCCCTTCGATGAGTTAATGGAGCTGATTGCTCAAGGCGTGGGAGACACCTGACACAGTGGAACCAGTCCCTAGAAAGCCTAATAAGTACATTACTGCACCCCAAGACAAGGCTTACCTCACAAAGGGAGTTCCAGTGGACGCCATGGTGGTGGCAGCGGCCACGA
The DNA here is from genome assembly GCF_019279795.1 of Protopterus annectens. Lineage (NCBI taxonomy): Eukaryota > Metazoa > Chordata > Ceratodontiformes > Protopteridae > Protopterus > Protopterus annectens. The sequence continues at coordinate 364,094,947 of NC_056726.1, read as the reverse complement.
AAAAGGAGATGTCGGAATCTTCCTCATTTGTCCATCCGCCTAACAAAGATTCTAGAACTATGGACAGGTACGGGAAGCGCATTTTTAGTTCAGCGGCTTTTTCTATGCGTTCCCTGAACTATTTGACCCATTTTACACGTCTACAGAGGGATCTAATTCCAGGGTACTACAGATGCTGCTGTTTCAGAGAAAGTTACAGCACATCTCAATACCCTTACATCCATTGTTAACTCATCCATGAGGCTGATATCATACGCAGCCGAAGGATCGAGTAGGGCAGCAGCTTCAGCGATTGCTCTTCGCAGACAATCCTGGATGCGCTTATGTTCATTTGCGGAAGCCTTCAAGTCTTCCTTTACTAACGCCCCATTTGATGGTGCCACTCTCTTTGGCCCCAAAGTAAAGGAGACCCTTACCCGGTGTGAACAGGAGGGAAAGACTCTGTCTGCTGTCTGAGTCTGTTTTTCCACCCCATCCAGACCGTACCCCAAAGGGCAGCACGGTGGAAAAATGTGGTTTCGAAAACCCCAAGGATCTTTCCCAGGCACACAGGGTGATGCCCCCTCTAGAGGCAGAGGAGGGGGCAGAGGTGGAAGACGCCACCCTGGCGGCAGAGGGGGTCCGCAAAACCAGGGTGACAGGGATACACCCCCTGGAAAACCCTTCCAGCACTCCTGAGAGGAGGCCCGACTGTCCTGCTCTGGAGGCAGTCGGGGGTCGCTTAGCTTTATACCCACAGGCCTGGCAGAATCTTACTACAGACAACTGGGTAAAAAGCGTGGTTACCAGAGGTTACAGAATACTCTTTCTATCCACTCCCGTTCCAAAGAAAAGACTCCCAGATGTGCCGCCCCATCTGCGAGACCCAGCAGCTATAGAAATTTCAAAGCTGCTAGAAAAGAGTCATCCAACCAGTCCCAGCAGACCAAATAGGATTCGGAACTTACTCAAGGTTCTTTTTAGTTCCAAAGAAGACAGGGGACTGGAGGCCGATTCTGGACCTAAGCAACCTCAACACCTTTGTCAAGAAAGAAAAGTTCCGAATGGTCACGCTTCAATCGATCCTTCCATTCTTACAGAAGGACGACTGGATGTGCTCAATAGATCTGAAGGACGCATACTACCACATCAAAATGGCCAGGGTGTCCAGGGATCATTTGCGCTTCCGGCTGGGAGCCAGTCACTATCAGTTCCGAGCCCTGCCCTTTGGTCTGACCTCAGCCCCAGGGTTTTCACCAAATGCATGGCAGTGGTAGCGTCCTCATCTGAGACGCCTAGGATTCCAGGTGTTTCCGTATCTGGACGTCTGGCTCCTTTCTGCCACCACCCGCGCCAACTGATACAGGCCAGGGATTACACTCTACAACTTTGTGTTCACCTCGAATTTCCGTAAATTTAAAAAATCTTTACTACAGCCATCACAGCATATCTTATTCATAGGAGCGGAATTAGATACGCATCATTTAATTCTAAGGCTCCTCCAGAAAGGATAGCCTCACTACAAAGCCACATTTCTCTCCTTCTGTCATCCAAAAATCCCCAGCAAAGCTGGTTCTGAAGGTCTTGGGTCTCATGGCAGCTTCTCTCATTGCGATACCATTGGGAAGACTGCACATGAGAGTTCTACAATGGCTACTGTTTGCACAATGGTCGTTCCAACAGCTACCTCTGAGACACGAAATTCTGATTACAAACACATGCAAATCACACCTAACCTGGTGGCTTCAGACTTGCAACCTTTCCAGCGGAAGACCATTTGTGCTACCCACGCCGACAGCGACGGTAACCACGGACGCTTCCCTGATAGGGTGGGGGGGGCATCTTTCAGGGACAGACAGTCCAAGGCGAATGGACCAATTTGGAGTACAATCTGCACATCAATGTTCTAGAGTTGAGGGCAGTGTTTCTAGCGTTGCAACACTTTGCTCCCCTTCTTCCTCTAGGGACTATTGCAGTTCAGACAGACAACATGTCTGTAGTCTGGTACATAAACAAGCAAGGGGGAACCAGGTCTTATCAGCTATGCAGAGAGGCCATGAGAATTTGGCAATGGGCAGAGTCCACGGGTCGCTTTCTGATCGCAACGCACATCCCGGGGTCATCCAACGTCATAGCCGACAGGCTGAGCAGAGCAATCCTGTTGCCTCACGAGTGGTCCCTCAAACGGTCAATTGCGAAGATGATTTTTCGCAAGTGGGGCCAGCCTTCCTGCGATCTTTTTGCGTCTCCAATGAACGCCAAGTGCAGGAGCTACTTTGCCCTATTACCCCCTCCAGGGGAAGTCCCCAGGGACGCACTGGTGCACGATTGGCCCCCGGGTCTCCTGTACGCTTTTCCTCCCTTTCCCCTGATTGCAAAGTTTCTGCAGAAAGCCAACAACCTTCAAAGGACGATAATCCTCATTGCCCCATTCTGGCCTCGTCAAATTTGGTTCCCCTTTCTGTTGCAACACCGCATTCCGGGACCTTGGATTCTGGACCCAGAGCCAGATCTACTGACTCATTCGTCAGGAGTTCCTCACCCCTCTCTCGAATCACTCCATCTAGCAGCTTGGCTGCTCCGCTTCCCTTTTTAGCCAGGTCTGATTCTCTTACACCGGCAGTTCAGAAGATACTAGTGGCTTCTCATAAAGCTTCCACTACAAAGACCTACACCAGTAAATGGAAGCGTTTCGTCTTCTGGGCAAATTCACATCATTTGGACCCTGTCATAGCTCCGTTAAACAAGATCTTGGAGTTTTTAACAGAATTGTTCCATGAAGGAGCTTCTCCTGCCACCTTAAGAGTGCAATTGGCTGCCATTTCCAACTTTCATGTGGAAGAATGTGGGGTACCTGTTATGGCTCACAGACTTTGTAAGGCCTTTTTAAAAGGATCTTTTCATATTAGACCACCAGTTAGAACTCCTACGTCACCTTGGAATCTGAACCTTTTACTATCTAAATTGATGTTGCCCCCTTTTGAGCCAGCCTCCGTTTGCCCATTGAAGTTTTTATCGTGGAAGACCCTCTTCTTGGTAGCCATTACATCCGCTAGGCGAGTGTCTGAGCTTCAGGCTCTTTCTATTAAACACCCTTATTTGATATTCCACTCTGACAGAGTTTCTCTTCGCACTAATCCATCCTTTCTCCCCAAAGTTTGCTCTACCAATAACATTAATCAGTCCATTGAATTACCCACCTTTTTCAAGAATCACACTAATAAGTTAGAGTATATGTTACACAAATTGGATGTCCATAGACAACTCAGGTTTTATTTGGATAGAACAAAGGATCACAGGAAATCTGATCAACTTTTTGTAGCCTTTGCTGACAGCAGGAAAGGTGTAGCCAGTTACTAAACGAACTCTTTCCAAATGGCTAACTGATTGTATTATATACGTTTATGATTCTTCAAATCAATCCTTATCTGTCAAACCTAAAGGACATTCTACAAGATCAGTGTCTACATCCTTGGCTCACGCAGCTCGCCTACCATTAGACACGATTTGTGCAGCTGCTACTTGGGCTAAACCGCATACATTCATCTCTCATTACAAAGTGGACAGGGTTTCTAGGGATAGGGCAACCTTTGGTTCCACTGTGCTCAAGAACGTTCTCCCGTGAGTTCCTCAGGAACATGGAGCTAGGGACGCTACCCATGTGTAAGAACATGGCGAGATTGAACACTCTCACATATAGAAGTTATGTCCTTACCATAACGTTCCATGTGGAGTGTTCATCTCGCCTTTGTTCTTACATTCCCACTCTCCCACCCTCAGGAAGAACGTTCAGTTTGGTGCCTGGTCTGGAGTATTCTCCTTCTGCATTTGCAGTGGTTGCATTTGTATAATGTACATGTGTGTATATATATATATATATATATATATATATATATATATATATATATATATATGTATATAGATTCTTGATTATGTAATTTTTGGCATGAGTGTGCTCTCTCTGGCTGCTGGTTTGATTGCAAACTAGATCTGAGGTAAAGGCAGAGGGGGATTGTGGGTATTAGGTTGTCTCGAGCTTCTTCTCGATGCAGAGCTTGCAGGCGGCCGACACGGAGCCGAGGATTGGCTCCAAACCCATGTGTAAGAACAAAGGCGAGATGAACACTCCACATGGAACGTTATGGTAAGGACATAACTTCTATGTATAGCTGTTGACAGTACATAATGTTTGTAGGTTAGTTGAGAAAAGCGGTATGATAATATGCATAAATTAAGAGAGGAGAGAAACTGAAAGGATAAGGGTAATTTTTCTAGAAGTTTACATTGCCAAAAAGGTAGGTATTACCAACAGGTACCAGAGCAGGCATAAGTATTCGGGGCTGTGCCAGTGCAGTCTTTGGGAGAAAAACTGGTGTTAGTCTTAGTGTAATCTGTGCATCAACCTGAGGAAGACTGATACAGAAGGTAGGAGGAGAAAAGATTTGTACTTTCTGGGATGAGCTTGAACTAAAAAGGATTATGAATGGGGGCTTTGTATTCAGATAAGGATACAAGTGGAGCTGTGTTAGTGGAGGCAGGGTGAAGTAAATCTTTGTAAGCGGTAATAACATTATAGTACTTTTAACTTTTGTCTTAATATTATACGCTCTTCTGTTTTGTTTCAGGATGGAAACTGAGTCCTGTGGTTGGAGCAGTTTATGGCCCAGAGCTTTATGCAGGTAAGTGCCTTAATTTCATTTGTTGTCATTATTCAAAATCTGACATTCTTTCTATACACAGGTACTGGTAGATGTTCTTCGTGTTTCACTGTTGCAGTCCAGACTTGTGGGATTTCCTGGCGTGAAAGCCCTTGGCCAGCCTAACTACCAGAGAAATTCTTTCCTCCTCCTAAGGCTGGTGAATGCCCTAACCGACATCAGTATTCTTGGGTATATAGGGAGGCAACCTACATAATGAAATCAGTCTTTTCTTGCCATTGGAGCCCAAATAGTGTTTGTTGGTTTGCACCAGAGAGAAGTGGTCAGAAAGATAAATACCCCATTGGGGAACTCCTTTCTTTTGCTGTAAATGCATGTCTGATAAAGTAAATTGTCTCGACTGTGGTAAGCAAATACCACGCACAGGTTTTACTTGCTTTGTGTCACCTGCTCGGACCTGGATCACAACATTCCTAGTTGCCGCTTTTGCGCCCATCTAGGACAATTTGGACGTAAGGCTGAGATTGTAGCTAGATTCCTTAGTCTTGAATCTTCTCATCAGTGTCTGATGGTGTCTGACAGTTGTCCCGAGGCCCCTCAGACAGTAACTAGTCCCTGTCTCTCCCTCTAGGCTTGTGATTATTGAACAAGGCCAAGGCACTTTCACAGCCTCCTTCTCTGTCTGAGGTAGTACCACAGGCTTCTGTCAAGACCCATTCAGAATCCAGCATGCTGTCTGGTCCCTCTGCTTCTGCACAGGCCCTTGCTTTCAGCTTGTCTGTTAGGTCTGGGGCACACAGCAAGCCTTGGCTTCTGAAGAGTGCTCTTTTCCTGGTGACACTTTGTGGCTTTGGCTACACCGGTTCAACTTTATTCTAGAGATAGGTTGTCAGGATGTTGGATATCCCTAGGCCAACGCCAAAGCAACACCTAAGAAAAGTACTGTTGCAGGGCTCTAGCCTAGGGCTTCCAACATACTTTCTCTGAGATACCAACAGGAATTAGACTAGCAGAAGATCTGATCTCATAGGTCTAGATGAGCCTCCCCAGGTAAAAGGAAAAGGAGCCCTTCTTCCGAAGCCTTCTCAGACCCTTTTGAATATGATGGGGATTCGGACCTAGATGGATCTGGTTTTGATGAAGGATCTTCTCATCTTTTGAGGATTCAGAGGAGAATCTGCCCTCGACCTCCACCAGACGATATCACCCTTGGAGAGAGACTCCATGCTATGAGGGATCATTTTCAGTGGGAGGCACAGGAATACCCTCTGCCAAAAAAGAGAGTGAGGGAGTTCCTGGAAAGGCCAGAGGACAAACCTCTTGCTATTCCCATTTTAGAGGTGGTTGAGGATGTCTTCAGGATTCCTCCTTGAATCCTGACTCTCTTCCACCAGCCCATTGTAAGCCAGACAGGATGTCCTTCATGGATGCATCTGCAGTCATAACAACTGGGTTGTCCTGTCGTCAGGCAGCCCTTCAGTCGGCCGGATTCCAAAGTCCGGGTCCGGCTTCGGCTGATGTCGCACTTCACCCGACATCATCTCTGTTGGTCTTCGGGTATAAAGGCATCAGCCGACGCCATTTTCCTCAGTCTTTCTTGCCGCATGGCGCCCGAAGCAGAAGCTGTTCGCAAGTGCCGGTCGGTCGGATCCAGAGATTACTACTACTTCGAAGACTTCTAAAGCTAAGTACCCCGTTGGGGACTCTTTCTTGCCTCAGCCGATGTCAGAAAAAGTAAATAATTGTTTAACTTGTGGGAAACAAATACCTCATAAAGATTTCCACTCTTACTGTTTGCCTTGTTTAGGCCCAGCCCACGACGTAGCAGCCTGTTCGGCCTGTGCTTCTTTCAACCGACGTACGCTTAGGCGTCGGTCGGAGTTTGCTGAACAGTTTTTCGGCTCAGTTTTTGCGTATATTATGCCGTCGGATCCTCCGACTTCCCAAATCACTAAAAAACGCAAAGAAAAAGACCGACACTCGCGGTCCACGGTTTCGGCCGAAACCATGGTTAAGCAAAACCGGAGTGTTTCGGTTTCGGCGAAACCGAGAAAACTGATCAAAGTACAGCTGAATCTATGACTACCACTGAGGCTCCTGCTACTTCACTTGAATCGGCCTCAGAAATCTTATCCACTACGGTGGTTGCTACTGACTTATCAGACACCATTCCCTTGGATGTCTCTACCCCAGCACGTGGTGCTGCTAGGCCCCCAGCAGCCATGTCCATTAAGGCCTTTGCCAGGGCTAAAGCAGCCAAATCTACTAAAGCAGTGCCTGTCAAACCCCCTACAACCAGGCCCACATCTAGCTCACAAATGCTTACTCTGGCAGAAGATTTAATATCATTGATTAGGGGATCTCAACCCCACCCAGACAGGGCTTTTCAGCCCCCAGAGAAGAGACCTAGGGCAGAGGCCCCCGAGCCTGTGTCCTCTGATGATTCAGCCGATGACTCAGACATAACAGACCAGCCAGAGGCTCCTTTCTCCAATTATGAAGACTCAGATGCTGAAGAATCCATTCCAGCTGCTTCCCCACCAGAAGAATTCTCCTTTGGGGAAACCTTACATGCCATGCGAGAGCAATTCCAATGGCAGCAGCAGGATTTCTCAGATTCCAGAAAAAGACTTAGGACTTTTCTGCATCTTCCACAGCACAGGCCCTTAGCTATTCCTCCTGTCCTTTCTGTGGTGGATGATGCCTTTAATGATGTCTGCTCTGCACCAGACTCTTTACCTCCAGCCCCTGCCAAACCAGATAGATTCTACAGGGTACCAGACACTCATCATCACCTTTACAAGGCCCCTCTTGCAGACCCCGAAACTATATCCCAGGGTCCTAAGGCAGTAGCCTCGGCCACAGCAAAAAACCCTATTCCTTCTGAAAGGGAAGCCAGGTCTTTAGATAGATGGGGCAAAAAAAAAGTCTACACCTCAGCTACTCTCTCAGCTAGAGCTTTAAACTGTCAGTTTCACATGATACAATACCAAGAATTTATGCTTGATCAGTTAACTAAAAAGCTATCCTCTGATGACTCTGTCGATAAGAAATATGTATTAGAAATGGTAAATAACATACAACAGGTTAGTAACCATTCCTTAAAATGTGGCTATGATGCACTGGAGGCTTCATTTAGGTCAGCCATGACTGGCACAGTGATAAGAAGACATGCATGGCTAAAGGAACAAGTCTTACCGGATCATGTTAAAGCTAAGTTATTAGATGCTCCTATGGATAAGACCAGTTTGTTTGGTACACCTGCCCAGCAGGTAATGAAGAAAATGGAAGAAAAGGCAAAATCTGTTCAAACAGTTAAAGATTTCTTGCAGGTTCAGCCCCAGGAACTGGCCTGCCAAAAATTGGTCCTTTCCTGACTCCACAAGATCCCAAAGGGGCAGGAATAGACGTCCCAGAGGCAGAAACCAATCCAGAGGAGGTGCCTACAGAGGACGACAGTGGCAAGGTAATAACAGAGGCACAGACACAACCACTGCCACTACAACAACACAATCGCAGTGACTTAACTCTAAATCCGCCTACCAGGGAACAAATAGCAGCTCCATTAGGCGGCAAATTAACCTTATTTTCGAAAAACTGGCACTACATCACAAAAGACAAGTGGATTTTGCAAACCATAGATCAAGGCTACCGGTTCCACTTCCACACTTTACCAGTCAAAAGAGGAATACCAAACCTACCTCCAAATCAAAAACAGAAGCTCTACAACAGATAATGCAATTAGCAAAGATGAGAGCTGTGGAAAGAGTGCCAATTACAGAACAAGGAAAAGGATTCTACTCCAGACTATTCCTAGTTCCAAGAAAGGAAAAAAGTTGGAGACCTATTCTCGACCTGTCCACCTTAAATACATACATCATTGTCCCAAAATTCAAAATGCTGACCCTACAGCAACTTCTTCCCATGCTGGGCAAGGAGTGTTGGCTGGTAACTCTAGATCTCAAGGAGGCATACCTGCACGTCCCCATTCGACCAATCTGCAGAAGATACCTCAGATTTCTTGCAGGATCAGAGCATTATCAATTCTCAGCATTGCCCTTTGGCTTATCTACTGCGCCCAGAGTATTCACAAAATGCCTGACATCAGTAATCGCCCACTGCAGACTACAGGGAATCCAAATTTACCCATACCTGGACGACTGCCTGCTACAAGGGGACAACAAAAGCAAGCTGACAACAGATTTACAAAGGGTCATTTACTTGCTACAAGCACTGGGATACACAGTCAATTTACAAAAGTCAAGGCTGATACCATCCCAAACAAGGACATTCTTGGGCGCAGAATTGGACACAGTAAAACAAATGGCATTCCTAACTGCAGAAAAACAAAAAGAACTCCCTCTTTACTTCTTGGCTCTAACAAAACAGAACAAGTTAACAGCAAGAAAAGTACTGCAGGCCTTGGGCTTCATGGCATCATGCATAATCTTGGTCCCACATGCAAGACTACATATGAGAAAACTACAGTGGTACCTAAAGAATTTATGGTCTCAACGCAGTCACAGCCTAGAAGCAGAAATTCCACTAATTCCATGCTTAAAACAGGAGTTCCTATGGTGGGCTCAAGCATGCCAGTCAAACCCGGGACTACCCTTTCGCAGCTGTCAAGCAAATCAGACCATCACAACAGACGCCTCAGACCTAGGATGGGGGGCTCACATGCTGGACAAATGCGTGCAAGGTTTGTGGACCCAGGATCAACTTCACCTGCACATCAACCTAAAAGAGATGCTGGCAGTAAAACTGGCAATCCAAAACTTCAGACCATTTCTCAAAGAAGGCCATTTGATAAGGACAGACAACACCACAGTCATGTGGTACATCAACAAACAGGGAGGCACTCATTCATACCCCCTATGCAGAATGACTTTGGAGATTTGGAACCTGGCACTCAGCTACAACATCCAGTTACAGGCAATGTTTGTACCGGGAAAGGAGAATACTCTAGCAGACATTTTAAGCAGAACCACATCGGATGCCCACGAATGGATGCTACATCCGGACATCTTCAAGACCATCTCAAAGAAATGGGGAATGCCTCAGATAGATCTATTCTTCCCTCTCAATCACCAGCTCAAAAAATTCTGCACAAGGACATTCCACCCACTGGCATGGAAAGTGGATTCGCTCTCCTTCAGCTGGAAAGGCCTAACAGCATATGTATTCCCTCCTCTTCCCTTGATACACAAGGTATTACTAAAAATAAAGGAGGAACGTCCAAGGATAACCCTGATAGCTCCAAACTGGCCAAGACAACACTGGTACCCATTGCTAAGGAGCATGTCTCGGAACAACTTGTGGTCAATACCCCTGATGCCTTTGATGTTAACTCAGAACAACTACAGCATCATGCATCCGAACCTAAAAACGTTGCAACTGACTGCATGGAACATCACATAGCAGCAACTAATCCAGAACTTTCCCAAAGGGTTAAGGACATTATCCTAGAAGCCCGCAGACCTTCAACAAGAAGGAATTATGCAGGAAAATGGAAAAGGTTTGTCATTTGGAGTACTGAAAGAGGAAAAGATGTGTCAAATATAGATATGGCTAACATTCTGGAGTACTTGGCAGAGCTTCTACATACAGGCCTGTCCTATTCCTCCATCAAGATACATGCATCAGCTATATCAGCAGAATACAGTTTTGATCCACCTGTCTTTTCATCCTTTACTCAGGCAGTTCCTCAGAGGAATCAAGAATGTAAAACCTCCAAGGAAACCACCATTGCCAGCTTGGGATTTGAACTTTGTGCTAGAAAAGTTGACACTCGCACCTTTTGAACCAGCAGCAACAGCAGACCTACAGCATCTATCGTGGAAAACTGCTTTCCTTCTGGCAATAACCTCAGCAAGGAGGGTTTCTGAACTTCAGGCCCTAATGGCAGTACAGCCCTTCCTAATCTTCCACCAAGATAGAGTGTCCATGAGGACTAATCCTACATTTATGCCTAAGTTGGTATCCAGAGTGTCCTTAAACCAGGCAATCCACCTACCTGCTTTCTTTCCCAACCCACAAAACAGAGGGGAAAGAATACTACACACCTTGGATGTACATAGACAGCTACGCTACTACCTGGACAGAATAAAGAGTAGCAGAAAAACTGACCAGCTTTTTGTAGCCTATGCAACAGGAAGAGAAGGAAAAGCTATTTCCAAACAGACAATCTCCAAATGGATAGGAAATTGCATACGATTCTGTTACTCCTTCCATGGAAAACCAATTCCACAGAACATAAGGCCTCATTCTACAAGGGCAACAGCCACTACCACAGCCTTCTTACGAGGAGTGGCAACCAAAGACATTATTGAGGCGGCTACTTGGACCTCCGTGCATACATTTGCCAAGCATTATAATTTACCTCTCTATTCTAGATCCCGAGCAGGGTTTGCCACTGCTGTACTGCAAGGGATCCTAACCACACCATAATCTAGTTTTTCCTCCTCCCCTAGTTGGCTATGGTATTCTACCCAGTTGTTATGACTGCAGATGCATCCATGAAGGACATAGTACAGTTTTGTACCTACCATAAATGTAGATGTCCGAACTGGATAGCATCTGCAGTCAGGATTACCCTCCCTCCTTCCCCTCTGTGGTACTCCTAGGGTGTTTACCCTCCTAATAGCTAGCTGGTGGGGGGGGGGAGTCTCTTATGGTGTATTTGTTTGTATATATGTACATACATACTTATTTTTTGTGTTTGTCTTCTACCTTTTTGGAAACATTGGCATTCATCCAAATTTTAGCCTTCCAAGAGGGTAACTGGCATCTGGGGCAAGAAACACTGAGGAAAATGGCGTCGGCTGATGCCTTTATACCCGAAGACCAACAGAGATGACGTCGGGTGAAGTGCGACATCAGCCGAAGCCGGACCCGGACTTTGGAATCCGGCCGACTGAAGGGCTGCCTGACGACAGGACAACCCAGTTGTTATGACTGCAGATGCTATCCAGTTCGGACATCTACATTTATGGTAGGTACAAAACTGTACTTTCTACAGGGTGCTGGATTCCCACAAGTACCTTTTCAAAAACCCATTTGTCTATCCAGAGGGTGGTCACCTCAGGACCCATAGGGGCTAGAGCCAGTTACTCTAGAAACCTATTATGGTAGGTTTGGGAAAAAAGTTCATACTTCAGTCACTCTTTCTATCAGGGCTCTGAACTGTCAGATGTCCTTCAAGAATGCAACTGCAGTCATAACATATGGGTTGTCCTGCCTCAGGCAGCCCTCGGTCGGCCGAATTCCAAAGTCTGGGTCCGGCGTCGGCTGGTGTCGCCTCCTCTCCGACGTCACAACGGCTGGAGTATAAAGGCATCGGCCGACGCCATCTTCAGTCTTTCTTGCCGCGCGGTGCCCGAAGCAGAAGCAGTTCGCAAGTGCCAGTCGGTCAGCTCTTGTGTTTTCAGTACCGAAGTCATCTAAAAGCTAAGTACCCCGTTGGGGAACATTTTTTCTTGCCTCAGCCGATGTCAGAACAAATTGAGAAAGTTAATTGTTTGTCTTGTGGTAAACAAATACCTCATAAGGACTTCCATTCTTACTGTCTTCCTTGCCTGGGCCCAGACCACGACGTCTCGGCCTGTGCTGCCTGTGCTTGCTTTAATAAGCGCACTCTCAGGCGCCGGGCAGAATTTGCTGAAGACTTTTTTGGCGAATCCTTCGCATATACCATGCCATCGGATCAACCGACAGCTCAATCTTCCAAAAACCGGAAGGACCGGGACCGGCATCCTCGGCCCGCGTTCTCCATCGATACTACTCCTTGACTGTCCGCTAGTGCTTCGGTCCCTGCGGAAGTGGTAATTCAGCCGCTCCAGGCCGACGACACAGCATTAACTAGTCCTTCGGTCCCAGAGACCTCTCTGGTGCCGGTTGTTGATTTTCCTCCGGATACCGAAGTTCTTGATTTACCCGACACCATTCCGGTGGACAAGGTCACTCCTGCACGTGGGGCTGCTAGGCCTCCTGTATCTATGTCCATCAAGGCCTTTGCACGTGCTAAGGCCGCCAGCCAGGCCAAGGCCCATCCTAAACCTGCTGTCCAGGCCCCCTCTTCTGATAAACAGATTATGTCTCTTGCTGCAGACCTTATTTCCCTCATCAGGGGGTCTCAGCCTCACCCAGACAGAAGTTCTCAGCCTCCTGCAGAGAAAAGGCCTAGAACTGAGCAGACTGAAAACCTCTCTTCAGATGAGGCCTCTGGGGATTCTGAGCATTCAGATATTCAAGAAGAATCCTTCCAGGCCTATGAGGACTCTGATGCTGAGGAAGCAATTCCCTCTGCCTCTCCTCCAGAGGATTTCTCTTTTGGTGAAGTCCTGCACTCAATGAGGGAACATTTCCAGTGGCAGGGTCAGGAATTCTCTGATTCCAGGAAAAGGCTCCGTACCTTCCTAAAGCTTCCCCAGCACAGACCTTTAGCTATTCCTCCTGTGATGGATGTTTTGGATGATGTTTTCTCCGATTCCAGTGCTAACCCTGGCTCTCTCCCCCCTGCTCCTGTCAAGCCAGACAGATATTAGAGTCCCTGACACTCACAAACATCTCTTTAAGGACCACACCGTGGATTTAGAAACCATTTCACAGGGTCCCAAGGGAGTGGCTACCTCCACTGCCAAGAATCCTTTGCCAGCGGATAGGGAAGCCAGGTCTATGGAGAGATGGGGTAAAAAAGTTTATACCTCTACCACCCTAGCCATGAGGTCTCTTAACTGCCTTTTTCATATGTTTCAGTACCAGGATTTTTTACTGGATGATTTACAGAAAAAGTTAGCCTCTCCTGAGCCTATTGACAGAAAGGCATTGCAGGATCACATACATAACACTCAGCAGGTTAACAATCATTTTCTTCAGTGTGGTTATGATGCATTGGAAGCTTCATGTAGGGCAGCTATGACTGGGGCTGTGATACGTAGACATGCTTGGTTAAAAGATCAGCCACTGCCAGACCATGTCAAAGTAAAGTTACTTGATGCACCTCTGGAAAAACAGAAGCTTTTTGGCGCTAATGCACAAGATGTGTTGAAGTCCATTGAGGAAAAAGCTAAGTCAGTACAGACAGTTGAGGATTTCCTCCAGGTTCAGCCACCCAGATTCAGTAGAAACTGGCCTTCAAAGAATTGGTCCTTCCCAGACTCGGACAAGTTTCAAAGGGGAAAGAACAGGCGTGGCCGAGGTCAATACCGAGGCTCCTACAGGGGACGCCAATGGCAACCTACAAATCAAAGAAGTGCTGCAGCCAGTCCAGCTGCACCACAAGGACAATCACAATGACTTGACTTTCATACCGCCTACAAGGGCTCAGAGAGAAGCACCCTTGGGCGGAAAATTATCTTTATTCTCAAAGAACTGGCATATCTTAACCAAGGACAGTTGGATTCTGGATTTAATAGACAAGGGTTACAGATTCCACTTCCATACTTTACCTACAAGACAAGGCATGCCAAACCTGCCACACCATCAAAGGGCAGAGGCACTCATTCAAGTTTCAAAGCTATTAAGTATAAAAGCAATAGGAAAGGTACCTCCCCAGGAACAAGGCCAGGGATTCTATTCAAGACTGTTCCTTGTTCCAAGAAAGGAAAACAAATGGAGGCCTATACTGGACTTGTCTACTCTAAATACCTTTCTCATTGTGCTAAAGTTCAAAATGCTGACGTTACAACAACTCCTTCCCATGCTGGGCAAGGGGTCTTGGCTGGTCACTGTGGACCTCAAGGAGGCATACCTGCATGTCCCAATCAGACAAAGCTGCAGAAGATACCTCAGATTTCTTGCAGGGACAGAGCACTATCAATTCTCAGCATTGCCGTTTGGCTTATCTACTGCGCCCAGAGTGTTCACGAAATGCCTGGCATCAGTAGTGGCACACTGCAGACTCCAGGGAATTCAAATATACCCCTACCTGGACGACTGCCTCATACAAGCAGACAACAGACAAACCTTAATAAAAAACTTGGACTATGTCATGCAATTACTACAGGCCTTGGGATACACAGTCAACGTTCAGAAATCAAGGCTACTGCCATCCCAACAGATTATTTTCCTAGGAGCCAAACTGGACACACAAACACAAATGGCCTACCTCACAGAGGAAAAACAACAGCAGTTAGCAGAGTACTTCAAAGGCCTAGCACACCTCTCCCAGCTGACTGCAAGGAAACTCCTGCAGGCCCTGGGGTTCATGGCATCATGCATTCTTCTGATACCTTTGGCAAGACTTCATATGAGAAAGTTGCAATGGTATTTGAAAAGCTTATGGTCCCAACACAGCCAAAGCCTAGAGGACGTAGTCCCACTTATTCCATGCCTGCAAAAGGAATTCTTGTGGTGGGCTCAAGCAAGTCAATTAAACAAAGGCATGTCTTTCAACAGACCTCAAGCAGGTCAAATAATTACAACAGACGCCTCAGATCATGGATGGGGGGCGCACATGGAGGGCAGATGCGTTCAAGGTCAATGGACACCAAAGGAAAGACATCTGCACATAAACCAAAAAGAGATGCTGGCAGTGATACATGCAATCGAGAGTTTCGAAAAATCACTGCAGCAAGGGCATTTACTAATAAGGACAGACAACACCACTGTCATGTGGTATATAAACAAGCAGGGAGGGACTCATTCATACCCCCTCTGCAGACTAACAATGATTCTCTGGGAAAAAGCACTGAGTCTGAAGATACACCTGCAATCCCAGTTTGTGCCAGGCAAGGACAATGTACTGGCGGACAAGCTGAGCAGAAATTTCTTGGATCCACACGAATGGATGCTGCATCCCCACATTTTCTCACAAATAACAAAGACATGGGGAAGACCGGACATAGATCTATTTGCATCTCACACGAATCATCACCTGGAAAAGTTCTGTACCAGGACCCACCATGCACTAGCCTGGACAACGGATGCTGTCTCCTTCAGCTGGAATTCCCTAAAAATGTATGCATTTCCTCCTCTGCCACTGTTGACCAAGGTGATCCTGAAGATCAAAGCAGAACAACCAACAGGCATTTTGATAGCTCCAGACTGGCCAAAGCAACACTGGTACCCATTGCTGTTGAGCATAACTCGGACCAAACCGTGGCCTCTGCCTCTGTGTCCCCTGCTCCTAACACAACACAACTACAGGACTGTTCACCAAAACCTGAAAACATTACATCTGACAGTCTGGAGGTTACTTTAACTCCTTCCGCTTCCAATCTTTCCAAGGCAGTTCAGGACATCTTATTGGAAGCACGCAGACCATCCACCAGAAAAGCCTATTCAGCCAAGTGGAAGAGATTCAGCATCTGGGCTGCCAACAGGGGTCAGGATCCAACAGTACTGAGTATATACCTCAGATATTGGAATACTTGGCAGAAATGTTTCATTCTGGACTCTCATATTCTTCCATAAAGATTCATGCCTCAGCAATCTCAGCAAGATACAATTGTGATCCACCAGTGTTCTCACATCCTTTGCTAAGACAGTTCCTGAGAGGGATAAAGAATATCAAGCCTCACAGAAAACAACCAGTACCTGCATGGGACCTCAATTTTGTACTGGAAAAATTATCTCTGCCTCCCTTTGAGCCAGCAGCAACCTCGGAGATGCAATGTCTATCATGGAAAACGTTTTTTCTATTGGCAGTCACATCAGCAAGAAGAGTCTCGGAGATGCAGGCACTCATGGCCGTACCTCCTTTCTTCATTTTCCATCAGGACAGAGTCTCTCTAAGAACAAATCCTTCTTTCATGCCAAAGGTGATTTCCAGGGTGTCTCTAAATCAAGCTATTCACCTTCCTACTTTCCTCCCCAATCCTCAAAATAGAGGGGAAAGACTGCTGCATACCTTGGACATACACAGGCAACTACGCTACTACTTGGACAGAACTAAGGCCACCAGAAAGTCTGACCAGCTGTTTGTAGCCTATGCTGCTGGAATACAAGGAAAAGCAATTGCCAAGCAAACAATTTCAAAATGGATTGGACACTGCATCAGATTCTGCTATTCTTACCATGGAAAAAGTGTGCCAGCCAATATTAGGCCACATTCCACCAGAGCTGTAGCCACATCCACAGCTTTCCTAAGAGGAGTGGCTACAAAGGACATTCTAGAGGCTGCTACATGGAGCTCCGTGCATACATTTACCAAACACTACATCCTGCTTTTATACTCCAGATCCCGAGCAGGCTTTGCTTCGGCAGTCCTGCAGGGCATTTTAGCTACACCATCTTTTTCTTAGCTCCATCCACCCCCAGCTTGGCTATGGTATTCAACCCATATGTTATGACTGCAGTTGCATTCTTGAAGGACATAGTACAGTTTTGTACCTACCATAAATGTAGATGTCCAATAGATATGCAACTGCAGTCGGATTTTCCCTCCCGCCTTCCTCTCTTTTCCTTCATTTGGGTCCATTCCCCCTGTTCCTTTAGCTGGGGGTATCTCCTATGGTGTATCTGTTTATTACTGTTGTGCATGTCTGGAATTGTTTATCCATTCACCAAATTTAGCCTTCCTAGGAGGGCACCTGGCATCTGGGGCAAGAAACACTGAAGAAGATGGCATCGGCCGATGCCTTTATACTCCAACCGTTGTGACGTCGGAGAGGAGGCGACACCAGCCGACGCCGTACCCAGACTTTGGAATTCGGCCGAGAGCTGCCTGAGGCAGGACAACCCGTATGTTATGACTGCAGTTGCATATCTATCTGACATCTACATTTATGGTAGGTACAAAACTGTACTTTTTACATGATTAAATATCAACAAATCATTTTGGATCAGCTAGAACAAAAGGTCTCTTCTTTAGAGGACAGAAGCATTTCCAAAGAACTTTTGGATTTCTGGCACTCCAGTTCTCAGGTAACTAGGCAGTCCTTACACTGTGGCTGTGACGCTCTGGTACTTCTAGCCAGGCAACTGCCACTGGCTCAATTGTTAGACGGTATGCATGGCTCAGGGAACAATATTTTCCTGACCATGTTAGATCTAACTTCCTGATGTTCCCCTGGGCAAAGAATTTCACTTTTGACCGAAAGCTGAGGCTGTTCTTAAAAAAAATAAAATAAAAAAAGGGAAGACAAAGCTAAGTCCATGGAGACTGTGAAAGACTTCCTGCAGGTTTTGCAGGAACTTTCTGACTAAACACTGGTCCTTTCCTTCCCAACCTAGAGGCAGACAGAGGAAAACCCAGTGGAAAAGGCCTAGTAGTTAGTGACAGTAGCTGCAGAGATCCAGGCAGTGGTCCACAGAACCTTCCAGGCAAGGGACTTCTAGGCCTTAGGTTTCTGCCAGAGAACAACAATGGTACACCATCCCCACTCCCACCCCCCCACTATCTCACACACACACGCACACATACGACTAGGAGGAAGGCTGGCTCTGTTCAAACAAAACTGGACTCATCACTTCAGACAAGTGGGTTCTGGACGTTATTTCAAATTGTTACAAACTCTTTCAAACACTCAAGCTATCCAGATATTCCGCAGAATTAATAATCAGAGACCCTTTCTCAAATCCAGAATTTGAGTGTTCAGGAATCACTTGAACCAGTTCCAGAACATCAAAAAGGCAAAGGGTTCTGCTCCATGTTCCTGTCTGTCAGCCTGGGATGACATGCTCGACAAACCACGTTGCTTCGCTAGGGACGGCTTGCACCTGTCACCACTGGGCTTTCGGATATTGGCAAAGGCTCTTGCCACCCCCATAGTGCCTTTTTTTAGGCAAGGCTCAAAAGTCAAACTCACCCCCATAGACAGCACAAGGAACAAGAAACTTAAGGGTAATGCTGCTAAACGCTAGAAGTCTTAACCTCAAGATGCACGCACTCGAAGCTCTCCTCAGTATGGAGAACATCGATATCTGTGCAGTGACAGAAACCTGGTTCAAGGCTCCAGAGAGCACCCCAGCACTACCAGGCTATACCTAGTATCATGCTTTTCGGCCCCAAAACCCGGACCGAACCACAAAAGGAGGGGGAGTTTCCATATTTATCAAGGATATCCACACCTCCAGGTTAGTGGAATTGCACGAAGTATCGGAGACCATCCATGTGCAACTAACAGTGGGCAAGACTGCTCTTCAGTTTATAGCATCCTACAGACCACCCTCTCAAAGTCAGGAATCCCATTCGGCTTTCCTGAAAACATTGGAGAACATGAAGATCTCTCCGAACACCATTATATTGGGCGACTTCAACTACCCAAACATTGACTGGGAGCACTACTCAAGCCCCAGCACCTTAGCCCAAAGATTCCTGGAAATTATAAACTCAAATGCTATGGAACAAATAGTCACCACTCCCACAAGAGGGGACAGCATACTAGACATGATCATTACCAACATGGGGACTCTATGCTCCACACCAGAAGTATATCCCTCATTGGTAAGATCAGACCATAAATTAATTTCACTGGATGTCCACATCCCGACCCCACCCCCAGCCCAGAAAACCACAGTGAAAAACTTCTCAAAAGCGAACTTCTCACTTCTCAAAACCGAAGTGGAATCCTTCAAGGCCCCAGGGCCAGTGGAAACTACAGCCCAAACTGCAGAATCCGATATAAATGCATTCTACCGACATCTCCAGGAATGCATGGATCATGCTATCCCAAACAAAACCAAGACCCAATCATCCAAAGGCAGGCATCCAGTCTGGTGGACCCCTGCCATAAATAAACTGTACAACAGAAGGAGGAAGCTACTACATGATGGAGCAAAATCCCTAATAGGGAAGGCATCTCTGATCAGTACTAGCAAAAATTAAGATGCCTCATAAAATCCTCCAAGGCCAGCTTCGAGAGAAAAATTGCACAGGACACCAAAGACAATCATAAGGCTTTTTTCATTTATGTTAGAAACCTGGGATGCAACTCCCAGACTTGTTCTGAGTTGATTCTAAACGACAAAAAATACACTGAACCCACAGACATCGCCAATATCCTGGCAGACAGGTTCAGTGCAAACTTCTCCACCCCCAAAGAGCAAGTATCTATCCCGGCAGAGGGCTGCTTCCCAAACATCTCAGATGCTCAGGTGAAGGCTGCCCTCTCCAAAGCAAAAAACACTGCTTCCATGGGACCAGATGGTGTCCCAGGTTGCGTCCTACATGAACTCCAAGTGGAACTAATCCTTCAAATAAAACAGCTATACAATCTCAGCCTCACTACAGGATATGTGCCCACAGAATGGCGTACAGTAACAGTGGTCCCACTCCACAAAGGTGGAGCCTCTACGGACCCTGGAAACTATCGCCCCATAAGCCTGACTAGCTTAGTCTGCAAGGCTATGGAGAGGATCACCATGGAGCTCATAAACAAAGACATTGGGGACCTACAGACACTAGATCCTACCCAGTTCGGCTTTGTCAAGGGCAGATCCTGCCTTTTGAACCTGGTTGACTTTTTCGAAACAGTCACCAAAGCCATAGATGAAGGGAAGGTAGTCCACACAGCCTATCTGGACCTTGCAAAGGCATTTGACACAATACCCCACTCGGGCATCATAGATAAGCTATCCAGCTTAAATATAAACCCCTATGTCACAAGATGGGTCGCAAACTGGTTCAAAGACAGAACCCACAGAGTGAGAGTTGCTGGAGCCATGTCAGACTCGAAACCGGTCACAAGTGGCGTCCCACAGGGTTCTGTCCTGGGACCACTCTTGTTCGGTATATACTTTTCTGAGATGCAAGCAAACGTGGGAGGACTATGGTTCACCAAGTTCGCAGACGACTGCAAACTGGGCGCCATAATCAACTCTCCAGCTGACATAAACATCCTTCAAAAAGGTCTCACAGAGACAGATAACTGGTGCCAGCGCCATGGTTTAAAACTAAATGCCAAAAAATGTATAGTCATACCCTTTGGCAAAAACAATGTGCCCACAAATTACCACATAGGCGAAAACCCATTAAGTACAGAGAAAGTTATTAGGGACCTGGCGACCCAAGTTGATCACAATCTCTCCTTTGAAAACCACATTGCCAAAGTGGTTAGAAACACCTTCTACATAGCCCACCTCATCACGAAGGGTTTCACATCTAGATCAAGAGAGGTAATCGTGCCCCTTTATTCATCCCTCATCAGGCCCATAATAGAATACAATGCCCCTTTTGGGATGTACCTTACCCGACACCTGCAGCAATTAGAAAGACCTCAAAAGTATCTCACCAAGAGGATCAGGGGTCTCAAACAGATGCCATATGCTGCTCTGTTAAAAAAACTCCAGCTCTACTCAGTTGCATACCGCCTACTTCGAGGCGATCTATGCCTGACATATAAAGCTATGTCAAATCCAGAATTAATGGACATGCTCCACCTCAGTAAATCTAAATCCCTTAGAGCCACACGCTCGAGGGACTTGAACCTCAGCACAGAAATAAATAGAACTTGCTGGAGGGACAGGTTCATAACCCAGAGGCTCCCTTCGCTCTGGAATAGAATTCCAGTTCGTGAGGCAGAACACCTCACTGAATCTCTTCAAGAAGAATCTCGATAAGTGGATGGGGGATCGTAGGTTTGTCCCAGGGATTACTCCCGTGTCACTATTAGACAGAGGCACAGTAAACTAAACCTTAAAAAGGGCACAATATACTCAAATCAAGGGGTGGCGTAAGCCATACAGAATCGAGCTAGGCTTATAATTGCCCCAGGGCAGATAGCCTAGTATGAACCTATGGTTCCAAGAAAAGAAACCTCTTGGCAGCCTGTCTTAGACCTGTCCAACTTCAGTTTCTCCAGGTAGTAAAATTCTAAATGTTGACCCTTCAAAAACTCTTACTCATGATAGCCCCACAAGCTTTTATGTTTTCTCTGGATTTAAAGTATGCATACCTGCACATCCCAGTTCGAGTCACACACAAGCTTTCTCCACTTCAGAGCAGGTTCCAGTCACTTTCAGCTTGTAGCATTGCCCTTTGGCTTGTGTACTGCTCCAAGGGTTTTTACCAAGTGATTATCCCATGCAGTTGCTAGCTGCAGGACCAGAGGCGTCCAGAGATACCCCTACCTGACTGACTTCTTAATACAGGCCAGAAATTACCCAAGACCATCTGTCCGCCCGGTTTCAGGATCAATCGTTACAAGTGATAACTTTCGAATTGAACTAAAAATCCTCTAGTTCCTTTGCCACATTTCATGACTTATTTAAAAGTTTAGTGTGTCTGGACTGGAGCTGAGTAGATGCTCTTCCCTGGGTTTTCACCAAATGAGCAGCTTTGGTAATAAGCTAGCTTCTGTTTTAAGAAATGTCTGTTTGCAAAACCTAAGTGTTAAAATGCTTTGCTGTTGGAGCCTATTTCCTTTGTGACTAAATGATTTTGCCTGGAGTATTCTATATGTCACGATTTCCATGTATTCCTACCTGTTTAGAAATACCAGTGAGAATTCGTTAAGCTAGAGCAGCCATAAATGCTTTGTGATTGTAAAGTATGCTAGCCTTTGTGCTTTTCAGTTTATTGTTCTTGGAACATAACCAGACTTCTTTGTTGAATTTTTTATTTTTTTTTTATATATATATAAATATTCTTTGGGAATTGCCATGCCCCCCCCCCCCCCCCGAAATAAACCTAAGAGTACTGTAAGTAGGCTTTAGGCAGCTTGCGTTGTAGACCAAACGTAGAGTTTGCTGATATTCCTTAACATATTGGCTTAAAAAAGGAGAGTGAGAGGGACATATACCTGTCTGCTATCATGCAAAACCTCCCATGAAACAATCCAGAGTGCTCACCATTTGCACTCAAGTATTGAGGCAGGTCATGACTTTGACTTTGAAGAGTCGTTTTAAAGAAAGGCATGGTTGTTCTTCAAATTTGTTGCAAATTGAATATGCAGGTGCAGTATGTCATCATTTTAGTAATGTACCTTGAAGTATGTACTTTAAATTTAAGGTTATGTCTAAAGGCATCTGTAATGAATTCCACCTTTGAGTGACATGGTACGCACACTGTTGGATCTCCAACAAGGTAGTGTTGTGTGACTTAGAGTTATGTAGTGAAAAAAATGGGAGACTGTTTTGAATTCAGGTCTTTGGCATTCCATGTACATGTGTTAGTGACTCAACAGGTAGCAACACTGGACTTTGATGCTGGTCGATCAGAATACTGCAGGATCTTTTGGATTCATTTTCTGTTTGACGTTGTGCATCTTTAGGGGGTGTTGCATTCTTGTGTGCCATCCTTTGGATGAGGCACTAAATCAAGTGCCCATCTGTCTGAGTTGGTGGTATCATAGGTAGGTGTACATTTGTAAAGAGGCAATTTTACCCAGTACCGTGACCAAATTTCCATTAGTATAAATACCACCTCAGGTCATGGTCAGCACAAGGATCAGTAAACGTATCCTTTAAGCAGGCAAGTTAAGTTTCCACACTGATTGCATCTTTGGTAGATGATTTTCCTTTTTGTGCATTGATCTAGTGCAGAAACATTGAGTGGAGTAGCCACTTTCAGAGGCAGTTAAAAAGAGTTGGACATTTGAGAAAGAAAACATTTAATGAACTCTAGGTAAACTACTTGGTTTTGTGACAAGAATTTTTCTGATAGGGAGAATGGATGTTTTTGAGTGGTGCAACTGGCTCCTTCCTTAAAATTTAAGACATTCCGAACTCTGATTCACTTTACGGTTTTCTTGTCATGATTTCCTTTTGTACATTAGTGCTTAGTGACAATTACTAATTGTTGTTTAACGGTGCATGAAAGTATTTTAAATCACAAGATTCGATGTACAAAATGGAAAGATGTCTGACCGTTTAAAAATGAGAGATGTGTACTTGTTGAATTTTTTTAAGCTTTTTTTCTCCCTCTTCTTGTAGTTCCAGGCTTCCCATATCCAACTGCAGCCACCACTGCAGCTGCTTTCAGGGGAGCCCACCTTAGAGGTCGAGGGCGAACAGTGTACAGCGCAGTAAGGGCAGTGCCTCCAGCAGCCATACCTGCCTATCCAGGGTAAGAACCATTATAGAAGACAACAGCGCAGCATATTTTAGGCTAACTTTTAAAACTGTTTGTGGTGGTGTTGTGTCCTCATTTCTGATGTCTTTTATAGTCTTGCTAAGAGCAGACAGGAGTGCAGTAGAAAGTCTTCAGCTGTCTGTTTTTAAAACTTTTTTTGTGTGTGTGATTTATCTTGTGTGTTCCTGACCCCACCCCCCCTAGTAATCATGTTCATCTTTTTTTTTTTTTTTTTTTTTTTTAAGATCATGTCTAGTAACATTTTCGTTACTTTAAAAAAAAAAGACATCTTGAAACACTGCACATTTTTATGCCAGTGCTAATCCCTTTGTAATAAAAGTGTTTATTTTTTAGCTTTGCTTGGACTACAAACGTTTTAAATTCCTGTGGTACTTGGAAGTGGCACTAAATAAAGCTACCAGTGTCTTGCTTCATTCAGTATGTCCTGCCAGGACATACTGACATTATTCGGGAAAATAGACTGATTGCTTACAGTTGTTCAAAATTAGCACATTAAGGAATTTGTTCTATGAAAAAAAAACTGCTTTACAATTCTTTACCAATTAATGTCAACCCCAGACACACACAAACACACATGCACACTTGTTTCACGATAACAGAGGATAAGAAAAACAAAGTAAAATGATCCTGGGGATTGATGTTAGTGGAAACTAGCCATAGTTTCTATGATACCTCAAAACAGCATCATTAACATGCATCGAACTTCCCTGTGAATAGAGCAGAATGTTGATATGTTCAGTACTACTGGAACTTTATTTTTTTAGTGTTGCTTGTATTGAAAACAGTTTCATCGTAAAGGGTTGAGCACCAGCATGACAATGTGCTGTATTGCAAAGAAAGGCTTTTTTCTCTTTAAGTACTGAAAATGTACTAGGCATGATCTTTAACAATTAGCCAGATTTCTGAAGAACACATTCACACTTGTCAGAGAAACAGAGTTGTATGTTTATGGCATTGTGTGTTAGGTGTTGAACTGTGGTGTATTTGAATCCAGTACCCAATGAATTCCTTAAATACTAGGAAGAATGAAGAAGTACAACATCTGCAAAACACTGACATTCATGTTAGTCTGTCTCCTTTTTAAGAAAAAAGTGATGTGACCTGATTCATTGAACTAAGATGAGTTGGTAAGGGAAAAAAAAACTCAGTGCACATTTGTTTTTATCTTGGAAATATTTTTGTTAGTATGTACGTGTATAAATGCTGTCAGAGTGGAACTGAAATTGCTTGCTGTGCTTCTGCATGTCATTAGATTGTATTGGTGTTGTGCAGATTGACTCTAGGGGCTGGCTGAAATGATTATGGGTAAATAGAAAGCAAGGGTGCTGGTTCATCATGTATATATTTACATTGACATGAAAAGTGCATTCATTTGTTACCTACAATGCATTGCTCCAGGCTGTACCACTACATGGTTTCTTGAGTTAGCTGCTTGCAAGTTTGCTTTGTTCATGCAACTTAGTGTAGTAGCCATGTAGACAAAAGCAAATGTACTTCATATCACTATTGCAGTATTACTGTCTAAAGAAATGCCCTGCCAAGGGCAGTCCAACGTCCGGCCAGTATATCAAAGCCATAGTGTTTTTAAGTATATCGTACATCACCTGTGTACACCTTGTTGATGACTTAGGACATAAAAGTGACGTATAGACATACCTGCCTCAGAACTTTTGCCACCAGGCCAAATGCCATCTTATATGTCTGAGTGCTTCTTTCATCCTAGATCTCAGAGTTTGGCTGTTTCTAACCAAACCATTTCTTCATAGATTTCTAAGGCCATTTCTTTTTGTTCTTTTCATGGGAAAAGCATTTCTGCTTCTGTAAAGGCTCATTCTACCAGGGATGTGGCTTACTCTAGTGCTTTTTGCAAGGGAGTAGATGACCAGTTCCATCCTTAATGCTGCTACTTAGACTTCTGTCCATACTTTTACTAGACATTACAAGTTGGATATGGTTTACAGGGCTAGAGCTGTATATGCCAGGGCTATCCTGCATGGATTTTTTGAGGGCCCAGCTGAGCCTTCCTCCTCCCGAGTTACCTGTTGAGCTTTGGTAATCTTCCTTTAGTAAAGAATACTGCAGCAGTAATATGGAAAAGACAGTACAGTTGTGTAAAAATTGTCTCAACAGTAGATGCCCTTCCCTTCAGTGTTGTAGTATTCAATCCCTCTCTCCTCCCCCTTTTCTGTCTACTTTATCTTTTTTTCCTTTCTGGTGGCACATGTTCCTCCTCTTTCTCCTTGGACTGTTCCTCCTCCTGGGCCTATTCACTTCTGAGTTAGGTACGTCTTTGTCACCTTTATGCCCTACATTGGGCTGCCCTTGGCAGGGGATCCCTTTAGTAAGAAATGCTGCAACACTGAAGGGTAGGACATCTACTGTTATAAGATTTTACACAACTGTACTTTCTACATATTTGAGTAGTTTATGGCATCTCTCAATTAGAAAAAGTTGAACCTGTTAAGATAAAGACATCATCCCTCATATTCAAAATTATTGGTAAAGCAAATTGTGACCTTTATATGTTTGAAATGTTTTTTGTAGCTATATTGAATCTGGCAAGCAGTTCCATCAACTGCTTCCCAAATGTTGATCTGCAGCTTCAGAGTTGATGTCCTTCAAGAATGCAACTGCAGTCATAACATGTGGGTTGTCCTGCCTCAGGCAGCCCTCGGTCGGCCGGATTCCAAAGTCTGGGTCCGACGTCGGCTGATGTCGCATTTCTCTCCGACGTCAGAGCGGCTGGAGTATATGAGCATCAGCCAACGCCATTTTCTTCAGTCTTTCTTGCCGCGCGGTGCCCGAAGCAGAAGCAGTTCGCAAGTGCCGGTCGGTCAGCTCCTGTATTCTACGATACCGAAGTCATCAAAAGCTAAGTACCCGTTGGGGACCTTTTCTTGCCTCAGCCGATGTCAGAAATTACTGAAAAGTTAACAATTGTCTTTTTGTGGTAAACAAATACCTCATAAGGATTTCCACTCTTACTGCCTCCCTTGCCTGGGCCCAGACCACGACGTCTCTGCCTGTGTAGCCTGTGCTCGCTTCAACAAGCGCACTCTCAGGCGCCGGGCGGAGTTCGCTGAAGATTTTTTCGGCGATATATTTGCTTACACCATGCCGTCGGATCTTCCGACATCGCAAACTCCCAAAAAGTGAAAAGACCGGGACAGACATCCTCGGCCCGCGTCTACCACCGACTCCACGCCAAACCCTAGCGCAAGTGCTCCGGTTCCCTCTGAGACGGTCTCTCCACCGCTCCGAACCGAAGACACCGCATTACCGACGACTCCGATTCCAGACATTACTCCGCCAGTTATAGACTTTCCTCCAGATACCGAAACCGAGGAAATG
The DNA here is from genome assembly GCF_019279795.1 of Protopterus annectens. Classification (NCBI taxonomy): domain Eukaryota; kingdom Metazoa; phylum Chordata; order Ceratodontiformes; family Protopteridae; genus Protopterus; species Protopterus annectens. Next base: position 364,067,983 of record NC_056726.1, on the reverse strand, counting down.
CCCGAGACCATTGCTGTAGACAAGATCACTCCTGCACGTGGAGCTGCCAGGCCTCCTATGGCCATGTCTATTAAGGCCTACACTAGGGCTAAGGCAGCCAGCAAAACTAAGCATATTACTTCCAAATCCTTACCTCAGCCGACTCCGGAGACACAAATTATGTCCATGGCTGCTGATTTAATTTCCATGATTAGAGGTTCACAGGCCCATCCTGAGAGAGCATCCCAGCCTCCTCCTGATAAAAGGCCCTGGGTTGAACCCTCTGACCCTTCTCCTTCAGATGAAGACTCTGAGGGCTCTGTCCACTGTGATAGCCAGGCAGAGCTCTTCCAGACCTATGAGGACTCTGATGCAGAAGATTCCATACCTTCGGCCTCCCCTCCTGAGGGTATTTCTTTTGGGGAAGTTCTGCACACCATGAGGGAACATTTCAAGTGGCAGGGTCAGGAATATTCTGATTCTAGGAAACGCCTTAGGACTTTCCTTAAGAAGCCTCAGCACAGGCCCTTAGCTATTCCTCCTGTACTTGATGTTCTGGATGACTTGTATTCTGATTCTAGTGCTACCCCTGATTCTCTTCCTCCTGCTCCAGCCAAGCCAGACAGGTATTACAGGGTCCCAGAAACTCATTCCCATTTATTCAGGGCCCATACTGCTGATTTGAAAACTATTTCACAGGGGCCTAAAGGAGTTTCAGCCTCCACCTCAAAAAATCCTTTGCCCTCCAACAGGGAAGCAAGGTCATTAGAGAGATGGGGTAAAAAGGTTTACACATCCACTACCTTATCTATGAGAGCTTTAAATTGCCTTTTTCATATGTTCCAATATCAGGATTATCTCTTAGAAGATTTACAAAAAACATTAGCTTCTCCTGATCCTTTAGACATGAAGACTTTGCAGGAAGCTGTACATAACACTCAGCAAGTAAGCAATCACTTCCTGCAGTGTGGATATGATGCACTGGAAGCTTCATGTAGGGCAGCTATGACAGGGGCAGTGATGTAGACATGCTTGGTTAAAAGATCAACCTCTACCAGATCATGTAAAAGCAAAGCTTCTGGATGCACCTTTGGAAAAGAACAAGCTTTTTGGTGCAAATGCTAAGGATGTGTTAAAGACCATCGAAGAAAAAGCAAAATCAGTTCAAACTGTGAAGGATTTCCTCCAGGTTCAACCCCAGATTCAGTAGGAATTGGCCTTCAAAAAACTGGTCCTTTCCTAATCCAGAAAAGTTTCAAAGGGGTAAGAACAGACGTGGCCGAGGAAGAGGCCAATACAGAGGCCCTTACAGGGGACGACAATGGCAGCCAGGAAACCAAAGAAGTGACGCAGGGGTTTCACCTGCCCAACAACCACAAACTCAATGACTTTCCTCTACTACCGCCTACCAGGGAACAACTAGAAGCTCCCTTGGGAAATTATCTCTGTTTGCAGAAAACTGGCACAGACTGACAAAGGACAAATGGATTTTGGACATTATAGACAGAGGGTACAGGTTTCATTTTCATACCTTACCAAGAAAACAAGGCATGCCAAATCTACCACAACATCAAAGGGCAGAGGCCATCAAGCAAATCACTCTGCTGACTCGAATTAAAGCAATAGAAAGAGTTCCACAACAAGAACAAGAACAGGGGTTTTACTCAAGACTGTTCCTTGTTCCAAGAAAAGAATCTCAATGGAGACCAATACTGGACTTGTCCGCATTAAACACCTTTCTCATAGTACCAAAGTTCAAAATGCTGACTCTACAGCAACTCCTTCCCATGCTGGGCAAGGAGTCGTGGCTGATTACTCTGGACCTCAAGGAGGCATACCTGCATGTCCCTATCAGACACAGCTGCAGAAGATAGATTTCTTGCAGGGCCAGAGCATTATCAATTCTCAGCATTGCCATTTGGCTTATCTACTGCGCCCAGAGTGTTTACAAAATGCCTGGCTTCAGTAATTGCTCATTGCAGGCTCCAGGGTATACAAATTTACCCGTACCTGGACGACTGCCTCATACAAGCGGACGACAAATTGATGTTGACAAAAAACCTGGATTATGTCATACGATTACTTCAAGCTCTGGGATACACAGTCAACTTCCAAAAGTCAAGACTGCAGCCATCCCAGCAAATAATCTTAGGAGACAAACTAGACACAGCCTCTCAGATGGCTTACCTGACAGAAGACAAGCAAGAGAAGTTAACTCAATACTTCAAAGGTTTAGCAAAACTCACCCAGATGACTGCAAGGAGATTCCTACAGGCCCTGGGTTACATGGCATCCTGCATTCTACTGGTTCCATTAGCAAAACTACACATGAGAAAGCTTCAATGGTACCTAAAAGCATTTGGTCTCAACACAGCAACAACTTGGAGACAATCATACCACTCATTCCATGCCTACAAAAGGAATTCCTATGGTGGGCCTCGGTGAGCCAGGAAAACACAGGTATGTCATTCAAAAAACCACAGATAACACAGACCATGACTACAGACGCCTCAGACCTTGGATGGGGGGTGCACATGGAAGGCAGGTGTATACAAGGACAATGGTCTCCAAAGGAAACACATCTGCATATAAACCAAAAGGAAATGCTGGCAGTAATGCATGCTATCGAGGCTTTTCAAAACCAACTCCAGCAAGGCCACTTAATGATACGGACAGACAACACCACTGTGATGTGGTACATAAACAAGCAGGGGGGCACCCACTCTTACCCCCTTTGCAGACTGACAATGCAGCTTTGGGAGAAATCACATCCAGTTACAATCCCAGTTTGTTCCAGGAAAAGACAGTGTGTTGGCGGACAGCCTAAGCAGGAATTTCACAGATCCACACGAGTGGAGGTTACATCCGAAGGCTTTCAGACAACTCACTTCGACATGGGGCAAGCCAGAAGTGGACCTATTTGCCTCTCACCTCAATCATCTTCTACCAAAATTTTGCACAAGGACATACCATCCAAAGGCTTGGAAAATAGATGCCCTTTCATTCAACTGGAACACCCTAGCAATCTATGCATTCCCACCTCTGCCACTGATGACCTCAGTATTACTAAAGATCAAAGCAGAGAAGCCCAAGGGAATCATAATAGCTCCAGATTGGCCAAGACAACACTGGTACCCACTACTACGGAGCATATGTCACACCAGGAGGTGGGCCCTCCCTCAGTGGCCTCTACTTTTGACTCAACACAATTTCGAAACACTGCATCCAAACCTTCAGACACTGCAGCTAACAGTCTGGGAGATCCCATAAATAACTTCAGCTTATCTCTCTCTCCAAGGAAGTTCAGCGGATACTAACAGAGGCTCGAAGACCATCCACCAGAAAGGTTTACTTAGCAAAGTGGAAAAGATTCAGCAATTGGAATACCAGCAAAGGACATGATGCATTATTACTGAACATCCCACTTATCTTGGAATATTTGGCAGATATGTTACAGAGCGGCCTCTCATATTCTTCAATAAAGATACATGCATCTGCTTTTCAGCTAGATACAATACTGATCGTCCTGTTTTCTCTCATATCTGACTATGACAATTCCTCAGGGTATTCAAGAACATTAAGCCACCAAGAAAGGCCCCAGTGCCAGCCTGGGACCTCAATTTTGTCTTAGAAAAACTGACTCTACCTCCTTTTGAGCCAGCAGCTTCAGTTGACTTGCAATTTCTCTCATGGAAAACAGCTTTCCTGTTGGCAATTACCTCAGCAGGAAGGGTTTCGGAGCTACAGGCCCTAATGGCAATACCACCCTTTATTATTTTCCACAGAGACAGGGTTTCATTAAGGACCAACCCTACCTTTATGCCAAAGGTGGTATCTAGGGTTTCTCTAAATCAAGCCATTCATCTGCCTGCTTTCTTCCCCAATCCTGAGAATAAGGGGGAAAGACTTTTGCATACCTTGGACATTCATAGACAACTTTGATACTACCTGGACAGAACCAAGGCCAGTAGGAAGTCTGAACAGCTTTTTGTGGCTTACGCCCCTGCAGTCCAAGGAAAAGCAATTTCAAAACAGACTATTTCTAAATGGATTGGACATTGCATCAGATTCTGTTATTCCTTTCATGGAAAGACTGTTCCAGCCTATGTCAGACCACATTCCACCAGAGCTACAGCCACCTCTACAGCATTTTTAAGAGGGGTGCCTACAAAGGACATTCTAGAAGCTGCTACATGGAGCTCCGTGCATACATTCTCCAAACACTACAATCTCCCTCTATATTCCAGATTCAGAGCAGGCTTTGCTTCGGCAGTCCTGCAGGGTTTGATTGCCACACCATCTCTTTCCTAGAGCATACCTCCTCCCCCAGCTAAGCTATGGTATTCTACCCACATGTTATGACTGCAGTTGCATTCTTGAAGGACATAGTACAGTTTTGTACCTACCATAAATGTAGATGTCCGATAGACATGCAACTGCAGTCGGGTTTTCCCTCCCTCCATACCCCTCTATGTCTAGGGTCCACTCCTATCCCCCTTACTCTTAGCTGGGGACGTCTGTTATGGTGTATTTGTTTTATTGCTCATGTATTTGTTTGGAATCCTATTTTTGTCTTCCAATTTGATTACAGCCTTCCTTGGAGGGCACCTGGCATCTGGGGCAAGAAACACTGAAGAAAATGGCGTCGGCTGATGCTTATATACTCCAGCCGCTCTGACGTCGGAGAGAAATGCGACATCAGCCGACATCGGACCCAGACTTTGGAATCCGGCCGACCGAGGGCTGCCTGAGGCAGGACAACCCACATGTTATGACTGCAGTTGCATGTCTATCGGACATCTACATTTATGGTAAGTACAAAACTGTACTTTTCTGGATACTGTAGCAACGCTGGCATGTTTAGTTCTGATTATCGTTTTTGTTGCGACTGAGTTGTGTACATAAGATGCTGTTTGGGAGGAGGAGAATAGGCTTTACCTGCCTGTAGCGTCAATGTAACTCTAGTAATGGAATAAAAGCAAGATGCACAGTTTTGCTGAACTACTGGCTTGCATCTGTGCATTTGCAAAGTAATTGCAAGTTAAGCTGTTCTACAAAAGTTATTTCGGGAATGGACTTTAGTTATGCAAACAGCCCTCAAAAATGGGAATACAGTGCCTGGGAATCAAGTGGTGCTGAGTATTGGAAGTCATTTCTTTTTGTGATAGCACAGCAGACTTTCCTAACATAATCACCCTTTCTTGTAACAGTTGTGGCCACACCAGAGCCACACCACTTATTAAAACTGTAGCTTCCTTATTGGGATGCTTCTTTTTAGAATCTGCTTCACTGAAGGTAAGGCTAATGTTAAAGGCCTTTAGCTGGCCAAGTCTGCAAACAGTTAGTCATAGAATCCTGCAAAAATCCATAAAGTCTCCAGGAAGGCCTGATGGAGACTTAATAAATGGTGTCAAAGTGAGGGTCTAAAACTCCATGCCAAAAATTGCATAACATCTTTCAGAAGGATGACCGTTCCTGGGAATTACTGCATTTGATAGTACAGAAACCAACAAAAAGCCAGCAGGTAAGTAATGTACACTCCAGCAGACCAAGCACTTCCAGAGTGAACTCCACTGCTGATGACATGCAAAACTTTAATAAGTAAAATACACACAGATAAAAAAACAAGGTGAGCTCTTTTGCAGTCTACTGGGTGCTTCTTCAGACCTACTAGCACAGTGCATCTGAATCAGTTATATACACACCCAACATCAATTAGTTAGTAAAAACTTGTCCTTCTCTTAAAGTTATAGCCAAATGTCTATCTATAGTATAGCTTATAAAAAAACAATTTGTCGAAGTGGACATGTCTTAAGCACAGGCTTTAAAATAACGCACTCATTTACGCCAGGAGGCTTATCTGCATTCAGATGCACTATCCACTCTTGTTCTCTCTGTTCTGTGAAATTTGTAAAATGACCCCCCCCCTTACACTCTAAAACGTCTAACATAAAAAAAACTTAAAATCATGACCAGCTCCAAGGTCACTAATGTGTACTGCTAATGCACTTTTCATTCTTTTATGTCTTACATCATTAACATGTTCCAATACCCTTTCTCTCCGTGTCCTATTGGTCTTCACTACATGGCTAAAACATTTCCCACAGTATGTAAAATAAACCAAGTGTTTTGTTGCACAGTCTGCATATAACAATGTCTCTATCTGGAAACTTTTTAAAGGATGTATAAATAGACCTTCACTATGAACATACTTATAGGCCTTGCAACGCCTACAGGGGAATGTCCCCTGCCATTGTGGTGGTGGCTTATACCCTTCCCTCATAGGTTCATAGGTTGGTACTAGGCTGTCGGCCCTAGGGCCTATACAAGCCTAGCCATAACAGTTCCCTGGCTATTTCTTCCCACAGTATTTACTTCCCTGAACTCCTATCTAGCAGGGCGGCTGACGTCATCCTTGAGGTGAATTTCCCATCTCCCATCCAATCATCAAGGTTCCTTTTGAAGAGGGCCAAAGAGGCAATCTGCTTGATATGTATGGGCAAGTCTGTTCCAGAGTCTGGAGAGTCTCTGGGTCAGGAACCTATACCTCCAGCATGTTTTGTTCATTGTGATAACAAGGTTTAGATCCCTGGGGCATGTGGCTCTGAGGGATTGGGATTTCTTTAAGTGTAGCATGTCCAACAGCTCTGGGTTTGACATGGCCTTGTATGTTAAGCAGTGATTGCCTCTGAGTAGACGATATGTGACAAGAGTGTAGGTGGAGTTTTTTTTACTGTCAGCATAGGGCATCTGCTTTAAGCCTGTGATTCTTTTAGTGAGGTATTTCTGCGACCTTTCCAGTTGCAGATGTCATGAGAGGTACATAGCAAACTGGGCATTGTATTCTATAATGGGTCTAATGAGGGATGAGTACAGTGGAACAATTACCTCCTTTTTTATGGATGAAAAGCCCTTCTTGATGAGGTGTGCCGCATATGATTTCCTGACTGTTGTGGTGATGTGGTTATCGCAGGTGAGACCACTGTCCACTTATGTTCCCAAGTCTCTTATCACACTTTGTGTTTAGTGTACTGCCCCCTATGTGGTAATTCACAGGTTCATGTTTTTTTCCCCAAAGGGGATAACTATAAATTTCTTGGCATTGAGCTTGAGCCCATGGCTCTGGCACCAAGCATCTCATGTTTTTATAACATAGTTGTCTTTTTAAAGATTAGTTATTCTTAAAACTAAAACTTGGTGTTTGTCTTACAACTGCACTTGTCATCTGCTTGCAAAGTGACCCAATTTTTCTTGACTGTATTACAGACTGTCAGCATTACTACTGTAAGCCAATACCAATCTGAGTTTACCCTCTTCTCTAACATCATTCTCCTCCCTTACATACCTAACATCACCTGAAAAATAGTGATGTTCTCAAATTCATGGAGGCTGACTTGCTATTGGCCAGGCAGGCGTTTGCGCATGACCGACGCCAAACGTTATTTTTTGAAAAATGGGTCCGCCGCAGAAGCATTTTTGAAGTGCAAGTTGGCTGCTCATTTGACTCAAACCGGACCTCAGTGTTTAATCAGAGTTGGTCGACTGCTGGTGGTTTTTTTGGATTTCAGTTAAGTCAGTATTTATTACTATGTTGTAGAAACAGTGTTACTGTAGGGTGTGGTTAACAGAAGCGTTGTAGGGATATTTTGGTTTGTTGCATACCTTTTGTGGCAGGAGAGCGAGGAGTAGGATCAGCTCAAAAGCTCTTGGTAAAAGGATGCCCATTATTAAGAGGGGTTTAGACTGCAGCTCATACCTAGTGTTTGGGAAGCAATGGTAATTATAAGTTGCCGCCAAGAAGCTAGGATGAACGCCTTGCCCAACAAGTTAAAGGTGACAGGAGCGGTTTAGGGCAGAGTTTGCCAGCCCGCACAGTTGCCTGCCGTCGGGCTCAGTGGATTGCAGAGGTCAGCCCAGAGAGGACATGAGGTCTCAGCCTAGGGACTGTTACAGGCAGCCGTTCAGGCAGGCTTCAGCTGAGGGGTCAGGTAACTGTTCTTCCTTCTTTAAAGCTGGTAGTTAGAGCCCTTCAGTGCAGCAAGGCTTTGAGAGGCAGGTCTAGTCTCAGTTTCCATGATAAGAGGCTAGTTCATTTCACTGTCTGATAAGAAGAAACATAAAGTTAGAATGGCAGAAGATTGGGTTAAACTTCTACTTGGTTCTATTCAAAGAGTGGATGGGAGGTTTCCAGTGGCTTCGAGTCCAGAGTCTCTGAAAACATAGAACTCTGCATTCCAGTCTTCTGCATTCTATGAGGGAGTATCCTACTATCCTAGGCCAACTGATCCCTGGGATTTCTTCTCTACCTAGGAACTCTGAGGATTTGAGGGCACTTTAATCTGCATATTCCATGAGCAGGCACCAAAGGCCGAATTCTGTTTTTTCACAGTGTTCCCCCTCCTTAGGCCCTCCTCCTTTTTTATTCTGTAAGATGATCCTTCTGTATTCCATCCTGTGTTACTTTAAAACAGATGTTTTGCCCCTAGGGACCTGTTACCAGAAAGGTGCTTAAGCTAAAAGTAAGCCTGATAGGCATTCGGACCAGAATTCTATTTGTGGTGGTAAAAAAAAGATTAAAAACTTCCTTCTCAAGGCCAAACTCTGTTCCTCCTGCTTAGTGCAAGGGCTTTTAAAAGGTCTGATAAAGTGCCTACTTCATATCTTCCTTTGGATGGATGGATTGGATTAAGAAACTTTCCTTCCCACTCTAGCATTGAATTAATTTGTTCACAAAATTTCATGTGGGAAAAATTTTGGAAGGTAATCCTGGTGCAATGGGGAAAAAAGGTGTGGCTTTACGGAAGGTATTGGTGTGTAAATGTTCATTTGGTTCTGGTTTTGATGCTGGACAGAGAAAAAAAGCATTCACAATGTGTACTAGGATGATACTTTAGTAGGAAGGTGTTGGTGAAGGTGCTGGTGCCAGTTGAGCATGTTAGGATTGGAGGTTTGAAATTCTTTGAAATGTGGTGAAGACAAGCCTTTTCGAGGTTTTTAAGAAGTTTGATTGTTTTGGTGTGTTTGGACTCAGAATTTTAAAGATTTTTGTTAGAATGGCCAGGGATTAGGTAGAAATTGGCTGTTTTTGTGTTTTTGCGGTGCAGGAATTTCCTAGAGGATAGGAACAGATCCTGGGGTGGACATATCTTCTAGAGGTCCAGGTTAGGCGGGGGTAGGTCTAGACGACCTAGGGTTGGGTCTGAGGTTCTTTTGAGCTCAGGAACAGGTCCTTTCTGGAAGGAACTTCTGGCAGTGGCATTTCAGCTGTCAGGGGATTTTTGAGCCAGGCTGCAGACCTTCCTAAGCAGACTTCAGTAGGGAGCAAATATTTCAGCTCCTTTGGAGACCAACTGTCTCTTTTTGCACTCATTACAATTTGAAGAAACCCTTCATCAAGCACAGTGATAGAGTTCACCAAGATGCAGGAGGCTCTCTTCCACAATTCCCCAGCTCAAGGGTGGGCCTTTATTTCCAGCCTGTTCCTAGTACCAAAGACTACAAGCCTTTTTCAGTTACCAGCCAGTCCTCCTTTTCAGGGAAAACTGGACTTTTAAGCGGTTTCTTGCCTCCTCCATTTGGGTGACACAAACCGGGGCACTCAAGAATTGAAAGGACCTAGGATTTTTTTCTAACACTGGCCTGGACATTCTGTTCAAGATTGCGACAGGCAAGTAGCAATTACCTCTGCTGGGCAAAGACATCTGGATCATCTGATGTTGACCTTGCTGAAGCTTACCTTCATGTGAAGTATCATGGGTTGGCTTTGGCTCTGCTACTTCATTCTGGAAATTCTCATTAGTTCTGGATTAAATCTAAACTTACTTGTGGCCACAAAGGTTCTTTCATTCACAATCATCTACATGGCCTTTGGATAGCTTACTCACTTAATCTGAATTCAAATCCTGCCTTATTCTATGGACTGCCTGAAGGAAGACCTTCTACAGCATCTGGAATGTCGCATCAGAATATGTATGCCAATTAAGATGCTCTAGGCAAACATAAATATATCAGTACAGTTTTCTAGATGCTCTTTGTTCTGTGAGAACTACAACAGCAGTACAACATGGCCCCTCTCCAAGTCATGGCATGCTTAACAAAAACTGCAACTTCCTTTACTCCAACAATCATCTCATGCTGACGTATGACAACAACATCAGTCAACCAAGCATTAATGGCATCTTGTATTCTGGTGCTTTCCCCTAAACCAAAAAAACTGCATTGCAGGAAGCTACAATGGTATTGAATGCATGCCCACACAGCAACAGAGGGATTTGGACACTGTCGGCAAACAGTCAGAATTTTCAAACAGAATTTGTGGGAGGGGCTCAGGAATCTCTACTAAAGGGAGCCTCTTCGACACCCCTCAGGGGCGCAGAATGGATTGAAGGGACAAGACAAGTGACATGCCAGACTACAGCATGCTAAATACATGGCTTTAAGAAGTTACTTCTTCAGACCAGGTGTTTATCTACAACAGACAACACAGCTCCCATGTAGTAGTCCAACATTCTAACAGAACACACAACTACTCTTCTTCAGGCACAGAACAAGATTCTAATCATGGTTTGCACTAATATGTGGTCAACAAACAGGCAAGGGAATACACATTGCGCTGCACAATAACTTTGATTGTGATTTTAGACAAGATCAACTGCAAAGAGAAGAAACAGAGGAAGTATGTTTGCGGGAGACAATGACAATAGCAGTCATGGGGAACTCCAGACATAGATCTGTTTCACTTCTCCACTAAACCACCAGCTGCCAATAGATCTGTTCGTGTCTTGGGAACCCAGATACAGATCCCAGTGCTGGGCTGGTTAAACCCAGTCAAAAATTGGTTCATCACAATACCTTTCCTCTGCAGCTTCTTCTAACTTGCTTACTAAAAAACCTCAGACCCTTCAAAAGCCCTCTGCCTCTTCTTCCAAACAGAGGGCAAAAGGTCAGACAAGACAGGCCAAAGATGATTTGATGTAGCCTCGATGGGCCCTCTACCTGGTACCCACTACATTATTAATGGTCCCTCTTCAGAAGCCCAAAGATGATTTATTCCTCATCTGTTATCTCTCTCGGTAAGTCTGGGCCTACTCTCTCAGTCACTCTTCCTCTCTTCCTCTGTGTGTGATTGTATGAAACACAGCCTCTCTCAACATCCTCAACAAACCAATGTCTAGAAGATGGAAGCTAGAAAACCTAGAACAAGTATTCTGTACCAAAAAGAGAAGAGATTTCATTTTTGGAGTTTAATTTGTTATGTGCTGGTTTCTGAGCCTAGTGTGGTGTGGACACAAAATGTCATGAAGGACAATTTTAATTTTTTCTTCATTCTTCCATTAAGATTGAGTTGCTGCAGCAATTTTCTATTAGCTTTGATTGTTCATTTTTGTTTGTTTTCAGCATTGTTTGTTAGACCAGTTTCTTAGACAAGCCCCCTAACACAAGACTGATTGTAGTGTTGGGAAAACACTTGTGTTGGGGAAAACTTTGAAAAAAGAACTTTTTGCTAAACACGGCTCAAGTGCCACGCTACTTTGTCATGGAAGACTGCTTTTCTGTTGGCTATTACTTCTGCAAGAAGGGTGTCTGAGAGTGAGGCCATTTTGGATTACAGGCATAAGGAGAGGGTATCATGAGGATCCATAAGGCATTAATACTGTACGCCTTACTAGGCCCTCCTATGGCAGTGTGTTTCTTTTTAGCTGTTCTTTGCTTGCTATTGTTTTGCCTACAAAATATGCAGACCCATTTTAAAAGGGAAAGAATTTAATTTTAATTAGATGTACACAGGTGCTAGGATTTATAAGCAAGCACCAAGGATTTGTGGCAGTTTCAGCAGTTGTTAAGTTTTTTTTGGAGCAGTGCAGGGCAAGCCTGTGTCGTGGAACAAACTATTTCTAGGTGGATTGGCTTTTTTTGCATTTTTTTTATTCCCCCTGCATGGCAAGGAGATTCCCTGGGATTAGGCCTCATTCCACTAGGCTATTTTTCTAGGGGGCTTTTCTAAGGGGGTGGCATTTCAGCTATTTTGGAAGCAGCTATTGGGTTCAGAAACATTATCACCTTCCCTATCTACGCTATCTCTAAGTCTGGTTTGCCACAGCTTTTGCCACAGCTGTTTGGTGTTCTATGTTGTCAGCTCCTGCTTCTCTATGATTTCCTCAGCCTCCTTGCCTCTGCTTTCTAAATTCTAATAGTAGTAGGAGCAGCAGCAATGGGAAACTAGCATAGTACAGTTTTGTACCTACCATAAATGTGATCGTCGACCCATCAATTTTATGCAGTCCACCTACATCTCCCTCCCTTCCCCTGTGGTGGGTGGTTGTGGTGTATTTGCAGGTGATGTTTATATTTGTTGTATATATGTATATATATGTTGTACATATTTTTGGTTTTGGGTATTTTGGGCCTTGTCTTTAGGGGTCTTCTGACATCTGGGCAAAAGATTGAGGATATGACGCTGACATCGGTCGATTAGTACCCTGACGGCGTGACGCTGGTCCATCGCCTGACTGGACCGACGCGTCCCTCTCTCCTATCGGGCCGACTGGGGGATGGACGGACCCCACCCAATAGGACTGCAGCAATGGGGATCCTCGAACATCTACATTTATGGTAGGTACAAAACTGTACTTTTCCCTCGTGTCTAGTTGATCTCAGTTCATTAATACACTCATCTAACTCTTTTTTTCCGTATAGCTTCTCTGTAAAAAAAAAAAAAAAAAAAAAAAAAAAAAAAATGCCTTTTCATTTCTAACAAGACATCCTGTAATTTGGCTTCATCATTATGCAGCCTCATCACCCTTGATACCCGACCCTTTTCTACATTTCTGGGTATGTGACGAGGGTCCATACTTGTTTAATACAAGCAGATGATAAGATAAGTGCAGTTGAGAGACTAACACCAAGTTTTAAGAATAACTTATCTTTAAAAAGACAACTGTTATAAAAACATGAGGGAAGGCTATAAGCCACCATTACAATGTCAGGGGACATTCCCCTGTAGGTGTTGCAAGGCCTATACAGTGGATATAAAAAGTGTACAGACCTCTGTTAAAATGCCAGGTTTTGTGATGTATAGAGAGACAACAGTAAATCATTTCAAAACTTTTTCCATTTCAAAACTTTTTCCACCTTTAATGTGACCTATAACCTGTACAATTCAATTGGAAAGCAAACAAATCTGTTAGGGGGAAAAAGTATAAAAAAATAAACATACAGTAAGCTGGTTACATAAGTGTGCACACCCTTAAACTAGTACTTTGTTAAAGCACCTTTTGATTTTAATTACAGCCTTCAGTCTTTGATACACTGCTGCCATCAATTAAAGAGACTCTGATAAACCCCAAATAAAATTCAGCTGTCCTAGTTAGATTTTCCTGACATTTACTCAGTTGCCTGGTACAGCAAAAGCCATGGTTCAGAGAGCTTACAAAGCATCAACAGGATCTCATTGTTGAAAGGTGTCAGGAGAAGGGTAGAAAAATTTCCAAAGCATTGGATATACCATGAAACAGTGAAGACAGTCATCAAAAAGTGGAGAAAATATGGGCCAACAGTGACGTTGCAAAGAACTGGATGTCCCTCCAGAATTGATGAAGAGAGACAAAAACTGGTCAGGGAGGCTACTAAAAGACCTACAGCAACACTGAACGAACTGCAGGAATTTCTGGAAAGTACTGGTTGTGTACTACATGCGTCGACAATCTCCGGTATTCTCCATATGTCTGGACTATGGGGTAAGGTTGCAAGATGGAAGCCTTTTCTTACACAGAAAAACATCCAGGCCTGGCTAAAATTTGCGAAACAGTAAATCAGGTATCCCAAAAGCATGTGGAAAAATGTGTTGTGGTCTGATGAGACCAAGGTTGAACTTTCTGACCACAATTCCAAAAGGTACATTTGGCGTAAAAACAACACTTTGCATCACCAAAATAATACCATCCCCACAGTGAAGCATGGTGGTGGCAGTATCATGCTTTGGGGTTGCTTTTCAGTTGGAACTGGGGCTTTAGTCAAGGTGGAGGGACTTATGAACAGTTCCAAATAGTCACTTTTGGCCCAAAACCTTCAGGTGTCTGCTGGAAAGATGAAGAGGAATGTCACCTTTCAACTCAACAGTGACCCCAAGCAAACATCCAAATCAACAAAATAATGGCTTCACAAGAAGAAAATTAAAGTTTTGGAATAGCCTAGCCAAAGCCCAGACCTAAATCCAAAAGAAAATCTATGGGGTGACCTGAAGAGGGCTTGTGCACAAGAGATGCCCTTGCAATCTGACAGATTTGGACCACTTTTGCAAAGAGTGGGCAAATATTGCCAAGTCAAGATGTGCCTTGCTGATAGATTCCTACCAAAGAAGACTGAATGCTGTAATTATATCAAAAGGTGCTTCAACAAAGTATTAGTTTAAGGGTGTGCATACTTGTGCAACCAGCTTATTGTACATTTTTTATTTTTTTCCCCTAACAGATTTGTTTTTCAATTGAATTGTATAGGTTATAGATCACATTAAAGGTGAGAAAAGTTTTGAAATGATTTGTTGTGGTCTCATTTTTTTATATCACAGAAACCTGGCATTTTAACAAGGGGTGTAGCTTTTTATAGCCACTGTAAGTATGTTCATAGTGAAGATCTATACATCTTTTTACAGGTTTCCAGATAGAGACATCTTTATATGCAGACTGTCCAACAAAACACTTGGTTTATTTTACGTGCTTTGTGAAATGTTTTAGTTATGCAGGGAAAACCAATAGGACACTGAGAGAAAGGGTATTAGAACATGTTAATAATGTAAATGAATGAAAAGTGCATTAGCAGTTCACGTTAGTGACCTTGGAGCTGGTCATGATTTTATTTTTTTTGTTAGAAGTTTGAGTGTAATAAGGGGGAGGGGTTAAAAATTTCACAGAACCGAGGGAACAAGAGTGGATAGTCCTTCTGAATGCAGATAAGCCGCCTGGTTTAAATGAGTATGTTACTTTAAAACCTGTGCTTAAGACGCGTCCACTTTTACACTAATCATTGTGTTTTTTAATATGCTATACTATAGATAGATGTTTAGCTACAACTTTAAGGGAAGAACAAGTTTTTACTATGTAATTGATTAATTGATAAGTGTGTATATATAATTCCGATGCACTGTGCTAGTAGGTCTGAAGAAATGGCCAGTATACTGCAAAACCACTCACTTTCTTGTTTTTTATCTTTGTGTGTGTATTAAAGTTTTACATGTCCTCAGCAGTGGAGTTCACTCTGGATTTTTTACGTATTTGATGGTACATCCATGTGAGTTGACCCTGGTCATGGTTTTGAAAATGTGTCGACAGAGAACTTCGCCTTTGGCCTATGATAGTTCGACCTGTAGTGAGGAAAGCTTTCTACATTGCACATCTTACAAGCAAAGATATGGCATCTAGTTCCAAAGATGTCATTGATCTGCTGTACTAAGACAAGTCATTGAATAGTGTCCCTTTCGACATGTACCTGACGAGGCATATGCAGCAACTGTAGTGTCCTAAAATGTTTTTCACGAAAAGGATGCATGGTGTAGAAAGTACATCCTATGCAGACCAGCTGAAAGCCTTATCATTTTACTCTGTCTTATATGGATAGTTGAGATGCTTGGCCTTCAAGGCAGCCTCTGATCCAGACCTTGTGAACCTGCTGCACTTTTGTAAGATTGATAGCATCAGACACACCCACTCTAGGGACCTGAACCTCATCTTCAACTTAACATATGTTGGAGGGATAGGCATGTGTCTTCTAAGACTTCTTATTCTGTGGAATAAGCTTCCCATGTATGCAGAGTTCGTCCATGCACTTGTTCAGGGGCAGCTTGGGATCAGTAGCTGGGTAATTGTCAATCTACCCTTACTTTGCCACCTGTACTCATATTGGAAGGAGGAAGCCTATGACTGCTGAACCACTCATCCCCAAGTTAAACCCCCTGTAAAGTCAGTGGTATCATAACTTGTCAAATACAGATGTGTGGGAAGCATGGCTAGACGTAAGGGGCTAATGACCATAAAGGGCTTTTTAAATCACCTGTGTGGTTCTAGTTATGCTGTATTTTTGAGAGTGTAGAGCAATTGTATTGGTCGCATCCACAGACTCAAACGTTTATTTCATCATAGTTTGGTGTTTCCTACATTTTAACACCACCGTGGGACTATTTATGGGTTTAATATTTTTATATGTAATTTCTGAATCTGACCACATGGGGTCTAGCATCTTGAAGTGATCCTCATTGTTTAGTGCGCCTCTAGGTATCCCACAATGCAGTGCTTGTCTGTAAAAAAAAAAAAAAAAAAAAAAAAAAAGCATCACACAGGCCTCTCTTTTTTGCTAAAGCTCCTGTCCGTGCTTTGATTTTACATGCATACATTGCTGTTTTTCAGTCAGTTTTAAGTAACTTTTCATGCCGTTCAATGACTACTTAAATCCCAAAGTGCAAATGCCACAGAACAGAGTGCTTTTTACTGCTGCTGCTTTTTAGAATGGCTCAATTGCAGTCTTAAATGAAGCCTGAATTGTACTTCAACTCATCTCCCATCCCCCTTCACACCTAACTTCCTTAGCTGTCAAAGTGCAAAGGGTAATCTGCGCTGTTACCTGCTGTGATTGACAGCTCACAGCAGGAGAATTGACTCGTGTACTGTTTCCTTGTTCTAGTCTTAATTTTCTGTTGGGGTAGGGGAAGGGCCAGGGTTTTTAGGGTGGTCATGGTGATGTCAGTTTGAGGAGGGAATTAACCAGAAGACTATCTGTATTCATTGGCCTTGATGACATCAGTGAGTTGGAGACTGCAACAAGCGTTTCCATGGAGGGATGAAAGCTTTTTGAAAGTGAAACCACCAAAGTATGGTAAGGTACTGATGTCCTTCAAGGATGCATCTGCAGTCCTTACAAATGGGTTGTCCTGTCGTCAGGCAGCCCTTCGGTCGGCCAGATTCCAAAGTCTGGGTCTGGCCTCGGCTGGTGTCGCACTTCACCCGACGTCATAGCTGCAGTTATTCGGGTATAAAGGCATCAGCCGACGCCATTTTCCTCAGTCTTTCTTGCCGCGTGGCGCTCGAAGCAGAAGCTGTTCTCAAGTGCCGGTCGGTCAGATCCAGAGATTACTACTACCGAATACTACTTCGAAGACTTCTAAAAAGCCAAGTACCCCGTTGGGGACTCTTTCTTGCCTCAGCCGATGTCGGAGAAAGTGAATAACTGTTTATCTTGTGGGAAACAAATACCTCATAAAGATTTCCACTCCTACTGTATACATTGTTTAGGCCCAGACCACGACGTAGCAGCTTGTCTAGCCTGCGCTTCTTTTAACCGACGGACGCTTAGACGTCGGTCGGAGTTTGCTGAACAAATTTTCGGCTCTGATTTTGCATATATTATGCCGTCGGATCCTCCGACAACGCAAATTTCCAAAAAACGAAAAGAAAAGGACCGACACTTGTGGTCCGCGGTCTCGGCCGAAACCGCGATTAAGCAAACCGCGAGTGTCTCTGTTTCGGCCGAAACCGAGCAAGCGGTTCTTTCTCCAGCCGAAACCATGCCTTCTACCGAGGCCTCCTCTAACCTGGTAGAATCTGCTTCTGAAATCCAGCCTGCTGCTGCGGTTTCTCAGGAATTATCAGACACAATTCCCCTGGATATTTCAACCCCTGCACGTGGAGTTGCTAGGCCTCCTGCAGCCATGTCTATCAAGGCCTTTGCCAGGGCTAAAGCAGCCAAAGCTTCCAAAACTGTGCCTGCCAAACCCCCCTCAGACAGGCCCAGCACTAGCTCTCATATGGAGGATTTAATTTCTTTAATTCGTGGATCCCAGCCTCATCCAGACAGGTCCTCTCTCCCACCTCCAGAAAAGAGACCTAGAGCAGAGCCCCCTGAACCAGTATCCACTGATGGTTCCTCTGATGAATCAGAACATACAGACCTTCCTGAGGCTTCTTATTCTCCTTACGAAGACTCTGATGCTGAAGAGTCCATCCCTTCAGCCTCTCCACCTGAGGAATTTTCCTTTGGGGAAACCTTGCATGCTATGAGGGAACAATTTCAGTGGCAGGGCCAAGATTTCTCAGACTCCAGAAAAAGGCTTAGAACCTTTCTACATTTGCCACAACATAGGCCTTTAGCTATACCTCCAGTTCTTTCTGTTGTAGATGA
Source organism: Protopterus annectens (assembly GCF_019279795.1). Lineage (NCBI taxonomy): Eukaryota > Metazoa > Chordata > Ceratodontiformes > Protopteridae > Protopterus > Protopterus annectens. The sequence continues at coordinate 364,049,839 of NC_056726.1, read as the reverse complement.
TGCATTTAATGATGCTTGCACTGCTCCTGATTCATTACCTCCGGCTCCTGCTAAGCCCGATAGGTTCTACAGGGTCCCGGACACTCATCACCATTTATACAAGGCTCCTTTGCAGATCCAGAGACCATCGCCCAGGGCCCTAAAGCTGTAGCTGCTACTTCTACTAAAACCCTCCCTCTGAAAGGGAATCCAGGTCCTTAGAGAGATGGGGTAAAAAAGTTTACACTTCTGCTACCTTGTCAGCTAGGGCTTTAAACTGCCAATTTCATATGATTCAATATCAAGAGTTTATGCTTGACCAGTTAACTAAAAAGCTTTCCTCTGAAGAATCTTTAGATAAAAAATATGTTCAGGAAATGGTACATAACATACAGCAGGTTAGTAACCATTCTTTAAAATGTGGCTATGATGCACTGGAGGCTTCCTTTAGATCAGCCATGACTGGCACAGTTATCAGGAGAACATGCATGGTTGAAAGAACAGGCATTACCAGACCATGTCAAATCAAAGCTTTTGGATGTACCCATGGACAAGGTCAATTTATTTGGTTCCCCTGCTCAGCAGGTGCTAAAAAAGATGGGAAGAGAAGGCGAAATCTGTACAAACGGTGAAAGATTTCTTACAGGTTCAACCTCCAAGGTTTAGCAGGAACTGGCCCTCCAAGAATTGGTCCTTTCTGGACTCCTCTAAGCCTCAGAGGGGCAGGAATAGGCGTTCAAGAGGCAGAAACCAATCCAGGAGTGCCTACAGGGGACGCCAATGGCAAGGTAACAACCAGCGAGGCATGGACGCAGCCACCACCTCTACAACAACTCAATCGCAGTGACTTGACAGTGGCACCGCCTACCAGGGAACAACTAGAAGCACCCTTAGGTGGAAAACTAACCTTATTCTCAAAAAACTGGCATTGCATCACAAGGGAAAAATGGATTTTGCAAACTATAGACCAAGGTTACAGGTTCCATTTCCATACTCTACCAGGGAAGAGAGTAAAACAAATATCTCAGCTATTAAGAATGAGAGCTGTGGAAAAGGTACCATCTATGGAGCAAGGAAAGGGATTTTACTCCAGGCTCTTCCTGGTACCAAGAAAAGAAAACAAATGGAGACCCATTCTAGACCTGTCCGCTTTAAACACATTCCTTATTGTTCCAAAATTCAAAATGCTGACCCTACAGCAGCTTCTTCCCATGCTGGGCAAGGAGTCTTGGCTGGTAACTCTAGATCTCAAGGAGGCATACCTGCACGTCCCCATAAGACCAGTTTGCAGAAGATACCTCAGATTTCTTGCAGGATCAGAGCATTATCAATTTTCAGCATTGCCTTTTGGCTTATCTACTGCACCCAGAGTGTTCACGAAATGCCTGGCATCAGTAATTGCTCATTGCAGACTTCAGGGAATCCAAATTTATCCCTGCCTGGACGACTGCCTGATTCAAGCGGACAACAAAAGCAAGCTAGCAGAAGACTTACAAAGAGTCATTTACCTGCTGCAAGCCTTGGGGTATACAGTCAATATAAAAAAGTCAAGGCTGATTCCATCCCAAAGAATAACCTTTCTGGGTGCAGAGCTGGACACATCAAAACAAATGGCATTCCTAACTGCAGAAAAGAAAGAGCAACTACCTCTCTACTTCTTGGCATTAACAAAGCAGAACCACCTAACTGCAAGAAAAGTACTGCAAGCTCTAGGCTTCATGGCATCCTGCATAATTCTGGTCCCTCATGCCAGACTGCATATGAGAAAGCTACAGTGGTACCTAAGGAATTTGTGGTCCCAACACAAGCACAGCCAAGAAACCAAAATCCCAATAATCCCATGCCTGAAACAAGAGTTCCTATGGTGGGCTCAGGCCTGCCAATCAAACACAGGGTTGCCCTTCTGCAACAGCCAACCAAGCCAAACCATCACGACAGATGCCTCAGACCTCGGTTGGGGTACACACATGCAGGGCAAGTGCATACAAGGCTTATGGACTCAAGACCAGCTGCGCCTACACATAAATCTAAAGGAAATGCTGGCAGTAAAATTGGCAATCCAGTCATTCAGGCCATTTCTCCAAGAAGGTCAGTTGAGGATAAGGACAGACAACACCACAGTTATGTGGTACATCAACAAACAGGGAGGCACCCATTCATATCCTCTATGCCGGCTGGCACTGGACCTATGGGATGTGACCCTGAGCTACAACATTCAGTTACAAGCAATCTTTGTACCGGGAAAAGAAAACATTCTAGCAGACATATTAAGCAGAACAACCACAGATGCCCACGAATGGATGCTTCATCCGGACATCTTCAAAGCCATCACAAGGAAATGGGGATTACCACAAATAGACTTGTTTGCATCCCCATTCAATCACCAGCTAAAGAAATTTTGCACAAGGACGCACCACCCACTTGCTTGGAAGGTGGACTCCCTATCCTTCAGTTGGAAAAACCTGACAGCATACGCATTTCCACCACTTCCTTTGATGCACAAGGTGCTTCTGAAGATCAAAGGGGACCGTCCAAGGATCATTCTGATAGCTCCAGACTGGCCAAGACAACATTGGTACCCATTGCTGAGGAGCATGTCTCGGGAACAAATATGGACACTACCCCTGATCCCATTACTGTTAACAGAGAACAACTACAGCATCCTGCATCCAAACCTGAAAACTCTGCAGCTAACTGCCTGGAACATTACATAACAGCAATTAACCCAAATTTATCCCAAAGGGTTAAGGACATAATCCTGGAGGCTCGCAGACCTTCAACAAGAAAGAATTATGCAGCAAAATGGAAAAGATATCTCATTTGGAGTACTGCAAAGGGAGAAGATGTGACTCTGGTAAACATGGCCAACATCTTGGAGTACTTGGCAGAGCTCTTCCACACAGGCCTGTCCTATTCTTCCATCAAGATACATGCATCAGCTATTTCAGCACAATACAGCTTGGATCCTCCTGTCTTCTCTCATCCCCTGCTCAGACAGTTTCTGAGAGGAATTAAAAATGTAAAACCTCCCAGGAAACCACCATTGCCAGCATGGGACTTGAACTTTGTCCTAGAAAAATTGACACTTCCTCCTTTCGAGCCAGCAGCAACAGCAGAATTACAATACTTATCCTGGAAGACTGCTTTCCTGCTGGCAATAACTTCAGCAAGAAGGGTCTCTGAACTACAGGCATTAATGGCAGTGCAACCCTTCCTGATCTTCCATCAAGATAGTGTCCATGAGAACAAATCCTACATTTATGCCTAAGGTGGTATCCAGAGTGTCATTAAATCAGGCTATCCACCTACCTACATTCTTTCCAAACCCGCAAAACAGGGGAGAAAGACTTTTGCATACCTTGGATGTACACAGACAGTTACGCTACTACCTGGACAGGACTAAGTCCAATAGAAAAACTGACCAGCTTCTGGTAGCATATGCCACAGGAAAGGAAGGAAAACAAATTTCAAAACAGACAATCTCCAAATGGATAGGAAATTGCATTAGATTTTGTTACTCCTACCATGGAAAGAAAACTCCTGAGAACATCAGGCCTCACTCCACAAGGGCTACAGCCACTACCACAGCCTTCTTACGAGGAGTGGCTACCAAGGACATTATAGAGGCTGCTACTTGGACCTCCGTGCATACATTTGCCAAGCATTACAATTTACCTTTATACTCTAGATCCCGAGCAGGTTTTGCCACTGCTGTTTTGCAAGGGATCCTAGCTACACCATAATCTCTACTCTTTCCTCCTCCCTTGTTTAGCTATGGTATTCTACCCATTTGTAAGGACTGCAGATGCATCCTTGAAGGACATAGTACAGTTTTGTACCTACCATAAATGTAGATGTCCGATAGGAATGCATCTGCAGTCAGGATTACCCACCCACCTTCCCCTCTGAGGTACTCCTAGGGTATTTGCCAGCCTACAGCTAGCTTGGGGGGATCTATTATGGTGTATTTGTTTGTATATATGTACATACATGCTTATTTTTTGTGTTTGCTCTCTACTATTTGGCATCATTGGCATTTATCCAAATTTAGCCTTCCAAGAGGGCACCTGGCATCTGGGGCAAGAAACACTGAGGAAAATGGCGTCGGCTGATGCCTTTATACCCAAATAACTGCAGCTATGACGTCGGGTGAAGTGCGACACCAGCCGAGGCCAGACCCAGACTTTGGAATCCGGCCGACCGAAGGGCTGCCTGACGACAGGACAACCCATTTGTAAGGACTGCAGATGCATTCCTATCGGACATCTACATTTATGGTAGGTACAAAACTGTACTTTCTGATGGAGAGAAACAGTTGATTTGTATAATTTAAATGCTGTATTGTTCATAGCAGGGACTGTAAATAGGGAGAAAAAGGACAGAGAAATTGAGCATTTAATAATAGAATCTTGTCCTGATTAGTCAAAATTACAAAATGGGTAGCAGGAATAGAACATAATCCCTGCATGTTGCTCCTCCTTGAGCAAAATGTGCATATACGGAGTTCTAAACGTAAGATAGAAGTATCCAGTATTAGTGACTTTTATAAAGAACCCCAAGCCCACCACAAATTCATCGACTTCGTAAGTGTGCAGCACTGCTGTATTTTTCTTTTTCTTTTGAGAGAGAAAAAAGTTGTGTAATGTTTTACACAGATGTCGACCTGTTGATAGGGCCTAATTTATGGCATGTATTACTGAAGTAGTATGTGACCTTTTACTGTTCAGGTATAAGACCGTTAGCTGTCATGCTGCAATATATTTTGGTCGCTACAAAACCCAGTTTCCAGTGAAAGATATGTAAATAGTGTTACTACCCAATCAGCAGTATTTTTATTTAAAAAATGTATTTGTGTGTGTGTGTATATATATATATATATATATATATATATATATATATATATATATATATATATATATATAAATGCGCATTACAATAACCTTAACATAGTTTCACATTAATGCAGTGCATTCACTATACTGTATCTGTACTGTACAAAACCAAAAATATTTGAGTGCTGAATACTGTCAACCTGTTCTGACAGTTTTACCACGTAGTACTAATCCTGAAATACAAGTGTATGAGTATACAAGTCATTTTACTTCATGCTAGCAGTGACGATTTTCATTTTATATTCCCATTTAGTTAATAGCTCATCTTAGTCTTTACGAAGAAGACCATGAATTTTGTGTTGTACAGATCCAAAACACTGTTTTTCAGTAATCCATAAAATACATGCAATTGCCACTCAGTTTCATACAGATGTTTGCCTCTAGCCGTTTGATTTGCTTCTTCAAGAAAAATACCCCCTTAAATCTCAAAAATGTTTCTTGTTGTATCTTTGTTTTCTGAGCTATTTAATGCATCAGAATAATTCTTAAATGTTTCCTTTAAAATGTTAGTTTTTATACACATGGCCACCATGGAGCCTGACATATTAACGTTTTTCTCCATTTCAAGTCATGTTAGACATGAGGAAATGTTCTCATGTCACTGAAATACAATGGCAGAAGTGTCTCATCTTACACACACTCATGTAGCAGAACTGCTTTTATTTTTCTTGGGTGGACCTTAATTTTTGTTTTGATGTACCACTTCAACCAAAGAATGTAAATTACAGGCTTTTCTTCATAGGTTCATAGGTGTGTACTAGGCTAATGACCCTGGAGCCTTTACAAGCTTAGCCCATAGGATTACCCTAGCATCGTGCTACCCAACCTTAGTTCCCAGTGCCTCTGTCGAGTAGAGCCACTGGAGTGATCCCTGGGGTGAATTTTCTATTCCCCTTCCACTCATCAAGATTTCTTTTTAAGAGGGCCAGTGAGGTGCTCTGCTTGACATGTATGGGAAGTCTATTCCATAGGATGGGCAGTGTCTGGGTTTATGAACCTGTCCCTACAGCTTGTTCTGTTGATTGTGGTAATGAGGTTGAGGTCTCTGGAGCGTGTGGTGCGGAGGGATTGGGATTTCTTTAGGTGTAGCATTTCTAACAGAGCTGGGTCAGACATGGCTTTGTAAGTCGAGCATAGATCGCCTGTAAGTAGGCGATATGAGAAAGAGAATAGTTAAGATTTTTGAGTCTGTCCATATAGGACAAGTGTTTAAGGCCTAGGATTCTCTTTGTGAGGTACCTTTGCGGTCTCTTCAGTTGTTGCAGGTGTCTAGTGAGGTACATGCCAAATGGGGCATTGTACTCTGATTGGCCTAATGAGGGAAGAATAAAGGAAGGCAGTGACCTCTTTCTTCCTGTATGCAAAATCCTTAGTAATGAGATGTGCTGCATAGAAGGACTTTCTGACCACAGTGGCAATATAGTGGTCAAAAGAGAGGTTCCTGTCAACCTGTGTTCCCAGATCTCTTATAACGCCTTCTGTATTCAGTGAACTACCATCGATGTGGTAATTGGGAACTGGGTTTTTCCCAAAGAGGATTCATGGGAACCGGGCTTAGCTATTGGCAGGTTCTCCCATACACTTGTCACTGCAGTGAATCAGTCCTCCTGGATCATTTGTGATATTGGGTCTTGGAAAGGACATAGAAAGTAATTATATTCTCCATTGCTTGCAGTGGGAAGACCTGTGTTTTTTCTCCTGAATATTGTAGAATTGAAAATGTGCTTTTACTTGCAAAAATATTTTGCTTTTATAACTGTTTTCGTGTTTTTTTTCTGTAATGATGCAGCACTGTTCTGCATCAAAATATGGCCAGCCTTCTCATCAGTATGAGTGTTGTTTTTGGGGGTCATATTCTGGTTATTCTTCAGCCAGCAGTAATGTTTCCTGTACATCCCATAGGAGGACATTTTTTATTTTGTATTTATTAATTGACCAGTTAAGCCCACTGGAGAAATTGTCCGTTTTCGGGGCAATCTCCAAGTATTGTCTGGTTATGTGACTTGATCAGTCACATGAAGGAATCATACCCTGAGTACTGACAGTAGCTGTTTAACAGCTCAGAGATTTAGTCCTCTCTGCTGATTGTTCTGCCTTTTTAATGCAACAGACGTGGCAGTGGGACCAATCACAACAGAGTGGAAAGGACGTGTGTCAAAGCCACTACATTTAGCAGTTACAGAAGTGAACAGCATTCCTGCAGATTATGTACAACATATCCACTGCATCTGTTTCCATCAGCAGTAAATCAAAACTGTTGCATGGTTGTATTGGCTTGCATAGTGAAAGAATGAAACGGCTAGGTTAAAATACAGTACACTGTGTAACTGCTACCTCACTACATGTCACAGTGAAGTTGTACAATCCAGGCAAAGGTCTGTAAGTAATAAATACAGAGAAGGTGCTATTCTTGCGTTGAGGTAACCCTTTACCACCACCACCCCCAAAACTAGTGAAACACTAACCTTCAGACTCAGCTGCCACAGGGTAAAAATAGGATTGCATGAATCTTGACATAATCTATAGAACCTGCTGATGTCACATTGGCTCACAGGTTTTGCTAAACCTATGGTTAAAAAGACGCCATCAGGAAGCTCATCCACATCACCCAGTGCTAGTTTCCCATCAGTTTTGGGTGATGTGGCTGAGTTTCTTGATGGTCTCTTTGGCCATACATTTAGTAAAACTTGTGAACCTATTTAGATGCTGTTTTTTGACATATGCAAGATGAAGATTGGTTCCAGGGAAGGAATTGAGCTCATTTTGAAAGAAAGTGTTGGCATGTGAGGCCTCCATTCTGAAACCATTCTTTGCCATCTTCCTCATTGTCCGAGCTTGGGCAGAATTGGTGGTGCCAACTCCTTCCTTGTCAAATGTTGCTTGTATGCTAGGGCACTTGCCTTCTGTTTCCGAGCTATCCAGCTCAATACAGGAGCAACAGTCTGGGATAAACAACCCCTTCCTCAGAGAGTTTGCTTTGATTTTTGGCTCCTTCGGTCATAAAACGTTTACCCATAGATTTTCCCCTATAAGAGGGCAGAGTGATGTAGAAGAGACTACAGGGGTAAACCACCAGCAAGCATCCAGATAAAATTTCTCTTGATACCACTTGGACAAGTCTCCCAAGTGCTCCTAGAAAGAGCGCATGCAAAAAGAAGTGTCTAGACCATCCTCTTTTGGAGGTCTTTCCCTGTAAACAGGTTTGGATGAAATTTATAGCTTCCATGCATCTCCTCCTGAAGATTTTAGATTTGGAGAGCTCCTCAAACTAATATAAGCAGTGGTCTTGACCAGTAAACCATGTCTGCCAAGAGGAAATGTTAATACAGGAGGCTTTCTGCTCTTCCTCTCTTCTTACGTGGTCCCACCAGCCAGCAAGAAGCCCCAGTAAACTAGAGGGTCCAGGTAATATTCAAGGCTCTTTGGTTCCCAAGAAAACTGAGGAGACATGGTGATTCTGGATCACACTGGTAAATTCATAGAAAAGTCAAACGTCCAGATAGTCATGGTGCAGTCTGCCCTTCCTTGGTTAGATAAGGAGGCTGGATAATTCCTTAACATCAAGATGGGCTGTGTGCGAGTCTTCTGTGCTTTAGAGACGGAGCCAGACACTTTCAGTTCCGTGCCTTTCTGTTTGGTTTCACCACAGCCTCCAGAGTGTTCACCAGATGCATGACTGCCCAATGTAGTACATCTCAGGCTGATAGAAACCAAAGGTCTTCTGGTATCTAGATTGCTAGCTTCTTTTGGCTCCTGCAAGTCACCGATTATAGTATGAGACTGCTGTCTTGACTACTGTTTTCCTTGGGAGTCTCAGTGAGCCCCACAGAGCATTGTCCTCAAACACTCTCCCTATTGAAGACAGGGTCATATTTCTACAGTCAGAAGTGAATTTCTGCTCTCTCTGCTCCTAGCAAAAGCGGCAGCCATAAATGTCAAGGTTCAGGGGGTTAATGATAGCAGTTAGTAAGCAGTATCAGAAAAAAAAAATAGTTTCACATGGAGGTTCTACAGTAGAGACTAACATTTCAGTGGAGTCAGAATAGACTCTCACTGTCCCTTCTAGTCAAGATTTCTTGACTGTACCAGCAACATCTGGAGTTAAGGCTTCGCCAGTGCAATCTTTCTCAGGAAGTCTGTTTCCCCGCTCCCCTGTCCCTTAAGTGAGATCTTTATTTTGTACGGGGCTACGTTGTAATGGTGGTGAGGTTATTGTTTGGGGCAGATGGTCCAAGGTACTTAGTGACAGGAGGAGGCTGTTCTACACACACATGTATTGAAGATGTGGACAGTACTAATGCAAACTGTACAAGGCTTCTTCTGTTACATTGCAGTTGCTGTCCATGCACACAGAGTGATGGGTAGGGTGGTTGTTGATTCAGTAAGCAGTGGGGGATTTTGCTTCTGTTGATTCTGATGGGTGGCCATGCAGCTTGAATGGAATTGCACAAAATGAGAGAGTCTTGTTGACTTGTTTAGGAATTTATATATTTGGCTAAGCCATCTCTGTTGCAGCGGACTCCGCTGATGATTGCCGATACCACATGAGGGGTTTTTCAGTCAGTGACAAATACCATCTTTTGCTTCTGTGACAAGTTTTGCTGTGACCTTTTTGTCTTGAAAAATGCCAACTGCAGAAGCTTTCTTATAAGTCCTTCACCAAGGTACTTGATTCAGCATTGGCCCCCTTCCACTTCCCTTTAGGGTTTTTGAAGCAAGCCAAAGCAAACTGTGCCAGAGCCATCTTTTAGTCTATTTGTCTATGCTGTTTTTGGTTCTTTCAGCTGTTACCTCGTGTAATAGAGGAGCCTCTTCACCTTTGGCCAGTAAAGACCTAATTCACCAGTCGTGTAAGCCTCATCTGGGCATCCAGTCCCAAGATCTAGCCATATGCTTTCTTCCTTTCCTTTAATGGTTAGGAATCATACATATCTTTCTATGTTATAGTTCACATCCATTCAGAATTCTCTTACTGAAAGAGCTACTCCTTAAAGGATTCTGCTGGGGGATTTCTGGTCTCTCACTGATCTTTTTGTCCATTTTGTTAGGTTTCCTGCTTCAAGTATTTTTTTCTCTGGTGTGATCCTCCCTCTTCTCCTGCCATCCAAACTTTAACTGTTCTACATTTCTGAAGCTGATGTAATTGTCAGCTGCGTATTTCTGAAACTTGCACAGAAATCAATTAAAACATTGCCCTCATAAAAATTGAATGTGATCGTCTTAATTCAGTGTTGCAGTTGTAACTTTCTGGCTTCTTTAGGCTGGAATCCCGACAACTGGACCATCTTCAATGTTCTTACCCCTCCTACCTTTAGGCCACTAAATTCCTTCCCACATTATTGCTAGTGTAAAGGAACTTTGGCCTGCTCCATTTTTGTCTGCTTTGATGCATTTTGAGTAGCTTGAGCTTGTGGTCATCAGTCATTCATGTCCTCATCTTCCAGAGTTTTCAGATATGTTATCTGTTGTGGAGGTGAAATATTCTTGATGTGAAGTTGTTAAATCTCGCCGTTTATTCTCACTGATTGGTTCGGAGCCGATCCTCTGCTCTGATATGGCCGATAGCAAAGCTCAAGGTTTGCCAGTAGCTCGAGACCAAGCCCCTTATCCCACAATGCACTACTGGAATTTACCTCGGATCTAGTTTGCCGCGGCAAGAGAGATCTCGGTGATCCAACTAGCTCGCACCATTTGTGATAAAAAAAAAAAAAAAAAGGAGTTTTGATAAAAAAAACTTTTCTTTTTGTTTGAGTTTTTCATAAGATAGTTGTGTGTTAGTGTTTGAAAAATTGATAATAGAATCTATAGTTTTGGATAGTTAGTACCCTGTTGGCTTAGTTGTTTTGTGTGGGCCTTTAGCCCTATTTAGACTCAATATTTTTTCTGATAGTCAGGGTTTTTCTCTGTGGGCCTTTTTAACCCTGTATTTGTAAACTATAGTTAATTGTTATAGATAGTGCCCAGATTGGGCTTAGTTGCTTTGTGGGTTTTTGCAAGTAAAGTAAGGACTTTACTGTCTTAGCTTTTGCAGTATACTGGTTTGTTTTACCTTAACTATGTCGGATGACAAGGAAAAATCCCATCCTAAATCGGGATTCAAGAAATGCCCAGATTGTGGGCATAAAATGTCCGTCACTGACGGACACATTCAATGTGTCTACTGTCTGGGGGCTAAACACCTCCAAGACACTTGCAACATTTGCCATTCCTTTTCTTCAAGAGTCCTCTTGGAGAGAAGGAGGAAGCTAATAGACAGAGGATTACTACAGCATTCCTTTTCTGAGGTGTTGAGTAGCCATGAGGGGGGTACTAGCACGTCCTCCAAATCCTCAAAATCCACAAAATCTTCAGATCCCAAAGTGGCAAAAAAGGCAAAAACTTCAGAGGGAGGGTCATCGGTTCCACAGACCTCAGAACCGAGTGTACCTTTGGTTCAGAGCCAGCTCTCAGTATTGGAGCCGGTCTTTGAAGTTCCCTCTTCTCCTCTGCTCCAGTCAGCACCTTTGGTGCATTCATCTAAGTCCTCAGTCAGCCTTTCAGATTTGGATATGGATCGGCTAGTGCGGAAGCTTTTACAAGCACCAGGACGTGACAAGTTGTTGTCTGTCTCGACCAGCTCGTCTGTGCCGAAGACCATGGAACCGGATTTGTCTACTACTCTTCTGAGCCATACTGAACTCTCGGAGCTGAAGGAAACTGAACCGATGATTGTCAAACCCTTGGAGCCGATACCCGCACCAGTGTTATCGGCTCCATCTACTCGGATGTCCTCAGCACCGACCGAGGACTCTAGGAGCCGACTCTCTCCCATCGGGTCCGGGGAGGATAGTCAAACCGATTTGTCAGTGCCATCTCTTTCTCTCAGGGCTTTGGCTCGGATGAGCTCTGCTCCTACCTCAGGCTCAGAGCCCATGGCTTCGGTGCGGGAGGATCGGATGGTACTCTGGTCCGTCCAGTCCTTCTCGTCGGAGTTATGGTGCCTTTTGTCTCCAAAGATGACGTCAGCATTGGTTCGGCCTTCCCGCTCCCCTCAAACTCCTGTGTCTGCTTCTTCGTCTACCGGTCCCCGTAAGCGTAGAGACCCTGAGCCTCAAGTACCCTCACAGGGTGTTCCCTGCTCTTCTGAGACCTCCCCAGATCCCCCCACTGAGGAGGTGCCCAGGAAGAGACTGTGCAAGAGGAGGCACTTAGACTCCCCACAGGAGTCTTTGACATCTGACATGGACTTGGATGAGTCAGAAGGGTCCCCTTGATCCCCTTCTCCTTTGCAGAGATACTAGAGATCCTTAGTCAGAGGGGTGATTAGCAGTCCAAGACCCCTACTGAGGACGAGTCAGTGCTCTTGAAGGTTTTTGGGTCTCAACTTTCCAACTCTTGGGTGTCTCCGCCTTACGACGAGCTCATGGAATTGATCTTTCGTAAGGCATGGGAGTCACCAGAGGCCATGGAAACCTGTTCCTTGCAAGCCCAATAAATTCATGTCTGCCCCAGTGGACAAGCCATTTTTGACAAGGGAGTGCCTGTTGATGCCATGGTGGTAGCTGCAGCCACCAAAAAGGTCTGAGACGTCCACATCTATCCTTCCTCCTAAGAGATTCTAGGGTCATGTATGGGTATGGGAAACGCATGTTTAGTTCAGCGACTTTTTCTCTGCGATCACTGAACTACTTAACCTATTTTATGAGACTATAAAGAGATCTCTTGAAAAAGCTAGAAGAAACTCTCCAGGGTACGGTAGCTGCAGGGGTGGCCGACAAAGTCAACGCCCAGCTCAGTACCCTAAACTCAGTGGTAAACTCGTCCATGCGTCTCATATCCTATGCAGCTGATGGTTCGAGTAGAGCTGCTAGTTCGGGCATTGCTCTTCGAAGACTAGCCTGGATGCGTCTCTGTTCCTTTGCGGAACCCTTTAATTCTTCCTTTATCAACACCCCATTTGATGGCTCATCACTGTTTGGGCCTAAAGTAAAGGAAACTTTAACCAGGTGTGAGCAGGAAGGCAAGACCTTATCTGCTGTTGGAGTCTGTTTTTCTACCCCTACGTGGCCCTACCCCAAGGGCCCTAAGGGAGGGAAAATGTGGTTCCGAAAAGCACAGGGAGCCTTTCAGGACACACTTGGAGAAACCCCCTCTAGAGGCAGAGGAGGGGGGTTATAATGGAAGATGCCGCCCCCGTGGCAGAGGGGGTCCGCAGCAACAGGGTGACAGGGGTCAGTTCTCCAGTCAATCCTACCAGCGCCCCTGAAATTGGGCCCAACTGTTTGGCTCTGGAGGCAGTCGGGGGTCACTTGTCTTTGTACCCTGAAGCCTGGCTAAACATAACATCAGATACAGGGGTACAAAGCATCATTTCCAGAGGATATTTCATACCGTTCCTTTCCCCTCCCATTCCTGTAAATAGAATCCCAGATGTTCCACCCAATCTCAGGGAACAAGCAATGGTAGAGGTCCACCGAGTCCTAGAAAGAGTCATCCAACCAGTCCCAGCAGACCAAGTTGGATTCGGAACTTACTCAAGATTCTTTTTGGTACCAAAGAAAACAGGGGACTGGAGACCTATCTTTGACCTCAGCAGACTCGACCAGTTCGTAAAGAAAGAGAAGTTCCGAATGGTCACGCTTCAGTCCATTCTTCCCTTCCTAGGGAAAGGCGATTGGATGTGCTCCATAGATCTCAAGGACGCGTACTATCACATAAAGATGAACAGACGCTCCAGAGATCTGCGTTTCCGGCTGGGAGCCAATTACCAGTTTCGAGCCCTGCCCTTTGGTCTCACTACAGCCCCCAGAGTGTTCACCAAATGCATGGCAGTGGTCACTGCTCACCTGAGATGTCTAGGATTCCAGGTGTTTCCATACCTAGACTATTGGCTCCTCACCGCTGCCACCAGGCATCAATTGACTCAGGCAACACAATACACTCTGACACACTGCCATGAATTAGGCATTACAATCAACTTTTAAAAGTATGCCTTATCGCCATTGCAGCATACCGTTTTTATAGGAGCAGAGTTGGATACCTCAGCTACCACTCTACGTCTTCCTATCGAAAGAGTCTCACTTCTCCACCAACACGTCAGCTCACTGGTGTCAAAAAACAAAGCTACAGCAGCAGAGGTCTTGAAGGTGCTAGGTTTGGCAGCAATCCTGGCTATACCACTCGCAAGGATGCATATGCAAATTCTTCAATGGCTCCTCTTTGCTCAGTGGTCGTACCAGAAACTACCGATGCACCACATGATTCTCATCACGGATTCTTACGAGAGACCTTCGGTGGTGGTTAACGTCTCCATGTCACAATCTGAAGACCCTTTGTTCTCCCCCCCCCCCCCTGTAGCCACTGTGACCATGGACGCGTCCATGATAGGGTGGGCATTTTCAGGGAAAGACTGCCCAAAGCACATGGACAGATCAAGAATCACATCTGCACATCATTGTTCTAGAGTTGAGAGCAGTACTTCTGGTGTTGCAGTACTTTTAGGACTCTCTCCCTCTAGGAGCTATTGCAGTTCAGACGGTCAACATGTCAGTAGTCTGGTACTTGAACAAGCAAGGCGGAACCAAGTCTTACCCCCTTTGTCGAGAAGCTCTCAGGGTCTGGCAGTGGGCTGTGTCCCAGCGTTTTCTGTTAGCAACGCACATCCTGGGGAAATCCAACGTGATAGTGAACAAGCTAAGCAGGGCGATATTGCTCCCTCATGAGTAATCTCTCAAACAGGTTGCGGAGTTGATTTTCCGCAAATGGGGCCAGCCTTGCTGCGACCTCTTTGCCAGCCACATCAATTCGTATTGCAGAAGCTACTTTGCCCTAATACCACCTCCCGGTCATCCCCCAAGAGATGCACTTTTACACGATTGGCCCCCGGGTCTCCTTTATGCATTTCCACGCTTCCCATTGATACCCAGATTTTTACAGAAAGCAAAATCACTGGGAAGGACTGTTATTCTCATAGCCCCCTACTGGCCTTGACAGATTTGATTCCTGTTTCTCCACCATCAGCTGTTGGAAGATCCATGGATCCTGGACCCAGTTCTGAACCTTCTGACGCATCCGTCAGGGGACCTCCATCCTTCACTGCAGTCCCTGAAACTGACTGCTTGGCTAATCCACTTCCCCTAATTGCCAGGCTTCCTTCAATTTTAGAAGATACAAGACGAATTATCTTGTCTTCTCACAAGCCATCTACCTATTTTAGAATTCTTGACAGAGATATTTAAGGAAGGGCCAGCAGCTGCTACAGTTAGAGTCCACTTAGCTGGCATCTCAAATTTTCACCTTGGGTTTGGTGGCTTAAATGTTATGGGCCATAAATTATCCAAGACTTTTCTTAAAGGTGTTCTTCACATGAGACATCCTAGCAAAATTCCCTATTCTTCCTGGAATTTAAATTTTATGCTGTCTCAAAATATTCTTACCCCTTTTGAACCAGCATCTTCTTGTGATCTCAAATATTTATCCTGGAAAACTATTTTTCTAGTTTCCATTACTTCTGCCCACAGAGTGTCAGAACTTCAAGCATTATCTATCAGACCTCCTTACATGATTTTCCATGCTGATAGAGTATCTCTCAGAACAAACCCCTCATTTTTACCGAAAGTCTGTTCTGAATCAAATATCAATTGGGTCATTGAGCTGCCAGTCTTTTTTTTCCAACCACTCTAGCAAATTGGAATACATGCTGCCCAAACTTGTTGTACACAGACTGCTCAGATTTTATCTTGACAGAACTAAGGATGTTAGAAAATCAGATCAACGTTTTGTATCCTTCTCAGAAGCCAGAAAAGGTAATCCAGTGGCTAAAACAACCTTATCTAAATGGTTATCCGATTGTATATCCTTTGTTTATGAGAATGCGAGCATGCCATTAACACACAAACCTAAGGCTCATTCTACCAGAGTTGTCTGTCTTCTGCTTTTCAAGCTAAATTGCCCCTTGACATTATTTGCACTGCAGCCACTTGGTCTAAGCCTCGTACCTTTTGTCACGCATTACAAAGTAGATAAGGCTTCAAGGGACAGGACTTCCTTTGGTTCCATGGTACTGAAGAACATACTTCCATGAGCCACCCAAGATTGAGGGTGCTAGGGACGCTACCCATCAGTGGGAATAAACGGCGAGATTTAACAACTTCACATAAAGAAGTTACGTACTTAACATAACGTTCCGTATGAGTTGTTTATCTCGCCTTTATTCTCATGTCCCTCCCTCCTTCCCCCTCCTGGCTGACTGTTGACTTAGAGGCTAGTACCATCCTGGTTATTCAAATAAAAGGGTATATATATATATATATATATATATATATATATATATATATATATATGTATGTATGTATATATATATATATATATATATATATATATATATATATATATGTGTGTGTAGTATACTGTTACTCGCAGCAAACAAGATCTGAGGTAACTCCAGCAGTGCATTGTGGGATAAGGGGCTTGGTCTCGAGCTACTGGCAAACCTTGAGGATCTGCTCCAAACCTATCAGCGAGAATAAAGGCGAGATAAACAACTCACATGGAACGTTATGGTAAGTACATAACTTTTTTTTTATTGCTGTTTTTACCAGGTGTAATTGGGATGACTTGTGCTAAGGTCTTAAATTGTCTTGGGGTGCAGTAAGCAGGTACTATGCATAAATAAGACTGCATAAAGTCCAATGACAAAGAAGTGGGAGTTTCAATGAACAAGCCCTCAGATCCAGTGCTAGAAATTCTGAATCTGAATTGAAGCTTAGAGAGAGAATAGCAAAGTGTAAAGTTATCCACGAAGAAATTAATAGAATTGATTTTGAAGAGTTTGGTATATCCAGACATGGCAGTCCTGTCATTTCAGAAGGACCTGAAAGATTAAAAGGGTGTAATTTTGTAATTTTTTGTAAAAGACCAGCTATGTAAATGGATTGATATTCCACCACAGGAAATAGTGTGAGATTTCAGTCCGTAGTACCGAATCAATAAAGAGACCAGTGTTCACATCCCAATCTTATCAACAGAAAGAGAGGATTCTGTATAGACTATGGCAAAGAGGAACGTTGTTGAGAATGGATAACAGTAGAATATTTGTACACAGTGACTACTCAGGGAATGTGTTTAGTCCTTCCAGTAATGAAAATTTACTGAGAAAATGGACTTTGTTTCAGAATCTATCCCTTAGTCTTCAGGAGTTTTTCTAGGAGATGCCATGATATTTATGGTCTCTAATCTGGTAGGTGAAGCTAATTACCAAGAGAAGGGGAGTAAGACATTAGAGGAAGATGGAAAAGTAACAGTCATGAAGCTTCAGGCAACCCAAACTATGCGTTAGTAATTTAATTAAAGGTTGGCCTTGAAACCATTCTTTGCCTTTAAGGTAAGAATGAAAGAAAGGTAGAAGTACAGGCACTCGCTAAAAGAATGAGGTACACTTCAAAAAAAGCACCAGTTGCTTGTGCTGCAAGGAAATGATTTTTCAGGAGAACTGTCAAGTACAAGTCCTGAAACGCTGACATCCATGCTGTGGTTGGACAATACTAAATGTTTTGCTACTGTAGCTGAGAAAAGAAAAACAAATTACTAAGCGTATTCAATACTGATTTAAGCACTAAGGTAATTTTGAATGGCTAACTGGGTGAACAGCTGCAGTGCTGTTGTCTTGGCTTTCTTTCATTCGTAGTGAAGGTAGAAAGAGGTGCATTTATAGCCAGGTGAGGAACTCGTGTGAAGGATTGAAGTCTGATTTGGTGGAAGGCAGGAATTTCCCCTAACACAGCATTGAAGCAATGTCTACTGTTTTGAGTACCATTTGCAAACTAAGCAGTTCTAAGTAGGAGAGACCATCTCAATGCTTCCTTAAAGTCTTGGGCAATGATCAGGGCAAAAATTATAAACAGTGCAGCAACATAGTGTTAGTGTGGACTAGGAAACTTGTTCTTTGCAGTTTAGAAAAATGGCTATAAAGTAACATTAGAAAGTAAAAAGCAATTAATGGAATGAGTAGTAGAAATAGCAACAAAGGTAAATGAAAGAAACAGAAAAGTAAGGGAAGATAGAGGACTACTGAAAGACATGGTATGAATTCAAAACGGGGAACGTTTGCAAGTAAATGTCAAGAATGGGTTAAAAAAAAGCTCAGTAAGGCTTTATTTGTGCATTGCTTTTAGGGGGAAGATTCCTGTGAGGTGGGGATAAAAATGATGCAACAGAAGGTTAGAAAAAACAAGCTTAGCCTTGTAAGGAGCATACTGTGCCTTGAATGTGGAAAAGATTAGGCCCATAAATCAGAGCAGTAGCTCACACCTTAGGAAGTAAGTTTATATGTGGAAAAACAATATTGTAATAGTTTTTTTAATATTTTGTGTGATTTCAAGAAATGTGTTCAGTAGCAGGAAGAAAAGTGGACAGCACAAGAGCACATGCAAGGTGGAATGTTACATCGAAGAAAACTACACTTGGGACAATGACATGGATGTGAATGGCCTCACTGATACTATTAGGAGAAAGTGTTAAATAACGTCTAGTAGAGTTGCATGAAACGCCTGTAGACCAACAGGAATATAAATTAACTAAAATGTGTTTAAGTAAAGTTTGCCAGAAGAGATTTACAAGTATATTGTTGTAAGAGCAGTATATATGGTAAGTGAAAGGAAATGAGGGAAGCTGTGCATTAATCAGAGGGTATTGGATTGTTGAGAGGCTCACTTGCAAAGATGTATTTTCCACCAGAGCCTGTACAAAGAGCTGGTGAATGTGAGGCAGTGAGCTTTTAGTAAGGTGCGTTATTCATGGGAAGAGTGAAAGGAGATGATGCAGAAGGGATGGAAAATTCCTTGGAACAGTGTTCAGTTTTTGGAGTGGAAGATGCAGCAGAAGTGGCAGGAAGAAATTTCAGTTAACTATGGAAATTGGTCTGCACTTCACAGAACATTTTCAGTGACACCAGAACGTGCTTATAATAGAGGTAGAAGTGTACCCCCTTAACCATTTCATATTGTGCATCAATTTAAATACAACTAGAAAGACAGGAAATTGAGAGAGACACTGGTGTTTTCCCACATTTACTGAAAATAGGAAAACTTCAAAAAATGGGTTGAGAAAAAGCAGAGTTATTTAAAAGAAAGATTAGAAACTAATTTAGTTAAACATGCCTTAGGCATGGAAAGGACTGAAGAACAAAGTTAAAGAAATGTGAAATGAAAATATATTTTGGAATCTGTTATCTGGAACTAAGGTAACAAGGCACTAAAACAGATGAAAGGTTTGATTAGGGTGGAAGAAGAAAAGTTACTTTTGAAGAACAAGAATAATTGAGCACTTGACAGTGAGTGAGTTTATGAAGATAGCTGTTAAACTGTCACTTGATAACATCCTCAAGAATTTAAAAACTGTTGGCACAAAATCCAAGGCAGTAAAGGTAGAAAGATGTGTGCCAGAATTGAAGCCTACAACAAAAAGTTAATTAGGAATCCAGGGGTAAACTCCAAAATATTTGGAGTCTTTGGGAAAACAGTGTGTGTAAGAAGTAAAGAAACGCTGGTAACAGTTTTTTTTTTTTGGATGGAATATCCTACCAGGGTTTTCTGATGGGGAAACCTATATTAGCCCCAGTAGAAAGACAGGAAGTGAAAGAGTGGGTACAGGAGTAACAAACAAGGAAATCACAAGAGAAATATAAAATAGCAATAAAAAGTCTGTAAAGTAGGAGGAAGGAGGATTAGTGCAATATGGCAAGTATTTTAGTAAGGTAGTAGAGGAAGGGGGCATATTAGAGGTTTGGAAGAGGGGTGGTGGCTATCCCAAAGAAGGGGAAAGATCCAAAAACTCTTGCATCCTGTAAGCAGTCCTAAACTACAAACTATGAATTATATATGGATTATTTTAGCAATCAGAATGGCAAAGTTTCTTCCATATCTAATATAGCCAAAAGTACAGTGATCTAACAAGAAGCAGAACACAGAGGCAGTTGATGTTGAGTTTAGATGCAGAAAAGGCATTTCAGATGTTCATAGTCTTTCACTGTTGCAGTCATTACAGTTGGGTTATCCTGCTGGCAGGCTACCCGCAGTCGACCCGAGTTCCAAAGTGTAGGTCTGGCGTCTGTTGCTGTCGCCTCCTCCCTGACGTCAGTGTGCCAGGGGTATAAAAGATGCAGCTGACGTCATTTTCTTCAGTCTTTCTTGCCATGCGGGGCCCGAAGCAAAAGCAATTCGCAAGTGCCGGTCGGCGGACTCCTGAGATTTTCAAATTTGAATTTCAGATCCGAAGTCTTCATTAAAGCTAAGTACCCCATTGGGGAAACTTTTTTCTTGCTCCAGACCGATGTCAGAAAAAGTTAATTGTATTTCTTGTGGGAAGCAAATACCTCATAAGGATTTTCATTCTTACTGTATTCCTTGCCTAGGCCCTGACCACGACGTTGCTAGTTGTCTGTTTTGTGCTAGATTTAACCATCTCACTATTAAGCGTCTGTACGATTTTGCATTTCATTACTTTGGCAGAAGATTCAATTATATAATGCTGTCGGAACAGCCGACTACCGGAGTTTATAAAAACCGTAAAGAAAAAGAAAAGGACAGGCATCCGAGGGGTCCAAAACCGACGAGGCTTCCACTAAGCCTGTCACCGGTTCTCAGTAAGGCGCTTTTGCAGCCCCTGACGCCCGCTACCTCAGAGCCACAGGCTGCTTCCGACTCCCACGTGGAGCCGACTAGGCCGCTGGAAACTCAAGGTGTTGGACACTCGGAACTGTTCCCTCAGATGGGTCCTGAGCCGCTGAGTAGGCATCTGCTTCTGAGGGTGTTTTCAGACCTACGCAGTTATATGTAAAGCCAACTTCAGCTTCAAAGGCAAAGACTAAAGCAGTTCTAAAGACAACGAAACAAGTACAGCAATCTCCTGGACAGGCCTCCATGCCTAAAAAACAAGATGCTTAAAATGGCTGAAGACCCAATTACTTTGATCAGGGGTTCCCATCCCCCTCCTGATAAGAGGCCTAGGCAAGAGATAGAATATGAATCTTCAGATCAGGTTTCCATTTCCTCTGATTCCTCTTCTGAACATGAATATTCCCTTCCTCCCTATGAGGATTCTGATGCTGAAGAATCTATCCCTTCAGCCTCCCCTCCTGAGGATTATTCTTTTGGGGAAACCCTACATACTATGAGGGAACATTTCCATTGGGAGAGCCAAGATTACTCCGAATCCAAGAAAAGGCTCAGAGACTTCCTTTTATTACCTCAGCACAGGCCCCTTGCTATTCCTCCTGTTTTAGACATCGTAGATGATGTATTTTCAGAGTCTGGACTATCTCCTGACTCTTTACCAGCAGCTCCTGTTAAGCCAGACGGATACTACAGGGTTCCAGATTCACATACATTTCTTTACAAAAACCCTGCTGCTGACCCAGAAACTGTTTTTCAGGGTCCCAAGGGGGTCAAGGCTTCCACTGCAAAAAAACCCTATCCCCTCTGAAAGGGATTCAAGGGCCCTGGACAGATGGGGAAAAAAGATTTATACTTCTGCTACCTTGGCTGTAAGAGCTTTAAATTGTCAGTTTCATATGCTTAAATATCAGCAGTTTCTTTTGTCACTGCTTAAACGGAAAATGTTGACAAATTCAGAATGTGCAGAAAACAAAGAAATGCAGGATTTATTGCATGCAGCTGAACAAGTGGGAAAGCATACTTTGCAATGTGGTTTTGATTCTCTAGAGGCCTCCTGCAGGGCCGCAGTTACAGGTTCTGTTATTAGGAGGCATGGTTAAAAGAACAGAATCTGCCTAATCATGTTAAAGCAAAACTTTTAGATGCTCCATTACAACATGATACCTTGTTTGGTGTTAAAGCAGAAGTGTTGAAAATTGAGGACAAAGCTAAATCTATGCAAACAGTGAAGGATTTCTTACAGGTACAGCCTCCCAGATTTAGCAGGAACTGGCCTACAAAGAATTGGTCCTTTCCAGTGTCAGACAGGCCACAAAGAGGCAGATACAGATGCCCCAGAGGCAGATCACAACCCCAAGGCTCATACAGGCCTAAACAGTGGGGTGCTTCCACCTCCAAAAGCGGAGAGGAAAAATCACAGCCATACAGGAAACAGTCTCAATGACTTTCCCCCTACCAGCACCAAGCACTTATCTTCTGGCAGCTCCTTTGGGGGGAAAACTAGCACTTTTTTCACAAAATTGGCACATGATCACCCAGGACAAATGGGTCTTAAATATCCTATCTCAAGGCTACAGGTTCCACTTTCACACCCTGCCAAGGCCAAACGGTATGCCAGACCTGCCACGCAATCAATGGGCAGAGGCACAAAAACAAGTTTCATCCCTCATGGACATGAGAGCCATTCAGCAAGTACCACAGCAAGAGCAGGGACTAGGATTTTACTCAAGGCTATTCTTGATACGCAGAAAGGACAAAGCCTGGAGACCAATACTGGACCTGTGTATCCTAAACACATTCCTGGATATTACAAAATTCAAAATGTTAACTCTGCAGCAGCTTCTGCCCATGCTGGGCAAGAAGGCTTGGCTTGTGACTTTAGACCTAAAAGAGGCATACCTGCATGTCCCAATCAGACAATCATGCAGAAGATACCTCAGATTTATAGCTGGCTCAATGCACTACCAATTCTCTGCACTGCCCTTTGGCGTATCTACTGCGCCCAGGGTCTTCACAAAATGCCTGGCACCAGTAATTGCATTTTGCAGACTGAGGAATACAAATATATCCTTACTTGGGCGACTGCCTTATTCAAGCAGAGAACAAGGACACTCTACTACAGCATCTGGCGTTTGTAAAAAGATTACTAATTTGCCTAGGGTACACAGTAAACGAAAAGAAATCAAAACTCGTACCCTCTCAAGAGGTAATATTCCTGGGTGCAAGCTTAAATACAACTGCCCAGATGGCTTATCTCACGCCAGACAAACAGACAACTGACTACTTATTTCAAAATTTTGGCAACAAAGACCCAGTTATCTGCAAGAAAAATTCTGCAGGCTTTGGGCTTCCTGGCATCCTGCATTCTGCTAATTCCATATGCAAGACTGCATAAGAGGAAACTTCAGTGGTATTTAAAAAGTGTTTGGACTCAACATTGCCAGAGCCTGGAAACAATAATTACCCTCATTCCCTGCCTGCAACAGGAGTTTTGATGGTGGGCAAAAGCCTGTCACCTCAACACGGGACAGCCATTCACCTTTACCCACAGCCAGGCAGACATTAACAGATGCATCAGATTATGCCTGGGGGGCCCATATGGCAGGAAGATGTATTCAGGGCACATGGTCCGCAAGTCAAATGCATCTACATATCAATCAAAAAAAGATGCTAGCTGTTGAGAATGCCCTGACAGCCTTCAAGGACCTACTTCATCAAGGACAACTACTGATAGACGGACAATACTACAGTCATGTGGTACATAAACAAGCAGGGGGGCACACATTCCTACCCCTTCTGCAGACTAGCCATGAACTTGTGGGACACAGCATTGACTTGCCAAGTACATGTGCAAGCACAATTCCTGCCAGGAAGGATAAATACTCTGGCAGACGAACTAAGCAGAAGCTAATGGACCCCCACGAGTGGAAATTGGATCCACAAGTCTTCAGCATGATAACAAAGAACTGGGGATGCCCAGACATAGATATATTTGCCTCCCCTCACAACTGCCAACTACAGAGATTCTGCACAAGGAATTGACACAAGCAAGCATGGAAAGTGGATGCTCTATCTTTCAGCTGGAAAAACCTAACAGTGTATGCCTTTCCTCCTCTGCCTCTCCTCCCCAAGGTACTCCTCAAGGTCAGACAAGAGAAGCCAAAAATGATACTGATTTCCCCAGACTGGCCACACCAGCACTGGTACCCAATCCTAAAAAGCTTGTCTCAATGCCCAGCTTTTCTATTACCTCAAATTCCTCACTTATTGACCCAACAAGACAGATGGTGCACAGCCAACTCAGGACCTTAAACCTGGCAGCATGGCAGATAATGTAGCCATTCAAGACGCACCTTTCTCTAAAGCAGTGATGGATGTTATTTTGGAGACCAGGAGGCCTAGCACCAGAAAATCTTGTGCAGAAAAATGGAAGAGATTCTGTGCTTGGAACCAGGCACAAGGTATTGACACAATTGTTCCAAATATTCCTCAGATTTTGCAATACTTAACTGAGATGCTGGAAAAAGGCCTTTCCTTTTCATCAATTAAAATTCATGCCTCTGCCATTTCAGCTCATTACAGTACCGAACCACATATTTTTCTCCTCCATTACTAAGGCAGTACCTCAGAGGGGCCAAAAACATAAGACCTCCAAGGAGAGCACCAATACCTGCATGGGACCACAACTGTGTCTGGGAAAAACTCACACAGCCTCCGTTTGAGCCAGCCTCTGCAGCGGATATAAAATACTTATCCCGGAAAACAGCTCTGCTCCTAGCAATAACCTCCACTAGACGAGTCTGAGTTACAGGCACTCATGGCTGGGGAACCTTTTATCATTTTCCATCCTGACAAGGTTTCTCTGAGGACAAACCCTACATTTATGTCTAAGATAGTGTCCAGTGTGGCCCTTAACCAAACAATTCATTTGCCTACTTTTTACCCAAACCCACAGAATAAGGGTGAGAGACTTCTGCATTCTTTGGACATTCACAGGCAGCTGCGCTTCTACTTGGACAGAACCAAAGCTTTCAGAAAGACTGAACAATTTCTAGTGGCATATGCTGCAGGATCACAAGGAAAACCTATATCAAAACAGACTATTTCAAAGTGGATAGGCCACTGCATTCGTTTCTGCTATTCACAGCATGGCAAATCAGTGCCTAAGGGCATTAGGCCACATTCAACCAGAGCAGCAGCCACTTCAGCAGCCTTCCTCAGAGGAGTACCAACCGAAGACATCTTAGAGGCTGCAACTTGGAGTTCAGTGCATACTTTTACAAAGCACCATCACTTACCTTTCTACTCTAAATCCAGGGCAGGCTTTGCCACTGCAGTTCTGCAGGGCCTGATAGCCTCTCCTAATCCTATTTAGCACCAGCCTCCCAACCTTAGCTTTGGGATTCAATCCAATTGTAATGACTGCAACAGTGAAACACGAACATAGTGCAGTTGTGTACCTACCATAAATGTTGATGTTCGAGTGTATTCACTGTTGCAGTCCAGGTTAACCTTCCACCATCCCCTTTTTCCTTGCTGGGACTTGTCTGTACTTCATTTTATACAACCTATGTGGTGTATTTGCTTGTAGTTGAAGAAAAAGTTTTTTTCTGTATGCATGCTTATTGGCATAATTTAGCCTACCATTTTAGGGGCATCTGACATCTGAGGCAAGAAAAAATGAAGAAAATGACGTCTGCTGCATCTTTTATACCCCTGGCGCACTGATGTCAGGGAGGAGGCGACAGCAACCAACGCCGGAACTAGACTTTGGAACTCGGGCCGACTGCGGGTAGCCTGCCAGCAGGATAACCCAGTTGTAATGACTGCAACTGTGAATACACGCTAACATCTACATTTATGATAGGTAACACAACTGTACTTTTGTTTGCTTACCTGGAAACAGCTTCTTAGTTGGGATTTACAAAAAATTCCAAAATTTAACAGCAAATGTTAAATCCATGATTAGTGCTTTGTAAAGGTTTAGGGTTTTGTAGGGGGACTTAGGCATGAGTGTCCACAGGTAACACACCAGTATCTTTAGAGCAGTTAGTTATGAAGATTCACGTATACAGGGATATGAATGATGTGGTCAGATGAGACAAAGTTTCATTACTTGCAGGGAATGTAATGTATTCAAGTAATCCAGATTAAGACTTGCTGAGACTGCTAGAGATATTGTATCCTTTCCAGATATTTGCATTTGGCAAATTCACAAGTAAAACTGAGCAAGTAAGCCGCGGTGGTGCAGCGGTAGCGTTGTCACCTCATAGCAAGAGGTTCTTCCATTCGATACTCTGCTTGGAGCGCCTTCTGTGTGGAGTCTGCATGTCCTCCCCCCGCGGTCAAGTGACGTTTGAAAGACATGCGTGAATGGGCGTGCCTTCATTGAAGGTTGGGTGTCGGGGCTGGCACCTCGACACCATAAAAAATCTACTGATGATCATTAGCAGACCGGAGTTCTGCTATGGTGACCCCTAACCCTGAAAAGCCAAAAGAAGAATAAGTAAAACTGAGTAAATTAAGGGCTTTGGAGGGTGTTGACAAGGGATCTGGATAGCAAAGTTCTAGCTGTAAAACCTGTATAGTTCCACTAATATGTATGCCAAGATTTTTTGTACCACCTGTGGAAAAACTATTGGGAGCATTCAGGAGAAGAGAAGTTTATATGGGATGTGAAACATGCAAGAGTCAAATGAGAGAAACTAGTGTTGTCATTGGAACAGGGAGAGCTATTATAAGGCCACACAGGTAAGGATAATATACCTTACACAATTTGAAGGGTATGGTGCAAAGTTAGAACAACATGATGTCCTCCTATTCTCATGTTGCAGTATTCTTACTGTGGGATCCTCTGTCTCAGGCAACCCGAATGTCAGCTTCTTTACAAAAGCTTAAGCCTGGTTGCAGCTGGTGTGTAGGACGTCACATGTAGGGCCATAAGCCAGGGGCCTTTAAATGCGACGTCTGCATGCACAGATCTCAGAACTTTTCTGCCACAGTTGAACATCAGATCGATCACTTTGCTTCTCTCCTCAAGACTCCTAAAGCTAAGTACCCCATTGGGGAATTCTTTCTAGTATTTTGCTTGAGCTTGGTT
Source organism: Protopterus annectens (assembly GCF_019279795.1). Classification (NCBI taxonomy): domain Eukaryota; kingdom Metazoa; phylum Chordata; order Ceratodontiformes; family Protopteridae; genus Protopterus; species Protopterus annectens. Next base: position 364,023,218 of record NC_056726.1, on the reverse strand, counting down.
TGTTTGTTCTTGACGTCCACTAAGAAAGGCAAATGCAGACGTCAAATCCCATATAAAGACTCCCATGACTGTTGCATATTTTGTTTAGGCCTGTAACACAATCATACCTCCTGCACCATCTGCCAGTCTTTTGTCCCCAAAACACTCAGAAGCCATCTGACCACCCTCAGTTTGTATTTGGAGAATCAGAGATTAAAAAAGCTAGTGTTAAGTATGGATCCAGAGTCTGTTGCATAGGTGGAACTACCAAGAACAAAGGGCAAGGTTTCAAGGCCTACCATCTCTGCCCCTCTGTCGGATGGCCTGCCAACCACTGATACAGGGGTTGAGGGCCGTCTGCTAGAGCCATCTACTTTGGTGCCTGCCCTTGAGGAAGCCACTTCCGAAGTACCGGCTGGTATGTCCACGAAGGTTATTCCGACATCTGTCTGAATCTGACTACTTTCTCTGATCCACGATTCTGATCTTTCCTCTTTAGGACAGATCCATGAAACTAGGCCCACCGCTTCTCCTAAAGCAACTCCCTTAAAAAGCAGACAAAAGACAAAACATTGGTCTGCTTCTTCAGAGGGACAACCAGACTGGCAGTCCTTCGCACAGTCCTTGATATAGGCCATCATGGCGTTCAGGCCCTCAGCCTGCTCTGCACCCTCTATACCTGTACATAGCCCAAGACCCGCCTCAGCCATTTCTATACTTCCTTCCATTTCTCAGGAAGAAGCCTTATTCTTTTCCTCTGAGTCAGTCACATACTCATCCCAAATAACCTCCCCCTTGGCATACTACTACTCTGAGGATTCCATAGAGGGAGACTGCCCTGCAGGAGGACATTACATTTGGAGAGACTATAACAAAAACGGAGCATTTTAAATGGGATACTACCTAGATGAAAGAAACTCAAAAAAGGTATTTTGAGCTGCTGCAGATTGAATCATCATCAAGCATCCCTCTGGTGTTTACTGCATACTTAGATGCATTTGCATCAGTCTCAAAAAAAAAAAAAAAAAAACCCCGGCTCCCAACCACCTGTTCCCAAGAGATCTGATCATTTCTACAAGGTCCCTAACTACCACAAATTTCTACTTAAGCCCCCCTTGGCAGACCCCGCAATGATAGATGTAGCCCCAGACAAAGTCTAGACTTATTCCATCCTTTTCACTCTTACCCTCGCCTCGGACAAGGATAGCAAGGTAATGGGAACAGGCTGGTCAAGAAGATGTGCACTTCTTTCACCCTAGCTTTTAGGGCAATTAATTACCAAACTCATATGGTAACATGTGCCCTAGGATTGGTATCCCAAGCTACAATCCTACTGTCCTCCTTGCCCGATTCTTCTAATAAGGCAGAAATAGCATCTAAACTGTCCCTGGTATCACAAGTTGCTAGGCACTCTGTTTGCAGTTATGATGCAGCAGAGGCCTCTGCTAGATCTGCTACGTCTTCATCTGTGCTACACAGATACTCATGGCTTAGGCTTCAGCCACTGCCTGAAGACTCTAAATCCAAAATTGTGGATGCCCCACTAGATCATAATCTTCTGTTTGGGAAGCAGCCTGCAGAACTGTTTAAGAACCTACAGGAGAAGAATAAGCAACTTGAAGATATTAAACAGTTGCTTGTCTCCCCAATACCAAAATATTACAGGAATTGCCCTGCTAAGACTACCTTTGTCAGAAGAGCCACCACCACTGCCACCCCTTCATCTTTCAGACATAGGAAAGGGACAAGGAGGCAATCCTCTTCTCGGACAGCCTCTTCTCAGCCCACCCACAGATAGCCCTTTCAAGACAGAAATAATAACATGACTGCATTAATCACCTCCACCTCTCATCCTGCCCCTCTCACTGTCTGCCCTGCTGGATGAAATAACCTCAGACCGTTGCATTCTGGGAATAATGAAAAAAGTATATTTCCTATCTTGGCAGGAAAAACCCACACCACAGGGCATTCCCTTTCCACCCAAGAACCAATTCCACCTAATTCCTCACATTATCCAGAATCTTCTGGCTCTGGGAACCATAGAAACTATTCCACCAAGCCAAGAAGGAAAGGCTTTCTACTTGAGGCTATTTCTGGTACCAAAAAAGAACTGCCCATGGAGGCCAATCCTGGATTTGTTTTTCTTAAACCTCTTTCTGAAAGTTCCTTCCTTCAGAATGCACTCTCTCCAATACCTGCTTGCATTATTGCCTTCCAGGGCATCCATGACCACTTTGGACTTGGGAGGCTTACCTCCACATTCCAGTGTATACCAACCACAGGAAGTACCTACATTTTGCCTGACCCTGTTTACACTTACATTTTACTGCCTTGCCCTTTCATTTATTCACTGCACCAAGAGTCTTCACCAAGTGCCTAGCTCCAGCCATAGTGTACAGCAGGACCAAAGGCATTCAAATCTACCCCTACCTGGACGACGTTCTCATTCTTGCGGAAGAGGAAGACACCCTCAAAAGTCATCTACGGTTCTCCATGTCTCTGCTACAGGGGTTGGGGTTCACACTCAGCCTCGTCAAATCATTCCTCTCCTGAGGTCAGGACAAAATCTTCATGAGATGAAGGATTCAAACAGACCTTTTGAAGGCCTTCCTCCCTTGGGACAAAGTGACTTCCTGATAACTTCCAGGACCTTCTCCAGCTCAACCACCTTTCTGCCAGACATTTCATGCGCTTACTGGACCTTATTGCAACCGCAATACCTATGTTGCTATGAGCCTGGATGCACATGAGGAAATTACAGTATCATCTAAAGAATGTGTGGTCCCAAGACAGCCACCCTCTAGACTTCCGAATACCCTTCCAACCTTGCCTAAAAACAGAACTGAAGTGGTGGAGTCCTCCTATACAACTAAATTCAGGTTTACCCCTTCAATTCACCACAACATCTCAATGTGGATGCACAAAGATGCCTTAGATCCGGGCTAGGGGGCTACCATGAATGACCTCAAAGTGCAAGCCCTCTGTCAGCGTAAGGGAGATGACAGCAGTTCACTTAGCCGTGAAGGCCTTTCTCTCTCTGTCTAATCTTCACATCAACAAACAAGGGGAGACCAGGTCTTACCTTCTTTGAAGGCTAGCATTGCAAATTTGGGAATTAGCCTCACAGAACAACATATCTCTGCAGGCAGTCTATATCCCATCCCAGGTCAACCACCAAGCGAATGGTTTCAGCAGCTAGTTCTCTCTGCATTACAAGTGGATGTTGCACAGAGAAGTATTCCTAGACATTGTCCACCAGTGGGGCACACTACAAATAGATTTATTTGCTTCCCCCCAAAACAGACAATTGAGAAACTTGTGTACTAAGGATCCCTCCCGTCTCTCTTGGAGAGTGGATGCTTTCACCATCTCATGGAAGGGACTGATTATCTTCATGTTTCACTGTTGCAGTCATCACATTTGGGTTATCTGCTTGCAGTAGCCCTCAGTTGGCCTGATTATCAAAGTTTTGGGTCCTGCGTCTGTTGCGGTCTCATCTTCATGACATCAGCTAGTCAGGGGTATAAAGCATGCAGCCGACGCCATTTTATCAGTCTTTTCTTGCCGTGCGGTGCCCGAAGCAGAAGCAGTTTGCAAGTGCCGTTTGTCCAACTCCTGAAATTTTCGTTTTTGAGTTTCAGAACCGAAGTCTTCAACTAAGCTAAGTACCCCGATGAGAAAACTTTTTCTTGCTCTAAACCGATGTTAGTAAAGGTTAATTGTATTTCTTGTGGAAAGCAAATACCTCATAAAGATTTCCATTCGTACTGCCTTCCTTGGCTAGGCCCAGACCACGACGTACCTCGCTGTCGGTTTTGTGCCCTATTTAATCAATGAACTATTCGTCATCAGTTCATTTACGCTTCTAAATATTTTGGTACTGTGTTCAATTATTCAGAAATTACTTCGGTAAGCCACCCAAATACAGATATTCTGAAAAAACGCAAAGATACAGACAGACCACTTAGGTCCAAAGCTGCCAACGACGCTTCTCCTAAGCTATTCACCAGTTCACAGGTACTCAGTGAGATGCTTTTGCAGTCCCTGTTACCCACTACTTCAGATTTGCAGGCCTCTACTTTAACCCATTCGGAGTCCGGTATGCCGCAAGATGCTTCTACTATGGAACCTGCGGATGTCTCTACCTTGAATGGGTCCGGAGCCGCTGTGCAAGCACTGGCTTCTGAGGGTGTATTCAGACCTACTGACTTGCATATTAAACCGACGCAATCTTATTCTAGGCCTAAAACTCAATCTATGCCTAAATAACAGATGCCCAGACTGCATGGTCAGGCCCCTATGCCTAAAAAAACAGTTATAAGAATGGCTGAGGACCTTATTACTCTAATCAGGGGAAGCCACCCTTCCCCCCTCTGTGACCTAGGACTGATTTTCCTTCTGATTCTTCTGATCAAGATTGTGAAATTTCTGTTTTCTCTGATGACCAGGATTTGACCTTATCTCCCTATGAGGATTCTGATGCAGAGAACCCCCTCTGGAGGGGGGAAGCAGAGGGAATGATTTCTCCTTTGGTGAAACCTTGCATACTCTTGGGGAGCATTTCCGCTGGGAAAGCCAGGAGCACTCTGACTCCAAAAAGAGGCTTAGGGAATTCTTACTTCTGCCTCAACACAGGCCTTTAGCTATCCCTCCTGTACTGGACATTGTAAATGATGCCTTCTCAGAATTTTGCCTATCCCCTGACTCTCTGCCTCCTGCTCACAGAAAACCTGATAGGTATTACAGGGTACCTGACTCTCACGAGTTCCTCTTTAAAAATCCTACTGCGGATCCTGAGACCATTTCACAGGGACCCAAGGGCATTAAGACTACTACTGCCAAAAATTTTACCCCCTCTGATAGATATTCCAGGGCACTGGATAGATGGGGAAAGAAGGTATGCACTTCTGCTACTTTAGCCATTAGGGCTTTAAACTGCCAGTTTCATATGTTAAAATATCAGCAGCATATTATTGGATTGCTTAAACAGAAAATGATGATGATTCCTGACTGCTGAAAATAAAGCATTACATTCTGCTGAACAAGTTGGAAAACCTACTTTGCAATGTGGTTTTGATTCATTAGAGGCATCTTGCAGGGCTGCTGTCACCGGGTCTGTACTTAGAAAAGCATGCTTGGCTTAAGGAGCAATCTCTGCTAGATCATGTTAAAGCTAAATTGCTGGATGCTCCCTTAAACCAAGACCACCTGTTTGGCAACAAAGCAGAAGTAGTACTTAAAAAGATGGAGGAAAAAGCTAAATCGATGCAAACCGTTAAAAGATTTCCTGCAAGTACAACCTCCCAGATTTAGTAGGCACTGGCCCTCTAAGAATTGGTCCTTTCCTGCCTCTTCCAGGCCTTCAGTTCAAACCCAGAACCAGCAGAGCACCCAAGCTTCAGTCCCAAGGTACTCACAGGGCTAAACAGTGGGGGGCTCCCACTTCCAAAGCAGGGAGTAGTAAGACTCCCTCCATGGTAAACTGTCTCAATAACTTTAAACCTTCCTAGTCCTGCTCAACTGACTGTTCCTTTAGGGGGAAAGATTGCCCTCCTTGCAAAAAATTGGGAACTCATTACCCAGAACAAATGGGTTTTAAATATAGTTTCCCAAGGATAGAGATTCCACTTTCACTCCTTACCAACCCCAAACGGCTGGCCAGACCTACCCCCAAATCAGTGGGCAGAGGCTCAAAAGCAAGTTCTCTCTCTCTTAAGCACCAGAGCTATTCAGTCTGTTCCAGAAGAGGAATGGGGACAAGGTTTCTACTCAAGACTTTCTGGTGCCCAGAAAAGGCAATTCCTAGCATCCTATTATGGATCTGTCTGTCCTAAACACATTTTTGGTAATCCCAAGATTCAAGATGCTAACTCTTAATCAGCTGCTTCTCAGGCAAAGATGCCTGGTTGGCAACACTGGATTTAAAGGAAGCCTACCTGCACATCCCAATAAGGGAATCTTGCAGAAGGTACCTATGCTCCCGAGCAGGCTACATGCAGTACCAGTTCTCTGCACTGCCCTTTGGCTCATCTACTGCACCCAGGATATTCAGCAAATGCCTAGCTCCAGTCATTGCATTTTGCAGGCAAAGAAATATTCAAATATTACCCATACCTGGACGATTGTCTAATTCAGGCAGAAAGCCAGGACATACTATTAAATCTGGCTTTTGTAAAGAAATTGCTAACTTCTGTGGGGTATACCATAAACAAAAAGAAATCATATCTTGTACCCTGCCAACAAATGGTATTCCTGGGAGCAAGCTTGAATACAACTTCCCAGATGGCCTACCTCACGCCAGAGAAAAAAGTTAATTTGACAGCCTACTTCAAACTACTGGCCACAAAGACCCAGCTATCTGCAAGGAAAGTTCTGCAAACCCTGGGGTTCATGGCCGCCTGCATTCTACTAATTCCATATACAAGACTGCATATGAGGAAACTACAATGGTATCTAAAAGCCTATGGTGTCAACATTCTCAGGATCTAGAATCAATGATTCCTATCATACCTTGTCTACAGATAGTTCCTTTGGTGGGCAGAGGCCTGCCACCAGAAACAAGGGACTGCCATTCACTCTAAACCCTGCTGCCCAAACCCTAACAACAGACATCATACTATGTATGGGGGCTCACTTGGCAGGGCAGTGCATTCAAGGCAAATGGAACCCAAGTCAAATGCACCTGCATATCAATCAAAAAGAAATGTTAGCTGTACAGTATGCTTTGACAGCCTTCAAGGACCACATTCTTCCAGGACAATTATTGGTAAAGACGGACAACACCACTGTTATGTGATACATGAACAAGCAGGGGGGAACCCACTCATAACCTCTCTGCATGCTAGCTGTGGCTCTGTGGAACACAGCCTTGAGCTACCAAGTGCACCTACAGGCTCAATTCCTGCCAGGAAAGCTAAATACACTGGCAGATGACCTAAGCAGAAATCTCATGGACCCACACAAGTGGAAACTGGAACCAAAGATGTTCAACATGTTGAGAAACAAATGGGGGAGCCCAGAGATAGACCTGTTTGCCTCCCCCAGAACTACTAATTGGACAAATTCTGCACAAGGGCTCCCCACAAGCAAGCTGGGAAAGTGGACGCCCTGTCCTTCACCTGGAAAAACCTATCAGTTTATGCCTTTCCACCTCTGCCTCTCCTCTCCAGATCAAAAAGGACAAACCAAGGACAATACTGATTGCACCAGACTGGCCATGCCAACACTGGTACCCCCTCTTGCGCAGTGTCACTGCTGGCACCATGGCACCTGCCTCAGACCCCTGCTCTGCTGTCTCAGCAGGAGGGCCAGATTCTGCACCCCCAGCTTCAAACCCTGAGCTTGCCAGCCTGGCTAATTATCTGATCTCACCATTCCCACCCCTCAGTAAGCAAGTGATGTATGTCATTCTGGAGGCAAGGAGGCCTAGTACTAGAAAATCCTATGCTGAAAAATGGAAATGATTCTGTTCTAGGAGCCAAGCTCATGGGATGGGCACAGCAGCACCCAATTTACCTGATTCTCCAATACTTAACTGAGATGCTTCACAAGGGCCTTTCCTTTTCCTCCAAAATTCATGCCTCAGCCATTTCAGCTCCTTGCAATACAGAACCACCCCTCTTTGTCATCCACTGCTGAGGCAATTCTTTAGAGGGGCCAAAACCTTAAGACCACCCCAGGAGAGCCCCTACTCCAGCCCTGGGACCTTAACTTTGTATTGGAAAAGCTCACTCTACCTCCCTTTGAGCTAGCTGCAAGTGCAGACTTGAAATTCCTTTCTTGGAAAACAGCCTTCCTTCTAGCTGTCACTTCAAGAAGGGTGTCTGAATTACAGGCCCTCATGGCTGTGGAGCCTTTTATCATCTTTCATGCGGGCAGGATGTCCCTCTGGACCAGTCCCTCCATGCCCGACATGGTATCCAGTGTGGCCCTTAATCAGTCCATCCATTTGCCAACCTTCTTTTCTCATCCACAGAGCAAAGGGGAACGAATACTGCACTCCTTGCACGGGCACAGACAATTTAGATTTTACTTGTACAGGACTAAACCTCTCAGAAAATCTGAACAGCTGCTGGTTGCATTTGCTGCAGGGGCAGAGGGGAAAGCTATTTCAAAGCAAACCGTTTCTAAGTGGATTGGCCATTGCATTCATTGCTGCTATAAGCACCATGGAAAACCTACCCTACAGGGGATAAGAGCACATTCATCCAGGGTTGCATCTACCTCTACAGCCTTTCTCAGAGGTTTCCCTACCAGGGACAGCCTAGAAGCTGCTACCTGGAGTTCTGTACATACCTTCACCAAGCATTACCACTTGCCAATTTTTTCTAAATCCAGAGCTGTCTTTGCCACTGCAGTTGTGCAGGGCCATATAGCTGATCCTAATGCTATCTAAATTACCTCCTCCCATTCTTTGCTTTTGGGAATCTACCCAAATGTGATGACTGCAACAGTGAAACATAATACAGTTGTGTACACTTACCATAAATGTAGATGTTCGAGTGTATTCACTGTTGCAGTCCTGGTTACCCTCCCTCCAGCCCCCCTGACTTCTATTGTCTATATCTCTATTCTTGTTTACTATGCTTAAAGCTTTCTAATATATTTGCTTTTTGTTGGAGGTGTAACCTTGTATACAACTGCCTCCCATTATGGGGGCACCTGACATCTGGGGCAAGAAAAATTGATAAAATGACGTCTGCTGCATGCTTTATACCCCCGACAAGCTGACGTCATGGAAGATGGCAACCGATGCAGGACTCAAGACTTTGATAATCAGACCAACTGAGGGCTACTGCAAGCAGATAACCCAAATGTTATGACTGCAACAGTGAATACATTCTAATATCTACATTTATGGTAAGTTTACACAACTGTACATTTCTCTATGCCTTCCCTCCCTTTCCTCTCATTCAGCAAGTCCTCTTGAAAATCAGGAGGGTCATGCCAAACATTTTGATGGTAACTCCCTATTGGCCAAGGCAGCATTGGTTCCTCCTCTTCAATCCCTCGCCAGGGGCAATCACCAAAAGTTGCCTCACAAGGTGGACCTGCTCACACAACAGAAGGGAACTCTCATCCATCCACACTTGGAGATGCTGTGCTTAACCCTCTGAGTGATAAACTTTTAGTCCCCTTCCGACACTGCTACACAGAGGACGTGCTGTCTATCCTGCAGGAGGTCAGGAAACCCAACACAAGGAGATCCTACATTTTCAAATGGGAAAGGTTCTCCAAATGGTGTCTCTGAAGACAATAAGGATCTCTTTCAAGCTGATGTTCTAGTCTTAACCTGTGTGTGAGCTCATAAAGGCAGACCTTTCGTACTCTTCATTGAAAGTTCACTTATCTGCCATCTCTGCATGCTTACCCTTGGACTGTCCTCTGCTTTCCAGGTTGGATCTTAAATTATTTTTGAAAGGGGGTCCTGCACATAAGACCACCAAGGAAGCATATCCCACCGCCTTGGGACCTAAATTGTCCTGGAAAGACTTACACTGGCCCCCTTTGAGCCACCCAACTCTGCATTCCTGCAGATGTGTACATGGAAAAAGTCCTGTTGGTAGCCCTCACCTCAGCCAGAAGGGTCTCAGAATTACAGGTGCTCACAGCAGGGTGACCCTGCGCACGAACCCCTCCTTCATGCCCAAAGTGGTCAACGAGCTATCGCTAAATCAGTCCATTCACTTAACCACCTTCTTTCCATCTCCTACAAATGACAGTGAGAGAATACTGCATTCCCTTGATGTCCACAGGCAGTTAAGGTTTTACTTGCACAAAGTTAAGACCATTAGGAAATCTAATCAGCTTGTGTCTTTCCATCTCGGGGCTCTAGGCAAGGCAGTATCCAAACAATTTCCTGCTGGATTAGGAAGACTATCTGCGTCTGCTATTCCTACCACATAAAGGACTTGCATCAGGGAGTCAAGGCGCACACTGCTAGAGCAGTAGCCTCTTCTAGGGCTTAGACACAACTTCCACCCTTGAGGCAGCCACCTGGTCCACTATACATACCTTTACCAAGCATTACAAACTGGACCACATCTCCAAAGCCAGAGCAGGTTTTGCAAGGGCAGTCCTGCAAGGATTTCTGGAATCTGCTACCTCTACCTCCACCCTTCCTTCCTAGGCTGTGGTACTCTTCTACAGTAAGAATACTGCAATATGAGAATGGAAGGACCTAGAATAGTTGTGTAAAATCTTACCATAACCATAGATGTCCTCCTCTTCCATGGTATAGTTTTCCTTCCCTCCCACCAAACCCCCTGCATTAATTTCAACCCGTCTATGGGGCATCATAGGACCACCACCTAGACTATGGTCAGACTGGGCAGTCAGTTGCATTTCATCGGTCTGGAGGACATAATTTGGCACTACCCAGACTACTGTCCGACTGGGCAGTCAGTTCTGAGGTCTTTGCGTGCAGACGTCACATTTAAGGCCCCCTGTGTGTGACGTCCCACGTACCAGCAGCAACCAGGCTTAAGCTTTTGTATAGGATCCGACGTTCGGGTCACCTGAGGCGGAGGATCCACAGTAAGAATACTGCAACATGGAAGAGAAGGGCATCTATGGTTATGGTAATATTTTGCACAACTATTCTTTATTGCAAGGTACATCTTCAGGGGATATAGATACTGACATTATGAACCTAGTCTAAAAAAGACTAAGGTCCCCATTGAATTGTATTTTTTGAATAGCAAAAATGTCTGTAAAAGATGTGTAAAGCTATGAAAAAGGCATCACTATGTAACAAAGTGGTAATATATTGGAAAAAATAGAGGAAAAGAGCTTTGGATTTTTTGAAGAAATAGAATGGAGAGAGCATAGGAAATTTAGATTAAGCAAATGAATGATTTATCCTTCAACAAGGAGATTTCTTTCCTTATTCAAGGCTTAATGGCCAAGTTAAAGTAAGACAGGCGGAGAAACTGATGTATATCAAAGTTGGCAAATTTTTTGATGGAGCCTAGGACAGAAGTAGCAGGGGAAAAAGTTGATCCTACAAGTTACTACACAAGTTTAAGAACTGGTCAGAAGAAATGAGAGCAGACTGAGAGAAAATAAATAAGAAAGTAACTTGGGACCAGTGAAAAATGTAGCAAGGTGTCAATGTTTGCAGCAACATCTAAGAGATTGAGTAATTCCCTGGTAATATCAATTCTGCACATATTTTTTTTATATCTCAGGAAGGCTACAGATTCTCCCTTAATTAAACGAGAGCTGTTTGAGATGCATTCCTTGTTACCTTTTATTTTCCACACATTTTCTGGTTCTGCCCAGAAATGAATTATTTCAAACAAGCATTTCAGGACACGTTAAAGTTAGATATTTAACAAGCAAATTGGATTGCAAAGTTATGTTGCACTTGGGTTGGAGGAGGGAGACCGAAGAATCTAGATATAATAAAGCGTTTACAACACAGTAACAAGGAAGTGGGAAAACAAAAACAGAACACACAGTTGAGGATGTAGTAATTGTATCTGGGTCGAGGGAAATGAAGCAAAAGCTTTAACAAAAGTGAGAGTAACCTCTACCTAAATAGGACTTGTATTGGCAGTGTAAAAAGGAGAGTTACAGAGTCTGAGGCGAGGGAAAACTGAGACTGTGCTTGGTTGGTAGGCAAGATATAAAATTTATCTAGTTAATTCAAAGGGATGGAGTTGAGAAGAGATGATCGAGAAGACGGACAAGCAAGAACTGTCCAATAAAAGCAATTCTCAAAATTGTACTTAACAAGGAAAGTAAAACTTGTGTAGGTACTGTTATGTTAGAAAAATGTTATGTTTGTTTTCATTCTTTTAAATAGTTTGCAGAAGGTGGTTTACCATTGGAAAGAGTGTACATCTAGTACCAGTTCACCATGTCATCTGCCAGCACTTCTGACATTCCTTAGAAGTAGTAGATGTGTTTGGGAATACACCCAAAGGAATATAGGCCAGACGGCTGTCAACATTATGTGAAAGCGTGAATAGAAACCTCTAGGCTTTAAAAGCACCAATGTCATATAGCCAGCATCTGTTTTTCTTAAGGCCTACATCATGACCCCTGGGGAGGCTGCCTTGCAGTCAGCTTCTAGCACTTCCTCACCGTATTCTGCATGCTGTCATCTGTTCCGAGGCCTCCCTGAAGCCTCTTGATATGATACCCACATTGTCAATGCAGTGAGTTCAGTACACTGGTACTCTGTTTGCAGAAGGAGGTTGAAGGAGAGTTTATCAGAGTCGTGGGTATTCACTGGGTATCTAAGGCCTCCAGAGTTAGCCACACTACCAAGCATAGGCCAAAGAACCTGAAGCCTAAACGGATACAAGTTAACTTGTCCTCAGCCTGGGTTGAGAAGGTCTCTGACCTCTTCCCTGCCCAGGCTCTCACTCATGACCACTTCATAAAAAATACATGAAATACTAAGCCGATTTGAAATCCAGACGGCCAAATTCTGAAGACGTGTCGACAGCCGAATTCTGAAGACGTGTCAGAGGTCCCTTATGCTAGAAGGGAGGGATTTTCCTCTCCAGAGGGATTCTGACACTGCTGACTCAGGGGTGGAAGAATTGTCTTGTTAGCCAAATGTCACCCCTGTCATAACCACAGTCCGATGCTGAGTATTTATATACCAAGTGAAGTGAATTTGTCTTAAACCTTTGCTTGATTTATTATGCTGATTGAAACCGAATGTAAAAGGAATGCTACTTAGATCAGAAAGTGTCTGTATCCCCAGTACTTTTGTAAAGCAAAGTTTTGTCTTGTATGTTTTCTTCGGTTCTCTGAGCTTTTTGAAGAGGTCACATTTGCTTCCCTGCATTTGTCATAACAGTTTTAGCTGTTATTTCTCCGTTGTATGTTCTGGTTTGAGATTTAAGGGAGAAAATTGGGATGCATCCATGGTGGTGGTTTAAGTGCCTTTGTGGCAGTCTTTGTTTAAATTTCTTCAGTTTGTGGTCTCCTACAGACGCGCACAGCTGGGTGTTTTGTTTGGACTTAAAGGAATCATGCTCACAGTTCCTTTCCTTGAATTGCATGTTTGTAGTGGGCATGATGAAATTAGTGTAGGTAACATCTGTCCTTTTTTTTTCCTGTGCGTGTTTAACCTTTGTTGTTTCCAAGCTAATGGTGCCCCATCTTCCTGACCGTGGTGATTTTTAAATCTAAAGTTTATGTTAGATTAAGATATTGCATGGTTGACTTGTAGCACAGACCATTCCATTTTGTCTGTACATGGCCTGCTACTGATATACAAGCTTAATGTTCTTTGCAGCTAGCACACACACATGGGTAGGGAGCACTTTTTCTGGTGTAGGAACAAGCCTGTAGGACTTGAGAAAAGAGAGGAACTGTAAATTGGTACTTCTGACAGCAGTGCATTGATGGTTTTTCATTGAATACTAGTAGTACAAAATGTCATTCTGCACTCATCACTGACAAATGTACAAGTTCCTAAATTTAAATGTTTGCATAGTGTGTTAGTTCTGATTATGGATGGTCTTAGTGTATTTCCTGGTATGAAACGGGTGCGGCATCCAACTTAACTCATTAAACCAAAAAGTGCCTTGTAATTTTAGCCGTTTTGAGGGGTTGGGATGATTGCATTCTTGACAGCATGAAACATTTTACAGGGATGCTTTGTTACTGCCCACTCCTCATTTATGGAGTTTAACTCTTCTTTTAGGATAAGTCCTTGTGCATGGTTGATTTGCAAGACTGTCCCAAGAATACTGTAATTTTTCTACATTTTTGAAACTGTAGTGTTAATCCTTTTTATGTTGCCGTAAATTCAGAGCAGATCACATCTTTAAATTGATGTTTAATGATCAGGTTGGCTAAGAGTATTCTAACAGCTATTGCAGCCATCTACAAATTAAATGAGTCTGGCCATTTATAATACTCTCTAACATCTGCAAGATGTATCCTGTTGCCACTAAAGATTAACATGTTTGAGTCTCTGAACCTCCTTTTTCTAGGGCTTGAACAGCTAGATATACGAGGCACTTTATCTCCTCCTTTAGAGGTTGTAGATTGATATTCCTTTGCTGTTTCATGCCCTTTCAGTCCAAGGATAAAAAGAACTTTTTTCATCTTTGAGTTTTTAATGGGAGACTTGAGATACCCTAATTCATGGTAGGCATTTAAATGAGTAGCCAGATCTTGTCAGAATGAGAGAAAATGAGAATGTTACCAATCTCGTACCTTGGAGTTTTTCCAAGTCAAACTTTAGAATTCTGACTGACTTGCGTACAAGTAGCTGTAATTGTATGCAAATTAAAAAAAATGAACAGCGGTGTAATTCCTACTTTAGCTGCATGTTAATTTCAGTTATTAGGTGTAGCTGTATTCTGACCCTTAAGTAGTTACATTTCAGGTTACACGCCCCCATTTGGTCATTTTGGGCATCCTTTTGCTTCCAAACTGTTCTGTATTGTTATGGTAAGATGAAGTGATGCAGACTCATTTTTGTGGGTTTCTTCTCACAATGTTTGTAGTGTTTGCATCATTCACTAGACAGCTGTAGCAATAGTTTGAAGGTTACTGTAATGTAAACCTTGGATTTAAGCCTTCTATAGTCCATCCATATATGCTATGGGGTTCTAAATAAGTTGTACTTGGATCTTATGTTGTAATTAGGAAATGTACAAAACTGTCTACGTTTTTAGATATGCAGTGTCAAAAATAGTGCATTCTTCTTGGCCACTTTTTAGATTGGTTCTGCTAGTTACTATGTCAGTTGTCTTGATGAAGTTAGTCTCACAGTAGAGGAATGTGAAAAGATAAGTTTATACTGGGGGTGGGGAAGATTAAATTGTATGTGACAAAATTCAGTACTTTTTAGAAAGCTGTACTGCAGTTTATTGGTTCTAAGAACTTAAAACTGTGTAAACGTAAAGTAGCTTACATGTAAGAGGTAAGCAGGCGTCTGTATGTAGATAGTCTTAGTTGGAGCCCAGGTGTGTTTTTGAGTACTAGGTGGTGACATTGTTGAAAAGTTGTCTATAAAAGAGCCTTCCTGAAACTGGAGCCAGCAACACAATACCAACAGAGTACATAGTGTTTGGCAAATGGGAAAAAACAGTGGTATGCAGACTGCCTTAAAGTAGAAAAGGGTCTTCTGGGATTTTAATCTCCTCCCCAACCATTCTTTACTGGATTGGGGCCTCTTACGAGCACTTGGTATTTACTTGATACAACTATCTAGGCAAACAGAATGAGTTTTGAAAATTTCAGACACCTTGATTGAGAATAATTTGGCACCATCTCTGCGGAAGTAAATAAATTTTGGTCATGAGAATGCAGTGTTTGACTGGTTTCATTTTCATACATTTAATCTGCTGCACTGTTTAAAATGTGGAAGTATTGACTCAGCATGAGATGCACTGAAAGACGTCAGTTTGCTAATGTGCCAAGAAAAAGATGATTAGATTGAAGTCAGTAATTTAAAAAATGCAAGCTGAAGTGTTATTGGATGCTTTTGGGGAGGGGGGAACTGCTCAGGAGTCCCTATTGATGCTTCCATTTCACCTGTTTGTGGTTGTGGCATGTGCATGCTATTTTGTGTATTAACATGTTTTGTTTTCTATATATTTTTTCTGTGTGAATTCCTGCAGTGTGGTTTACCAAGACGGATTTTATGGTGCCGAGCTCTATGTAAGTATAAATCCAGATACCCCTTTTTATAATGTGCAACTTTTAAAAAGCCAGCCTTTTAAGTTTACTGCATGTTACTGTCACAGAAGCTACAAAAAATGTTTTTTGGGGGGAGGGTCTGAGGGGGAGGAGTTTATTTAGGGTTTTGTTTGTTTATTGCACTTTGTCAGTACCTTGAATGAAAACACAATCATCTTGTACAAAAATTCTTTCTTCCCTGAGGTAGCAATGCACACATTTTTAATTGTTTTTTAGAAACGTGATGCAAGTTGAACCTGACTAAATTAATTATTTAATTAATTGGCTAATTGAGATTTCTAACACAAAAAGTGGAGCTGTATTTTAGCGTACCAGTTTCATTTGTAGCAATACTAAGTGACCTTCCTTTTACTTTGTGTTAACTGTTAAGTGGATGTGAGATATTTAATTTGGCAGCAATAGTAGACCTGTTTGTTGTCTTTAATCCTGGGTGCATAATGGGTAATTCTTTTCCTGACCTACCAGTCCTCAGAAGCAGTGTAGCCACAAACTTGTAATATCTAAAATTGTTTTACATTGACAAAGACTTTTTGACATTTAAAAAAATCTTTAGCATATGTTTCAAATTGTAATTCCTTACTGTCCCCATTGTAGCCTCTTGTTTTATATACAGATTCAGAATGATGCATCTCCTCTTGTTTAATATACAGATTCAGAATGATGCATCTGTCTTGTTACTCGTCTCTTTAGTTTTCATTTGTTTGCGAGTGTACTTCCGTACTGCTTTCAGTACTTTGAGAGATTACCCTTAAACATGGAATGATTATTTTAAAAGTTTGCTATGTCTTGGGGAAAAATAGTTTTCATCTTTGATTTGTTTTCCATTGTGTGAGATGACTAACACAACTGTTACTATCTAAAGGGTTCTTTCATTAATTCTCTTTTACCCATTGGTTTCTTTTCCCCATCTCTAGCAGAATACTGGAAGTAGTATATGTATGATGTACGAGTCCGTTTTCAGCTTGCAAAAGGATTCAGATTCTACAACTCAGAATACAACCAGTAGTCCCTTATTTTGTTTCTAATGGTAGTAAGCATTTAGGTAGGCAGAAGGAAATGCATGTGATGGATGCATATAGCATCTGCTTAGTACAGCCAAATACAGTAGCTAGCAGCACAGGAGAAGGGAAGGCAGACTGCAGTATCTGTAATGAAGACACAGTTAAGGTCCATACCCTAAGTAGTCTCAACTGTCTAATCAGTTACTCTCTGTTGTAGGGGGAGCCTTGTGAGGAAAGGCAGTTATAGGGAACCTTGCTTTAGTTGACCACAAGCAGGAAGCAAGAAAGCCCAAAAGCTCTGGTTATCTAAATCACCTTTCAAGTTGCCAAATTTTCTGACCCATACTGGCTTATTTGCAAGTGTTGAATTGATGGACAGTTATAGTTTAGAGTAATGCTAGTTTGCAGCTGCCAGCTACTGCATTCAATGGAAACTCGAAACATCATTGAACCTGTTGGTTCTCTTTCTTCTGTAAAATGGTATTGTATGTGATCGGTTGGATTGATGCAGTTCACTAAGGCGCAGATTGTTGCAAATACCTAAGCAAGTTTTATTGCTCCAACTCCTTTTGCTTACTAAACCAAATATTTAAAAAGGCAGCCTGTCTGCACTGGATTGGCTAGTGATCACTTGCCATGAACATAATTATTACACCATCTGTGTGGATTGTGAGAATGTCTCACTGCTAGCCCGAACGCAGGCTTTGCATCAAGTCAGATTGATCATTTTTTGGTCATACTGTTGCTTCATTAGATCATGTTTGTGTGTGGGTTTTTTCCCCCCATACAATTATTTTGTTAGGGAACCTTTTTTGCTTATGCTGATTTTGTTCAGATTTGTTAGATATTTGCTAAGAGGGGTACTTGTGAGTGTGGCAGGCAGATTCCATACAATACTTCTGTGTAGGCCCAGAACACAATCACTAATCCTGCTCCCATTTGTCAGTCATTTGATCTGATGATGTCAGTTTTCATCTGTTCTTGACCTGTGGGTTATGGTTCCAATCTTCGGAACTGATCCGGCCGTTATATAGCTAGCGTCAGTCAAAGATTTCTTGAGCTGCAAGTCTTACCCACAGTGCCCCTTTCCACATTACCTCAGATCTCGTTTGCCACTCTTACAAGACCCATCAGCCATCTCTCTTGTAGCAAAGTATAATTTTATTGTTATCCCTCTATTCAACTCCTAATCCTTTGTCTTTTTATGTTAGTCTACCCGTGGAAAGTGTGTGGTAATTTTCCTTTACCGTTGGGAAATTCTCCCCTACCATTGTTGATAGCCTTTCACGTTTTTCTCTCTCTCTCTCTCTCTCTCTACCATTGGTTGTCTACCATTCTTGGCAGATTTTTCCCTTCTTTCAGTTTGGGTGATTGAGTACCGGTTTCAAACTTTCCTCTCTCTCTCTGCCTTTCCTATTTGCCGAGGAGTATGGCAGAAAAAATGAAAAGCTGCACTATGGGGGTTTAAGCAGTGTGTAGAGTGCGGCAGGAAAATGCCAGACTCAGACAATCATGAATCTTGTGTTTACTGTTTGGGGTGTTCCCCATGTGAGTGACTGTTCCATCTGCCAGGGTTTCAGAAACAGGACTCTGGCAGAGAGGAAGAACAAATTGATTTTCAAAGGGTTTCTTAAAGCCCCTGCGAAGAAGCCTTGCCCAAGGCCGACCAGTCACCTCCAGCCTCTGGATCAAAATCGTCTGGTTTGGTGCCAGTGTCTCTTGGCACCGATTGTCAAGAAGCATAAAGAGCGTTCATCTTCAGACCCAAAAGCTAAGGCTCCTAGGCTGTTGGAGCAGTCTAAATCTTCGGCACCAAAAGCTTTACTGATGCCTTCCACACTGACAAGTTCCTCTAGCTTGGGTCCGACCTTCATCACAACTCAGACATCTGTGCTGTCACTCCTATTTCTGTGCCTGTTTCCCTGGTACAGCAGACTGTGCCGAAATTACTGCTGTCTACAGAACCCAGGTATACCTATTCCCCATCTGTGGATGTATTCCATAGCCAGCTCTCTAGTCCTTTCCTGGACAGATCTGTCACCTTCTGGGTTATCCACGTGCTCTACCAGAAATCTTTCTGAGGTCGCTGCTGTTAGGTTGGTGAATCGGATCTTGACAGCCCAGGGTCTCCTGTCCTCTTCTGAAGCCCCTCTCCCTTCTGGTGCAGAGGGTTTTTCTCTGTCCACCCCTAGTTATTTTTCTCCTCTAACCTCGATGCAGGCCTTAAAGCTCTCGAGTATGACATCGCAGCTACCGATGACTTTAGTGCCAGGTCTAGCTCTGGCTCCCTCTGTGTCTTTTGCATAGTCGAGTCCCCAAGACCGTGTCTTTGCCGTCAGGCTCGGGAGATTCGTGCTAGCTCAGTTTTTCTGTGGGGCTGACCGTGTTTCAGATGCTTCGGCTGGGGATCTGTCCTCTGTTGTAGTCTGTCAGGTGAGGCTCTTTGAGCAGGGTGTGTCCCCGGTTCTGAGTTTGTCAGTCTCTGTTCCGGGCTCCCATCCCTCCTCTGGGGTTTCTGCTTTTCAGGCTATGGAAAGAGCCTTAGCCACTGCATCATCTCAGGTGGCTTCTGGAGTATTGGAGTCTTCCCTGGGACCCCAGGTTTTTCACTTCAGCCACCAACCTCTACCTCCGGACAGCATGCACCCTGATCACAAGACTTGCCTTCTAAAGGCATGCCCTCTTCAGAGTCCTCCTCAGATATTCCCACTGTGGAACCCCCTCGAAGGAGAATTGTGTAGGAGGAAAAAAAACTCCGATTCCCCTGAAGAATCCGTCTCAGAGGACACCATTTTTGATGGCTGGGAATGTTCATCACGGTCACCCCCTGAAGATGTCTCCTTTGGAGACATTCTGGAGATCCTGAAACAGAATAGTTGTTAGAAGTCCAAAGACCCATCTTCAGAGGAATCTGTGTACTTGCAGGCCTTTGATGCGCCCCCATCCACCTCCTGGGTGACCCTGCCCGCTGACTAAGTTAATTGCTCAGTGGGCTTGGCTCTTGCTTCTGTTGAACCAGTACCTCGGAGACCTGACTAAATCCTTACTGCTCCAGCAGACCAACGAAATTGGGCTAAGGGCTTAGTAACAGATGCCATGGTGGTAGCGGCTTGCACTAAAAAGAACTAGCTGAGGAAAGTTCTACTGTCCATCCCTTGAGCTGGGAGTCCAGGAAAAGGGTCATTGCCTTATCAACCTTTTCCATCAGGTCCTTAACTTTTTGGCACACTTCACTAGGCTCCAGAGGGATCTGGTCAGGAAGTTGTCTGATACCTTGGCAGGACCTGTCGCCGAGGAGGTCCAGGAAAAAAGTGGTCATCCAGCTAGCTACCTTGAAGTCTATCTCAAACTCATCCATGAGGCTCAATGTGCATGCAGCCAAAGGGGCAACCCCATCAGCAACTTCAGGTGTTGCTATTCGAAGACGCGCTTGGATGCGCCTGTGCAAGTTTGCAGAACCATTCAAGTTTTCCTTCATCAGTGTTCCCATTGATGGATCCTCTTTGTTTCGTCTCAGTGAGGGAAACTCTTTCCAGGTTTGAAAGGATGGAAAGACTTTGCCTGGTGTGGGCGTACATTTTTCCACTCCCAATGATCCTATTCCAGGTATCAAAGGAGTGGTAAGATGTGGTTCAAGAAGTCCCTAAAGCCTTTCCAGGACACACGTCTCAGACTCCCCTCGGGGCCGAGGGGAAGAATTATAGTGGAAGTACGCAGGCCATCCCAAATGCAGGAGTGGTCCGCAGAATCAGGGCTCCAGACGTTCATTCTATGGTCAAGCCTGCTAGCACTCCTGAAAGGGGGCCTGATTGCTTACCTCTGGAAGCAGTCAGGGGAAGATTTTCCTTGCACCCAAACGTCTGGCGACACATTGCCACCGATGCCTGGATCCAAGAATTCCCACCATACCAACTAGGGTTCATAGGTTGGTACTAGGCTATCAGTCCTAGGGCCTATGCAAGCCTAGCCATAACAATTCCCTGGCTATTTCTTCCCACAATATTTACTTCCCTGTCTAGCTGGGCGATTGACGTGATCCCCGGGGTGGATTTCCTATCTCCCATCCAGTCATCAAGGTCCTTTTTGAAGAGGGCCAAAGAGGCACTCTGCTTGACATGTATGGGCAGTCTATTCCAGTGTCTGGGAAGTCTCTGGGTCAGGAACGTATCCCTCCAGCATGTTTTGTTCATTGTGATGACAAGGTTTAGATTCCTGGAGCATGTGGCTCTGAGGGATTGGGATTTCTTTGTGTAGTATGTCCAACAGCTCTGGGTTTGACATGGCCTTGTATGTTAAGCAAAGTTTTAAGTTTTGGGTTTCTGGCTTGTGTTTTACAAAGTCGTCTTCTGTCTGATTGCAAACTTGATCTGAGATAATGTGGAGAAGGGGCCTTGTGGGTAGGCTTGCAGCTCCAGAGATTTTTGTCTGACGCAAGCTATATAATGGCCAGCTCAGTTCCGAGGATTCGGAACTTTAACCCACAGGTCAAAGCTAGATGAAGATTGACAACACAGGTTAAACATTATGATAAGACATAACTTTTTTTTCCCAAAACCCTTGGGTCAAGGCTTTCCTCTCAACACCTTTGTAGAGACTCAATATTTTTAATGCTTGGCTCAGTCCAAGATGGCAGAATCCACATCCCTGGACATCCTTCTGCCTAAGAAGAAGTTGAATAGGCCCAGAAGAGATGCATATTCCGGCATTTCTGACCTAAGCATATGTCAAGTTACACCTCAGTTGCCTGCTGCCAAGACCTAGTCTGTGGCTGGCGTGGCTCCTGAAGCCTTGCAGACTTGCAGGTACATCCAGTGAACTGAGACTCATTTCTGTGGGCCCTCACTGCATCTTTCAAGCATTAGGAAAGAGTTTTCCTGCATATTAATAGAGGTTAGACGGCATTCCTCTGCATCTCATCCATGTGGACATCATGCCAAAGAAGGAAAAATTAAGACTAGACATGTGGCCTCTCCTTTAGCAGCTGGAGAAAAGGAGTAGATGGGTTTCTCCCAGGGATTGTTTTAAGCTGTTCTGGCCTTGAACCCCCCCCCTTTGGGTCTCCACAGCCACAGGCTGTTACTCAAAAACTTCCAAGCTCTCTCCCCAGGAGTCATCTTTTAGCATGTAAACTTCAGATCTGATGTCTCTTCAGTTTTCTTCAAACCTGTGGGGTCACAGTTCTGACCTCAGAACTAACCTGGCTTGTCAGCAAGCTAAGGATTCCAAGCTACTGCTTCTCCCACCTTACTCATACTGCCTCACTCCTCCCAGGCACTTCAGATCTTGTTTGCCATGCATCAATGAAGCATTGTGGTCAGATTAGAAGCTCCCTTTACATTGTTTCCATCAGATTGTAAAGTGGCCTTTGGCCAATCTTTAATTTTCTACCTACCCTTCGTACTGTTCTTCATTAAAAAAAAAAAAAAGTTGTGTAGTAGCTGTATTGTAGCAGTTTCTGCCTCATGGTCGTTGCGCTCTTTCTCTGTTTTCCTTCCTTTCTATGTCGGAGAAATCTGACAAGCCTGTTGGCTTTAAAAAAAATGCACTTTGTGTGGGCACAAGATCCCTGTATCTCATGCCCACAGACTGTGTTTATTGTTTTTGTCCTGCCCACCTTAAGGTGGCTTGTTCTATCTGCAAGGCCTTTCTCCCATGGACCTTTGCAGATAGAAGAAACAAGTTGGTCGTTAGAGGTCTTACTCCCTCCTCCTTCTCCAACTGTTGCTTCTGTCTGATGTGCTCAGTCCCCTGACAAAGTGTAAGGAGGCCAGGGATACTAAGAAACTGTCCCCCATACCCTTCCGTATTAGCTGTGTCGGAGCCTCGTAAAAAGACTCCAAAACCTTCGGAGCAGAGCTCCTTGACTCCAATCTGTTTCTTCCTCTCCACCCTGTGCCCTAGCCCCTTCTTCAGGGCTAGAACGGCCAGAGCTTATGGTACAGTGTCTCTCTCCTATGAATGCTGCCCCAGTCATCACTCCATACCCTCCTCTGTTTCCTCTTCTATCAGGTCCTCTCAGAGCCTGTCAGAGAATGAGGTGGACAGATTGAGGAACTTTCTCTGTATGTAGATCGAGATGGGGGATATCCCAGCTCCATCCCCTATGGGATCTGAGAGCAGAGCTTCTCCCTGCAGAATAGTTTATCCTTCTCCAATCCGGCCAGCCATTTGGGAACTCATGGATCTGTTGGTCCATGGGACCATTTCATCTGGTCCGATGGTCTTTACCTCTTTGAGCCCGACTGCTTCCTTGACTTGCTCGGTTCCGAGTGTGCCTTGGAGCCGAAACCTTGATGTCAGGTCTTGGGGGATAACTTCAACTCTGAAGTTCTTGGAGCGGTCACTTCCCCTCAGTGCCTCAGCATTTGACAGCTTGGTGCTGACTCCTCCTTTGGAGTGGAGGGCTGCTGGTGACCGAGGGGGTGGTCTGTTTCTGATCCTTCTGGACCGGGCGAGGCTTCCTCGGGACTCCTTAAGCCTTAGAGGTGGTGGAGAGGGTCTTCTCCACTCCTGAGCTCTGCGTCTGAGACCTGTCTTTTGCCACTGGGGCAGCTGGCTTCTCAAGCCCTCCAGACTCTTCCACTTGGGGAAGCCCAGACTACTTCTGACACCTCCCTGGAGCACCCCACCAAGGAGGCATCTAGATTCCCCAGAGGAATCTCACGACGGACACTGCTTCGATGAAGGGGAACGGGTCCCTTAGATCTCCACCCGATGTCTTCTTTGGATACGTTTTAGAAATTCTTCGCCAGAAAGGTGACTGGCCTCAAACCCCACCCTGGATGGGTTATTGTTCCTAGAGGCCTTTGGGACTGACCCATCTACATCCTGGGTGTCCCCCTTTGCATATATCCCCTTGTGGACCTGGTGTCTACAAGGGCATGAAAGGAACTGGATGCTGCATAGCCGATCTCTAAAACAGCAGACAAAATTCTTGGTGCCCCCCTCCCCCAGGATAGACCCCACTGGATGAAGGCCATTCCAGTAGAACGCTGGTTGTGGCGGCCACCAGGAAAGAGCTTACCCAGGAAAGCTCTACTGTCCTTCCCCTAACAGGGAGTCTAGGGCTATGGGCAGATTTGGAAAAAGGTCTGCGCTTCTTCCACTTTTGCCCTCACAGCATTGAATTACCTTTCCCACTTTACAGGGCTGCAGAGGGACTTGCTTAAGAAACATTCTAGCTCCGGCCCTGATGATTCAGTGATGGCAGAGGAACGGAATTCCTTTACCTCCCTTTCGGCCACTCCTCAGTCCATTTCCAAAGCATCCATGAGGCTCGCATCTCACTCTGTTGAGGGACATCTAGGGCATCCGGTTCTAGTATTGCCATTTAGCGTCATGCCTGGATGTGGCTGTGTGATTTCGCGGAGTCCTTAAAGACGTAATTTGTCAGTGCCCCCTTTGACAGTCCCTCTCTTTGGCCAGACTGTTCAAAACGCACCCTCTCCCATAGCAAGAAAGACTGGTAGACCCTGTCTGGTGTCTGAATCCGCTTCTCTACCCTGCAAAGGTTCTTCTCCAGGAATTGGCACAGGGGAAATAAGTACTTTAGAAAGTCACGGGGCCTTTTCCAGGATGTTCAGGGAGATTTTTTTTCCCCCAAGGCAGAGGGGGTAATAATTAGAGTGGTAGACACTGCTCTCAGTGCAGAGAAGGTCCACTGAATAAGAGGTCTCAGAATTATCCTTTGAAGAAATCCTTGCAGCATCCCTGAAGTGTTGCCAGTCTGTCCATCTCTGGAGGCAATCTGGGGACATTGCTGTTTGCATCTAAAAGCCTGGTTACCCATCACAAACGACCGATGGGTGCAAGGTATCCTGTCCAGACATTACTTCATTTCCTTTTCAAATCTCCCCAAGCCAAAACACCTCCCCAATGTTCCATCCAATCAGAGGGAGGCTGCAGCTTTGGAAATTGCAAAGTTGCTTCAAAAGAGTCATCCAGGAGTTCCCCCTCACACCAGTGCAGATCATTGATTTACTTCAGATTCTTTTTAGTTCCAAAGAAAACAGGAGATCTCAGACCCATACTAGACCTACCTTATCTGAACAAATAGGTGAAACACATGAAGTTCAGGATGGTCACAGTTCAGTCCATCCTTTCCTTTCTACAGAAGGACGACTGGATGTGCTCAATAGACCTGAAGGATGCGTACCATCGTATCAAAATTAAGACACTCCAGAAAAGTACCTCAGTTTCGGGCAGGAAGCCTGTCTCTACCAATTCCATCTGCTTCCATTTAGTCTCACCGTAGCCCCCAGAGTGTTAACCAAATGCATGACAGTAATTGCAGCTAACCTCAGACTGCAGGGATTCCACATCTTTCCTTACCTGGACTACTGGCTCCTAGTCGCATCATCGAGGCGTGTACTAGTTGAGGCCTTGAAACTTTCTCTTGCAGCTGGTCCCAACCTTAGGAATCACTATAAATTTTCAGAAGTTGCAATTGCTATCTGTGCAAATAGATTTTATAGGAGCCCGCTTGGATACAAACCAACCCCTAGCCTATCTTTCACTGGACAGGATTTTTTCACTAAGGATGCATATCATGCAGATGCTTAGCAGTTCCAGTTCTTCCAGCAAATCTTGATGTCCTTGTGCTCCCATGTTGCCGTATTCATAACCTTTGGGTTATCCTCTGCTTAGCTACCCAAATGTCTGGCCAGTATACAAAAGCTTTAGTCACTGCAAGGTACGTGGGACGTCTGACGTTGGCTTGTAGGGTGCATGGACCATAAAAATGACAGCTGCACGTACCTTTCCTAAGAACTTCTCTGCCGCCAGTCAAATGTGAGCTCTTCCTGCTGTCTCCGCCATTGAATCTTCAAATTTAAAATAAGTACCCTGTTGGGGTTGTTTTCTTCTCTTTTTGGTCACTACTTGTCTGCTTAGGTTCATGTCATCCAGGAAAGGAAAGTGTGGGTGCGGACATCCAATCCCCCATAAGGATGCCTACAACTTCTGCCTAGGGCCCAACCATGACCATATAACCTACGTGGTTTGTCAGGCATTTGTGCATAATGCTCTTTGCAGCTGTCTACACACCCTAAACATCTACTTGGAAAACCAGCATCTTAAACGTCTGGCTCTTGTGATGGCAGGGCCATCTGGTCAAACCATCGGGCTCCCAAAAAAGAAGGCAAAAGATTCCAGGCTTGTACCTATTGCTGCACCTCCTTCACCACACATTCCGCCTGTAGCCAGTGTTCGCCTGGAGGAACATATGCAATCAGCCAAGTTAGGTATAGCTGGTACTGTTTGGGAGGCCACAGGGCATAGGGCTGAAAGCATGTCCGTGGAGGTTTTGCAGACGTAGAGCGACTATGCGGAGGGGGAACCTCTGCTTGCAACAGACATCCTGACTGGTCTTTCCACTGCTTTAGTATAGTCTGAACCTAGGCCCTCCTTAGGCCCTATGCCCTCCAGGCCTATCTCTTAAAAAGAAAACAAAAGCAAGTGTCTCCTCCTTCAGAAAGCCTGCCTGATTGGCAAGTTTTCTATCAAAGCTTATTTAATGCCTTCATGGCCCTCTTAGGCTTTCTATGCCTGCTTCTTCTCCAGTTATCAGTCGTAGGCCTCGACTGAAAATCCTCTACCTCTTGAAGCCGAGTCCTCTTCAGAGGACTCCCTTTCCTGTGCCTCTCAGATGCCTTCCCCTCTTGGGTATGCCTCCCCTGTGGAGGACTCTGCTGAGGCAGAGTTCCCAGGAGAGGACCTCACCTTTGGTGAAATCATCTCTAAAATAAGTTTTTTAAATGCAGTTCCTCTGAAATGTCCTGATGTTCAAAAGAGGTATTATGAACTCTTACAAATGGACACCCTTCATCTTTTGCCATCCCTAAAGTCTTACCAGCCTTTTTGGACACCTTCAATGCAGCTTCTAAAAACCCTGAATCCCAACCTCCAGCCCTTAGAAGGTCTGACAGGTTTCTATAAGATCCCAGAAGGGACCAAATTTCTGATTACATACCCTGTTGCAGACAAACACTCCAGAGTACTTCCTTCCACCTCCACCTTTGTCCTTCCCACTGTTAAGGACAGTAAGACCATGGAACGCATTGGCAAAAAAGTATACACCTCTGCCACTTTGGCTTGTAGGGCTTTTAACTACCAGCCGCACATGTCGTAAGTATGCCTTGGACCTTCTGACTCAGGTTTCTAAACTTTTGGCTGATCTCCCAGACTCTCCTAAGGCTCAAATATCTAGCCTCACATCCTTGTTCTCTCAAGTGAACAAGACACTTGATCAGATGCAGCTGTGATGCTGCAAAGTTCTCAGCCAGATCTGCAGCTTCTGCCTCAGTGCTTAGAAGGTATTCTTGGCTGAGACTCCAACCCCTTCCTGATGATATCAGGCCTAAACTTCTAGATGCACCCATGGTCATTTCTCCCCTTTTTGGGGCTAAAGTGGCAGAGCTTTTCATGACCCTTCAGCAAAAGGGAAAGGAATTACAAGGCTTAAAACATTTGTCTCAAATCCCCAAATTCCATAGGAATTATCCCACCAAGACATAGTTAATCTGGAAATATTCTGCTTTTTCCCCTCATTCTAGGAGCAGAAAGAGCTCCAGGAAGCAGCAGCCTCCTTCCAGGCTGCTCTGACTCCAATTCAGAAACCTCAGTGTCAGAACAGGGCAGGTAGTCTTGTTAACTACCTGCCAATCCCCTTCACCCCCTCTGGATTCCATTCCCCTATCCCAAAGACAACACTCACTGTCTTCCATCTGGCAAAGCATTACCTCAGACAAGTGGATCTTGTCTGTTATACAAAAAGTTTATTTCATGACTTGGGTCATTTCTCTCTCATTAGCATCCCCCAACCACCGAAGGACCACCTCCCCCTTTTTCAGACAGTCTTAGACATCCTCCTCTCTCAAGGCACTATCCAAACTGTCCCTCTATCAGAAAAGGGAAAGGGCTTTTACTCCAAACATTTCCCAGTCCCAAGGAAAGATGGCCCATGGAGACCCATCCTGGATCTTTCCCACCTCAACCTTTTTCTACGAGTACCCACTTTTCACATGCTTACACTCCAGACTCTTGTACCCTCTTAATGTCTCAGTCATTTCTGGCCATTTTGGACATCAAAGATGCATATCTACATACCCCCATAAGGCTCACCTACAGGAAGTATTTACAATTCTCTGTTGGTTCTTCGCATTTTCAGTTCTCTGCCTTGCCCTTTGGACTGTCTGCTGCTCCAAGGGTATTCACCAAGTGTCTGGCTCTAGTGGTAACCTATTGTAAGGTCCAAGGAATTCAGATTTTTCCATACCTGGATGACCTCCTGATCCAGGCAGGTTGCTGCACCTCCCTACACATCCATCTCCAAAAAGTAATCTCTGTCCTGCAGTCCCTGGGGTTCAACATCAATTTCCCCAAGTCCAAACTAAACTACTCCCAGGACCAAGTTTTTTGGGATGCAGAATAAGGACAGATTTTGAGGGCATTCCTTCCACCCCAAAAGGTGGAAAGCCTGACGCAATACCTGCTGTCTGTCTTCCACTCCACTGCTTTGACATTGAGATGATATCTCAGAATCCTAGGATGTATGGCCTCTACTAGTACCTGAAGTCCACATGGACCCAACACTCCCACCCCGTGGACCACAGCATTCCCTTCCTACCATGCCTAAGGAAGGAGATCCTTTGGTTGGATCAAGTCTCTCTCAACCCATGACTTCCTTTACAACCCCTCACCCCACTCCAGGAGATGTACACAGATACCTGAGCTGGGGAGCTGCTGTGGGCAGCTTGAAGGTGCAAGGTACGTGGACAAGCCCCTTCAAATGGGAGCACATCAACATCAGAGAAATGAGGGCCATCATCCTTGCTCTGAGGGCCTTCCACACAGTTTGAAGCAAGGCCCCCTGAAGTTGTTCACAGACAACAGTACAGTTCTCTGGTGTGTGAACAAACTGTGGAACAAATTCTTACTTGCTATGCAGACTTGCACTCCAGGCCTGGGAATTGGCAGCCCAACATGGAGTCACCTTTCTGGCAGTCTGTATTCCCCTCAGCTCAGAACACTCAGGCAGACGCATTGAGTAGGTCCATGTCATAGTCCCACAAATGGATGCTACACAGGGATGTGTTCCTGGACTTAGTCCACAAGTGGGGTACACCACAGATCTGTTTGCCTCCTTACTGAACAGACAACTTCCACCCTTTTGTACCAGGGCACCCAGTCCCATAGCGCGGGCAACAGATCCCATTCCTGTGTCTCTGTCTCATGGAATTCTCCATGTTTACCCCCTTCCCACTTCTACAAAAAGTCCTGTTGAAAATTCATCAGGACAAACCAAAAATCTTGTTGGTGACTCACTTTTGGCTACGACAGCATTGGTTTCCCCCTCCTCCTACATTTAGGCAGAGGCAATCATCACAAGTTACCTTAGAGTGGACCTTCCCACACAGGGCAAGGGATCCCTAATCCATCCCCATTTGGATTCTCTGAACCTAACCCTGTGGGTGATAGGGTTTTGATCCCCTTCAGACAGCTTTACACTGACAACATGCTTAATGTCTTTCAGAAAGCCAGGAAACACAATACTAGGAGGTTGTATTTGTCCAAATGGGAAAGATTCTCCATTTGGTGTCTTCAGACTGCTAGACCTATTTCAGGGAGAGGTCCCCTTAGTGCTGTCCTACCTGTTTGAATTGTTGTAAGCAAGGCTGGCATATTCTTGTGTTAAGGCCCACCTAGCTGCTATTTCGGCTTTTGTCTCTTGACCCTCCTCTTGCCTCCTGACTTCAGTGAAGTTATGCCTTAAGGGAGTGCTGCACCTCAGGCCTCCCAGAAGGCCAGTTCCATCCCCATGGGACTTGAACTACATTTTAGAGAAGCTCACTGTTGCTCCTTTTTAACCAACATCAAAAGCCTCTCTAAAATATTCCTCTTGGAAGACTGTGTTTTTGGTGGCCTGATGTCTTCCAGGAGAGTGTCAGAGCTCCAGGTCCTCATGACCACCCCACCTTTCAGTCTTTTACAAGTATAGAGTAAGCCTAAGGACCAATCCACCCTTCTTGCCCAAGGTGGCTAGTGAGATGTCCCTGAACAAATGTATTCACATCCCCACCTCTTTTTCTGCATCCCCAGAATGACAATGAGAGAATCCTGTATTCCCTTGATGCTCACAGACAACTAAGATTCTACCTTGACAAGACCAAGTCCCTTAGGAGATCAGAGCAGTTGTCTATCTTCTTTCATCCCAGAGCTCTGGAAAAAGCGGTGACAAAACAGATAATTTCTGCCTGGATTTCCTGGGGCATCTCCTTTTGTTACACCTTCCATGGCAAAAATCTAACTTCAAAAATTAAAACCTACTTCACTAGAGCCATGGCCTCATCTGGTACCTTCTTCAGAGGGGGTGGACACTGCTTCCATTCTAGAGGCAGTTGCCTGGACATCTGTCCATACCTTCACCAAACACTACAAACTGGACCATATTTCCAGGTGTAGTGCAGGGCTTGCAAGGGCAATCCTGCATGGATTCTTGGGAAACGGTTCCATACCACCACCCTCCTCTTCCCTTTTGAGTTTTGGCACTCATCCAAAGGTTATGAATACTGCAACATGGAAATAGGAGGACATAGAATAGTTGTGAAAAATCTTACCATAACCATAGATGTTCATCTCTTCCTTGTTGCAGTATTGTATCCCTCCCTCCTACCTGCTACATAAAAATGCCTTTTTGGATGAGACAGAACTTGTACAGCTATCCTGGGACTGTGGGGCATTCAGTTCTGAGGAAAGGTATGTGCAGACGTCACTTTTATGGCCCACGCACCCTGTGGCCAATGTCAGACATCCCACATACCTTGCAGTGACTAAAGCTTTTGTGTACTGACCGGACGTTCAGGTAGCTAAGCAGAGGATAACCCAAAGGTTATGAATACTGCAGCATGGAAGAGGAGGACATCTCTATGGATATGGTAAGATTTTACACAACTATTCTTGCTCAGGGTTCTGTGGCTGCAACAATAACTTTGCTACGGACAGCTCGCTTACAAATGAGTCCTGCAGTGGACATTCAGTCATTCAGTCCACTGGTCCCTTCTGCACCATTCCCTCAATCATCCTATAAGACTCTTGAGTGTGCAGAGATTCTCTTGTTGGCTTCCCAGTCCATAAGTGTTTCTTGGCCGACCATTCATTCTTCCACCCCCCGTCGCCACATTGACCATGGATGCTTCCCAGGTGCACTAGGGTTTTTTTTTTTTTTTTTACCTGGGATGGGGATAGTTCAAGGCAGGTGGACTGCCCAGGAGACCAACAGGCTCATCAGAATACTATTGATGCTTCACGATTGGTCTCTGTCGGTGGCAAACAGGATTTTCCTCAGATGGGATCAACCATGTTGTGACCACTTTGCTCTCCGTTCAAAGCCAAATGCTGCAGGTATTTTGCCCTGATCCCTCCACAGGGACCGTCACCAAGAGATACTTTAGTCGATGCTTGACTCTCCTGGTCTTCTTTATGCAATCTCTGCTGTTCTTCTGATTCCCAAATTTCTTCAGAAGGCATGCGTGTTGAAGAGCAAAGTGACCCTCATTGCCTCCGACAAGTTCATAGGTGTGTACTAGGCTAATGGCCCGGGAGCCTATATAAGCCTAACCCAAGAAATTTCCCTGGCATCATGCCGCTCAAAGTTAGTTTCCAGTACCCCTGTAAGGCAAAGCCACTGAAGTGATCCCTGGGGTGAACTTCCTATTGCCCACTCACTCATCAAGATTTCTCTTAAAGCGGGCCAGTGAAGTGCTCTGTTTGACGCGAGTGGGAAGTTTGTTCCAGAGTATGGGAATTCTCTGGGTTAGGAACTTCTCTCTCCAGCATGTTCTGTTTATTGTGATAATGAGGTTAAGGTCCCTGGAGCGTGTGGCACGAGGGATTGGGATTTCTTTAGGTGTAGCATATCGGGCAGCTCTGGGTCAGATATGGCTTTATAGGTCAAGCAGAGATCGCCTCTAAGGAGGCGATAAGAGAGTATAGCTGGAGTTTTTTTGAGTCTGTCCGTGTAGGCCATGTGTCCAAGGCCCTAAGATCCTCTTAGTGAGGATCTATAGACCCATACACATAAGTGTATATAAAAAAAAAAATATATTCATCCGTGGACACTGGAAACTCATCCAGACCTTCTGTCTAACCCCTCAGGGCAACTCCATCCGGTTCTTCACAACTTGAAACTAACCGCATGGTTTCTCCAATTCTGATGATGGTTAGACAGTCCAGACTTTCTTCCCGAGTCCAAAAGATTCTGATTTCCTCCCATAAATCTTGTACCAGGAAAATTTATAAAAGTAAGTGGAAAAGGTTTTCCATTTACGTCCAGCAGCATCACATTGACTCGCTTACTGCAACCATTTTGGCAGTCTTGGACTTCATAGGTGGTCTGTTTCATTTGGAGCCAGTATTTCTACTGTTAAAGTTCATTTGGCAGACATTTCTAACTTTCTGCATCTCTAGCTTCTTCTAGGCTTTGCAAAGCCTTTCTCAAGGGTACGTTCCTCCTTCAACCCCTTGTCAAAGAACCTACTTCTGCGTGGGATCTTATGTTGAGTCTCCAAGCTCTGACCTTGCCCCCCCCCCTTTGAACCCGCTGCAGGGGCAGAGTTAAAACATTTTTTCCTGGAAACCAGCCTTGTTAGTAGCAGTTACTTTGCCAAAAGGGTCTTGGAGCTTCAAGCATTGTATGCCAAACCTCCCTATCTTTTCCATAAAGATGGTTAGTTTACATACTAATCCCTCTTGCTTTTACTGAAGGTTGTGTCAGTAAATACCACCAATCAATCCATTAACCTGCCTGTGTTTTTCCCACATTTTCAGAATAAGGGTGACTGTGTTGCAGCTCTTAGACGTTCATATACAGTTGCGCTTGTACTTGGATAGGACAAAATCTCTCAGAAAATCTGGTCAACGGTTTGTTTGTGGCTTTCTCAGGTCCTAAAAAAGGGAAAGCTGTTGTCAGAGCTACTATTGCTCGATGGCTAAGGGATTTTATTTCTCATGTTTATTCATTGAGCAATGTTCCTTTACCTAGACCAGTCAGAGCTCATTCCACAAGATCCATAGCCACAACCCAGGCCTTTTGGACCACAGTTTCCTTAGAGGATATTTGTGCAGCTGCTTCATGGGCGAGTTCACACACCTTTATTTTGCATTAAAAACTTGATGTTATCTCCAGGAATAGGGCTGCTTTTGGCTTTGCTGTACACTGGAATATCCTTCCATGAGGCCGACCAGATCTATGTAGCTGTAGACTCTCCCCCACAAGTTTGATGAAGACTGAACCAGGGTTGCCAGACGTCCCTATTTGAGCAGGACTGTCCCGGGATCAGCAGCCCAATCCTGAGTCCTGCACTGCCAGTTAAAATCCCGACGAAACAGCCTCCGCTTTGCAATTTATGATTAGCCTGTATGCTGGTATATGAGCCAATTGTAAATCACAAACAGAACCTCTTCTGTTCAGTGCGGAATAGCGAGCTGTTCCACATTGAACAGAAGAGGCTCCACTATGTGAATTTCTGATTGGCTCATATACTGGCATATGAGCCAATTAAAAATCGCCAAGCAAAGCCACTTCTGCTTAATGCAGAACTGCCTGCTGTTCCGCATGAAAAAGACTTTTTCCCCCATCTTCACCGTTTCCCTACCTGGCCCTTCAGAAATCTGGTGACCCAGGACTGAACAGACAACCTCAGATAAAGAAGTTATGTACTCACAATAACGTTCCATCTGTGTTGTCTGCTTCAGTCTTCATCAACCTCCCCTCCATCCTTCCCCCTTCTTTATATCTGTAGGACCTGATGAGTAACACTTGGGGGAGCCTTTGTTCCCGTTTTGAACTCATGGGCATTTTTTTAAGCTTTGTTGTTTTAAGTATGTATTTCTGTTCTGGGGAAATTGGCATCTGCGGTATCTGGGATGAGTGAGGTAGTATGGTTGGGGTGGGTGGAGCTCTAGCTTGGAATCCTTAGCTTGCTCATGGCCGAGTTGGTTCTGAGGTTGGAACCGAGACCCCACAGGTTTAAAGACTGAAGCAGACAACACGGATGGAATGTTATGGTGTGTACATAACTTTTTTTTTTCTAAATTTTAGCCTCCAACTCCTGTCAAGTCTGTTTCAGAATTAAAAATCCCACATGGTTCCTGCGCAGGACATGGTTTTCCTGGACTGCAGACTGGATGCAAAGAAAATGCCAATTTTCCTCCCGTAGGAGAAAGTTCATTCTATCCAAAGTTTTCCTACATATCTTCTCTGCAACACATTGCCCAGCAAGGGAGATGTTAAGAGATGTGTGATGTTCTTAGTGTTTCACTGTTGCAGTCATTACATTTGGGTAATCCTGCTGGCAGGTTGCCCTCAGCCGGCCTGAATTCCAAAGTCTTGGGTCCTGCGTCGGCTGCTGTCACCCTTCCCTGACATCAGGGATATAAAAGAAGCAGCCAATGCCATTTTCTTCAGTCTTTCTTGCCTCGCGGTGCCCGAAGCAGAAGCAGTTCGCAAGTGCCGGTCGGCCGACTCTTGAGATTTTCGTATTTGAGTGGTCAGACTTTACATGAGGAAAATCCAGTGGTATCGGAAGTTTGGTCCTAACACACTCACCTCTTTGATGCCCCTGATTTCCTGACCTCCCTTGTCTCAAAAAGGAGTTCCTTGGTGGAAGGAACAGGTCAACTTGAACACAGGACTTCACACCACCTCCTCCACTTCACCAAGTTCACACAGATGCCTTGGAAAGTGTGTGTGTATGGGGGGGGGGGGGAGTAGACAGGATCACACCAGGTGCAACGGCAGATGGCAGCCTCATTTGCTGAAGGAACCAATCTGTCCGGAGGAAATGAGGGTTCTTTTGCAAGCACTCCAGTCCTTCTTCCACTTGTGGATTTCTAGATTCCTCCTAGTGTACACGGAAAACACCACAGTCATGTGTTATATAACCGGGGATGTGATAGGTCTTGCCAGTTGTGCAGGCTAGCATAGGAAGCATGGAACTTGGCCACCCAGAAGGATGTCATCCTCACAGCTGCATGCATTCCTTCACAGGAGAATGTGCTTTGACTCCCTGAGCCTCTTGTTGGAGGACCTTCCTGAATTCATGAATGGATGACGAGCAGATCTTCCAGGTAATCACTCTTTAGTGAGGCCCTCCTCGGGTAGACTTCTTTGCATCATCAACCAACCATCAGCTCCCCAAGTTCTGCATCAATGAACCTTGTCCCACAGCCTGGAGGACCGATGCCTTCTTCCGTTGGACAGGGAGGTTCCTCTGTGCCGTTCCTCCACTGCCTTTTCCAGTTCCGAAGGCATGGACTAGTATTAAATCCCAAGAAATGCATAATAGTATCCTTCGGGAAGTCATCCTCCCCGGTAACTCTTATTCACAACACATGCCTTATAGCTGACCCAGTAGTAGTCAGGGACTTGGGGACACAGTAATCTAGCCTTTGACCATCGCATGTCTAGAGTAGTGAGGAAATCTTTTTTTGTTGTGCAACTTATAAACAAAGGTATGGCATCTAGGTCCAAGGAAGTCATTGTTTCACTGTGTTTGGCATTCATCAGACCAGTCGTTGAGTGCAGTACTCCCTTTGATATGTACCTAGTCAGGCATATCCCAACAAATGGAATGTCCACAGACATTCCTTACTGAAAGAATACCGGGCATAATTAGTGTTCTGTGCAGACCGCCTCAAGGCCTGATTCCTTGTATTGTCTCCTACAGGCTGTTGAGGGGAGATCTATGCCTGGCATACAGGGCATTGTCAGACCTATTCTGATGGACCTCCTGTATATTGGCAGAACAAACCGTACCTGAATTACCTGTTCTAAAGACTTTAAACCTTGCCTGTGATATAAATAAGATCTGCTGGAGAGACAGGTATGTATCCTAGAGACTACCCCATGCCTGGTGAAGCATAGTTCCTCCCCTGACCAATTCAAGTGCAACTCTGGCAATTGAATGGGGAGCAGGAAATTCATCCCTGGCTTGGCACCTGTGTGTTTAATGTATACAGGCAAACTTGTACATGGTTTATCTCCCAGACCCCTGCTTGTACATGTTTCATCTTCCATGCCCCTGCTTACACTTATCAAGGGTACCCGAACTTGTCAGATTTGGGATGCATGGCTAGGTTTAAAAAAGCCCTTGTGGTAGTTAGCCTTGTAAACACCTGTGAACAAATGGACACACCCAGACTCCTTTTACTTGGCACCCTTTTGGCCAAGGCAACATTGGATTCCCATACCATTTCACCTGACAAAGGGAAATTGCAGGAAAATACCTCTACAACCAGTCGTGGTAACTCAACAAAACAAATTGCTTCTCCACCCAGATTTTCCCTCTCTTAGCGTGACCTTATGGATGTGAGCATTTTATTCACTCAGACACTTTCTCTCTGAAGAGGTTATTCAAGTACTGCAGGAAAGCAGGAGACCCACTACTAGTAACTCGTACACCAGCCAAATGGAAAAGGTCTTCCTATTGGTGCCAGAAACAGTTTGGACCCACTGTTATCAATACCTGCTGTACTGCAATACCTTTGCAAACTAGTTCATTGAGATTTGGCTTAATCTTGTGCAAAAGCTCAACTGTCTGCCATTAATGCCTGCCTGCCTCTTAACCTTCTGCTTATGGCTGGAGTAGAAGTCAAGCTTTTCCTCAAGGGAGTTCCCCATCCTAACCCACCAAGGAAATCTCACTTGGAATCTCAGTTTTTTATTGGAAAAACTTACATTGCCTCCCTTTGAACCAGCATTTTCTGCTTCTTTAAAATTATGCATTTGGAAAAATAGACCATCCTTATTGGTTCTTAGGATGATACTAGACTGTAGGCCCAGAGTGGGTTGCTCGAGTGGAGTTTGACTTACAAATATGCAGCAACTCCATCAAGGCTGGGTCTGAGACTGCCTTGTATGCCAGACACTGGTCATCTATGAGCAGTCTGTACAAGACGGAGTAGAGTGACAGGGCTTTTAGCCTATCTGTATAGGATAGGTGTTTGAGACCCTGGATTTTCCTGGTCTGGAACCTCTGTGGTCTCTCCATCTGCTGCATGCGCTTGGTAAGGTACATGTCGAAGGGGGCATTGTACTCAATAATGGGTCTGATAAGGGAAGAGTACAGTGATGTTATGACCTCCTTACTCCTGGATGAAGTACTGTTACTTATGAGGTGGGCCGTATAGAAAGCCTTCCTTAAAGCAGAGGCAACGTGGTGGTCAAAAGCCATGTTGCTTTCAACCTAGGTGCCAAAGTCCCTCACCACTGATAGCATGCTTAGTACATTATTATCAATGTGATAATTAGTGGGGAAGCTGTTTTCCCCAAAGGGGATAATGATGCATTTCTTGGCATTCAGTTTGAGGCCATGCCAGTCATTCGTTTGGGTAAGGCCCTCTTGGAGAATGTTCACATCACTAGGGGAATTTAAGGCAGCACCCAGCTTGCAGTTATCTGCAAACTTGATCAGCCACAGACCACTGGTTTTGGCTTGCACCTCAGAAAAGTATATCCCAAACAGTCGAGGCCCCAAGACTAATCCTTGGGGTACACTGCTCATTATGGGTCTACTACTAGAGGTGGCTTCCCCTATTTTCTTGGCTCTGACCTCTGTTAAGAAAATTTACGACTTAAGCTCTCGTAGCTAACACCTCCTCCCCTTGTTTTCCACAAGTAGAGGGAGGCTGTCATAGGTAATCCACACTTCATGCCTAAGGTAGTGAATGAGCTGTCCCTCAATCAGGCTGTTCACCTACCCACTTTCTTTCCCAGTCCCCAAAGTAGTAGGGAAAGAAACTTGCATTCTCTTTACATTCACAGACAGCTGAATTTTTTTTTTTTTTTTAGCAAAAACTAAATCCTTCTAGATGACTGCCCAGTTTGTATCTTTTTATGAGCCCTGTGTTGGGTCAGCCTGTCACAAACCAGAGTTTTGCAACTTGTATCTCTAAGGCCATTTCTTTCTGGTACTTGCACTAAAGTAAATCCTTGACTTCCTTCCCAAAAGCTCATTCCACTATGGGCAGTAGCTTTCTCAGGGGCTTTTCACAATGGAATAGATGCCAGCGTCTGTCTTGGAAGCTGCTGCTTTGGTCCCCTATACATACCATCACCAAACACTGCAAAATTGATGCCTTCTCCAGGTCCAGAGCCGCCTTTGCACT
Source organism: Protopterus annectens (assembly GCF_019279795.1). Taxonomy (NCBI): domain Eukaryota; kingdom Metazoa; phylum Chordata; order Ceratodontiformes; family Protopteridae; genus Protopterus; species Protopterus annectens. The sequence continues at coordinate 363,985,395 of NC_056726.1, read as the reverse complement.
GTGGGTCTTGGATGGACTGCTGGACAGCTCATATGTCCAATAGCTGACCCACCTTCTCTCTCCCTCCTTCAGCTCTGGGAATCACCCATAGGTCACGAATATGGCAACAGTGATTTTAGCAAGGACATAGTAAGGTTGTCTAAGAAATTTAACAGTAGATGTCCTACTGATCACTGTTGTATTCCTTCCCATCCTCCATCCCCTCTTCTCTGGCTTACTTCAACCTTCATATTCTTTTTCCCCTCTGCTTTACCCTCTGCTCTGCTACATGTAAATGGAGGAGTTTACTTATCTATTCAAGCTACTCTCCTAGCTGGCCAGTTTCCCCCTCTCCTTAGTCTTCAGGCTGCTGGCTTGGAGATGGTCTGAGGATCATGCTTGTACGTTTCTGTATACCGTTATGCGTACAAGCTGAGGTCATGCGTCAGACATGCAACCTTGGGAAGATGAAGCTTTGGTAGCCCATCTGGATGTCAGCAGTGACAATCTGTATGTCAAGAATACTGCAGCAGTGATCAGTAGAACATTACTGTTACGGTTAGTTTTTACACAGCTGTAATTTTTTCACTTGCAGATCTTTCATCTTCTGCATGTTGTGTGAAATTGGATGGTGTCCTATTTTCAAGACACTACCACATCCAAAGTAACCAAAAACTCACTGAATAGCTGCAGGTCTTCATGCCAATGCTATCCCATGCAGGGTGGAGCTGCAGATTACTTGAGCATGCAGAGTTAGTTGTCACATATTTTAGAAGGATCACAATTAACACTACAGTTTGCATATTAAAGATAGTTACTCACATACAGTGGCAGTACATACAGTGTGTGAAGGGAGAGGTCTCTATCACATGGAGACTGGTAAAACTTTGCTTAGCAGCAGACCTGTATGCAGCTATGCTTATAATTTGTAGTTCTAGGTGATAGAAAGTCCACCATTGAGGACTTGCCACTACAGGTATCCAGGAATTGCAAAATGGCAGTACTCTCTAGCCAGCATCACTCTCCTTCCTCATTTGAGGGGCATGCCCACAGTATAGTTCTGTTTGCTGTGTATTATCTTAAGCAATTCTGCAAGACCTGTGGTTGAATGGTCCAACGGCAGACTGCCATCACTGATACCACACTTCCTTCTGGTGTTGCATGCCTAACTTGTGGAGATTTTTCAGCTTGCTTACGTTTCAAAAGTGTTGCAAGATGTGATGGTGGCACTCTTCACCTCCAGTTTGGACCTATATTACTTTAATCTTTGCATACCATAGTCATGGTCTGGGAGTCTTCACTCATCTTTCTTGACCCCACTCAGGTGTTCAGATGCAACAATGTCATTCTTAGCTAGATAAGTAAGGGCTGCTAACGTTCTTACCTGAAATGAGAATGTGGTATTTCAAGCATCAGAGTCAAGTAAGTGTTTTTGTAGCTGGAGTGATTCCCAGAGTAAAATGGGCATCCATTTGTTGTTTTAGAAGTATGCCCTTTGAGCAAACAGTGTAACAGCATTTTTATGGTTGCTCATTGTGCTTGAGAGGATTCAGGGAGTCCCAACCTATCAGTCACTTGTTCAGGCAAGCACCACATGGGTGTATATGCTGCCTGAAATTTCCTAGACATTGGTTGGCTGCTTATGGGTAATGCATTGCCTGACAACGTTTGTCCCCATCCCTTTAAAAATTACTGTTTAGGTCAACTGCAGTAATTACAAAATTTGAAGCTTCCTGCTGTCCTTCCGTAATCAGTGTTGCAGTGTTAGTAACTTGAGGGTATCCTGCCAGGGTTAATTGCATGTCAGGTCACCAAGTCTGGGTGCCTGTCCAATCAGTCCTTTGCTTTGGGTGAGAAGGGGCAACCATGGGTTGTTATATCTGAGAAGACTGTACAGCCCAAAAAACCCTTTTAAATTTT